>NC_056731.1:1833668019-1833988019 GCF_019279795.1 Protopterus annectens
GTGTACACAGATTTGCCCTTGTCTATGGCCCTGGTCACATTTTTAAGAAATTCACCAGATTTAACAGGCAGAATCTGCCCTTGATGAAGACAAATTGGGTCGGATCCAGGGTTTGGAAGTCACCTATGTCTTTATTTATGAGGTCCATGATGATATGTTCCATGGCTTTACAGGTGAAGTTGGTCAGACTTATGGGTCTATAATTCCCTGCATCTGTTGCTAAGCCACCTTTGTGGAGGGTAATAACTGTTGCTGTTCTCCATTCTGCAGGAACAAAGCCAGTGGTTAGGCTGTGATTAACCAGAGTACTTAATGGTGATACTAGTTCATGTTTTAGTTAGAAGACAGCCTGGGATGCAGTCTGGTCCCATAGAAGCTGTAGTTTTTGTCTTAGACAATGCCTTAATGACCTGCTCTTTGATATGTAGGGTGGAGGGGGAGTTGGGAGCAAGGTCTGTGATAAGTTTGGAGGGGATAAGGGAGTGAATGTTCACTAGCAGGTTCGCTATCATTGCGGGATCAGTGTGTGTGTGATAACATTAGTCACTAGTTGGCAGATGCTTGGATCCTACCTTTTATGCTATGTATGTAGCTGTAAAATGCCTTATGATTATTCTTGGCTGCGATTGCTAAGTTTTTCTCAAAGTTACCCATAGAAGATTTGACATATTGTCTTATTTGCTGTTGAGCAGCAGTTACCCTGTTGAGGCTGAGGAGAGTGCCTTTTTATTGTTGGGGCCTCACCTTAATTTTCCTAGACAACAACGTTTTGTATTTATTGTAAACTTAGTTTTTACTTGGGACTTTGGCTTTGATTGTCTCTGGAACAGCTGAGTCTATACAGTTATACAACTGATTGTACAGGGCTTTAGTGTAAGCTTTGGTGTTAGTTACCATTTCCAGATGGGGGTGGGCTTGGAATGCATTTATACCTTCTCCTACAAGGGTATAGTTTACTTTGGTGAAGTTTGTTAGTCTGACTTCACCCTTTGTGAGTTCTGGTGTTAGTGCCAATTCGAAGGTGGCTGATTTGTGGTCAGATTTAACTAATGAGGGTCTGACAGTTGCAGTGGTGCATCTGTTTGTCATGCTAGTCAGGACAAAATCTAGTATGTTTATTCCTCTTGCTGGGGTTTGAACAATTTGTTCCAGGGCATTTGAGTTAAATTCAAGGAAATGTTGTGGTAGTGAGTTAGAGGTAGAGTAGGTTTCCCAGTTGATGGTGGGTAACTGAAATCCCCCATGACCAGAGTGTTTGGCAATATTTGGATTGACTCCAGTTTAGTCAAGTAGCCCTCATGCACATCATGATCCCTGGAGGGGAATGTATAATTAGCTATGACTTTAATGGTGGTCTTACCCACAGTAATCTGAACATGAAATAACTCCATGGAGTTGTCCAGTGTAACTAGTCGGGAGTTGAATTTATCTCTAATATAGACAAAAACAATGACTCCTTTGGTTCTCGTACATTCGTTTTGCAGTCTGTAGGTGTGGGAAGCATTGTAGCCTTGCAAGGCTGTGGTACTCTCTGAGGCCTTAAACCAGGTTTCTGTGACTGCACAGACATCTACATCCTCCAGTGATAGCAGTGCCTCCAGAGTATGCAGTTTTTGGTTTAAGC
The DNA here is from genome assembly GCF_019279795.1 of Protopterus annectens. Lineage (NCBI taxonomy): Eukaryota > Metazoa > Chordata > Ceratodontiformes > Protopteridae > Protopterus > Protopterus annectens. The sequence goes on from NC_056731.1 coordinate 1,833,669,644, forward strand.
TCCTAGCATTTAGCAGCATAACCCTTATTTTGTTATGGTTGGCAATTTTCACATTGGCAATTTTGTTTTTGAGACCTTGCCTAAAAAGGGCATTTTGAGAAAGGCCAGAGCCTTTGCCAGCAGCAAACGCCTAGTGGTGCCAGGTGCAAACCATCTCTGACAAAGCAGTGAGGTTTGTCGACCATGTCATCCCAGACTGACAGAAACTGGATTCCCTTTGAATGACACCAAAACTAAGACAGTTATTGAAATCAATCATTTTTTGTTTATACTGTGGCATCATTCTAGGTGAGGGTAATATGCTGCTCAAGGTTAGGGGCAAACCTGCCTGGGACACATACTCAGACAGCTCAATTGTGTCTCTCTTCATATAGTCCACTGAGGTATGTCTCAGGTTGTTCACTCCAACATGAGCTATGACAGACTCATAATAGTACTTGTAGCTGAGAGACCTGAATGCATGTGTGATCTGATGAATCCTGGCACCAGACAGGCACCTGACTGGGACATCCATGTGTCTCTATGGAGTCTCCAATGACAAGAAAATGTGTTTTTTTAGTGTTATGCTTTAAGGGCTAGGTAAGTGAGACACTTGTGTTGCGTTTTCTTAGTTTCATAGTTTAGTACTAGGCTATCTGCCCTAGGGCATTTATAAGCTTAGCCATAGTGATGTGGCTTTCACCACCTCATGTAATGGTACAAAAGTGTACAGAATAGATTTAGAATACTGTGCCTCTGTCTAGTAGTGACACAGTGAAGACCCCCTTACATAATAGAATTAGTTTACTGTGCCTCTGTCTAGTAGTGACACAGAGATGACCCCTGGGGTAAACCTACGATCTCCCATCCACTCGTCAAGATTTCTCTTGAAGAGAGTCAGTGAGTGGCTCTGCCTAACATGAACTGGGATTCTGTTCCAGAGTATGGGAAGCCTCTGAGTTATGAATCTGTCCCTCCAGCATGTCCTATTCATATTTGTGCTGAGGTTTAAATCTTTAGCTCTCGTGGTTCTGATGGATTTGGATTTTTTGAGGTGGAGCATGTCCATTAATTCCTGATTGGACATGGCCTTGTACGTCAGGCACAGATCACCTCTGAGTAGGCGGTATGCTGCTGAATAGAGCTGGAGTTTCTTTAGTCTGGCAGCATATGACATATGTTGGAGACCCTTGATCCTTTTGGTGAGGTACTTTTGGGGTCTCTCTAGCTGTTGCAAGTGTCGGGTGAGGTACATACCAAATGGGGCATTGTACTCAATCATGGGCCTGATAAGGGAGGAGTATAGGGGTACAATGACCTCCTTTGATCTGGATGTGAATTCCTTCATGATAAGGTGGCAAGGTAGAAAGTCTTTCTAACCACTTTGGCAACGTGGGTGTCAAATGAGAGGTCACTATCGACTTGGGTCCCCAGGTCTCTGATTACTTTTTCCATACTCAGTGGGTTACTGTCTATGTGATAATTTGTGGGTACTTTGTTTTTCCCAAAGGGGATGACTATACATTTTTTGGCATTTAGTTTAAGGCCATGACTCCGGCACCAGTTGTCCGTTTCAGTGAGGCCTTTCTGTAGGATGTATGTGTCAGCTGGTGTATCGACTATGGTGCCTAGTTTGCAGTCACCTGCGAACTTTGTCAGCCACAACCCTCCCATGTTTGCTTTCACATCTGAGAAATAAATGCCGAACAGGAGGGGTCCCAGGACAGAGCCCTTTGGGACACCACTTGTGACTGGCTTTGAGTCTGACATGGCTCCAGCGATTTTGACTTTATGGGTTCTATCCTTTAGCCAGTTTGCAACCCATCTTGTGACATATGGATTTACATTTAAGCTGTTGAGCTTGTCTATGATGCCAGAGTGAGGTATTGTGTCGAAAGCTTTAGCCAAGTCCAGGTAGGCTGTATGGGCTGCTTTGTCCTCATCAATGGCTCTAGTGACTGTTTCGAAAAAGTCAACCAGGTTCAAAAGGCAGGATCTGCCCTTTACAAAGTCTTGGGTGCTGTGGAAACTGTGTTAGTTGTAGTAGTCTTTTGTTAAAATCATAAAAGTACACTGAAAAGGCGTACAGCCAAAACTGGTATGTCTTGTTAATAAATGCAAATGCTATTTACTCTCTCATTACTTGTGCTGGCCATTTTTTGCTTTTAAAATCACAAAAGTGTCTGGTCAGAATTCATTAAGGTACCACAATGTGTACACCTTCATGTAGGTTGTTCTATCTTTTCCTGAATCCCATGAAGATGTGTAGTACCAAATAGGGGAGGCCTCATGGCTGTGCTGTATACAAATGAGACACTCCAGGTGAGAAATATATACTAATTAGCCATTTGGTCTCTCCCCATAACTGCCTTCAGGAAGGCATTTATAAGCCCATATGATTCAAGAAATTGCTCAGCCATATAGATCTACACAGCCATCCCATCCACATCACAGTACCGAACACAGCCAAAATGCTCTGTTCAACTGCCTGCAACAAATATGGCATGGAGATGGGGGAGGTGCTACTAAATACCAGGGATAATCAAAGATTAAAGTGCCTTAATGGCACTGACAGCACAACAGGGGAGGGGTGAACCAGGAGACACTAGGGCATATAGACACATGCCATAATGGCATTTCAACCATTATTATGGTTGGGAAAAATGGGAAGGCAGACAAATTAAGGAACAGCAGGAGGACTTTGGTTTGTGAGTTTATGTGTGTGTATGTGTGCGTAAGAAAGAGAGTAAGTGGGGAGAAATGCCACAGTCTACATGAGCAGTTGTTTACTATCACAATGTGCAGATCAGCCATGATCTTCACATTGTGTTAGTAAATGAAATTCAGAGACATGTAAAGTAGGCAATAAGGAAGTCTTACCTCATCATGTCTAACATGTCTCTGAATCACAAATTGGCATGCCAAGTGAGCAGGGTCTTTTTAACATGAGCAGTATAGATCATGCTAGGCCCTTTAATGAATCCTCGGGATTAATTATTGCTGTTCCTCTTTTTACTATGTGACTTTTATTGTGCTGAAAAGACCAGTTTACATAATGGTTAAGGTCTTTGCCTCCCATGCACAAGGTACAACGTTTGACCTTGAGCTCTGGCCTGTCTGTTTGGAGTTTGCATGTTCTGACTGTGCCTCTGTGAGGTTTCTCCCACCTCTGAAAAAACAGGCAAACCATCCCCATCTCAAACCTACCCATGACTGGAGCTGTGGGCAGCAGCACAAACTACTCCAGATAACTAAAAGCTTAAAACCACGAAACCTGGAACATTGAACTCTACAAGTGAGCAGAAGTCCAATCATCACTTAAAGGCACAGTTCTACAATTAAAGACTGCCAACAGCAAATGACTGTCAGCAGTTTGAATTGGAGATCGCAAAACAATAAGAAGTGGGAAATGTACCCTTTTCTCATTGTAGTGCGATCTTGGAGTTGGTATATATAATTTAGAGAGGTGGGAGGCACACCCCCCACATGGGGGTGCAGGGGAGCTTGCCACCCTGCAAAACCAGTGATAGTTATTTGCTGTCGACGGTCTTTAATTGTAGAACTGTGCCTTTAATTGATGATTGGACTTCTGCTCACTTGTAGAATTCAATGTTCTGGGTTTCATGGTTTTAAGCTTGTGGTTATCTGGAGTTTTGTTGCTTTGGTCTCAGTCTTATGAAAGTAGATATGGGTCTTCAATCTTTTAAAGTAGACATATATATATATATATATATATATATATATATATATAGACAGATTAGATAGATATAGATAAAGATGTATAAATATGTATATAATATCGATATGTGTAAATATATATATATATATATATATATATATATATATATATATATACACACACACACACACACACACACACACACACACACACACCGGATATAAAAAGTGTACACACCCCTGTTAAAATGCCATTTTTTTCTGATATAAAAAATGAGACCACAATAAAACATTTCAAAACTTTTCCCACCTTTAATGTGACCTATAACCTCTATAATTCAATTGAAAAACAAACAAATCTGTTAGGGGAAAAAAATATGAAAAATAAAAAACATACAATAAGCTGGTTGCTTAAATGTGCACACCCTTAAACTAATACTTTGTTGAAACACTTTTTGATTTAATTACAGCATTCAGTCTTCTTGGGTACACACCTGCCATCAATTACAGAGACTCTGGTTAACCCCAAATAAAGTTCAGCTGTCCTAGTAGGATTTTCCTGACATTTACTCAGTTGCTTGCTAAAGCAAAAGCCTTGGTTCGCAGAGAGCTTACAAAGCATCAAAGAGATCTCATTGTTGAAAGGTATCAGTCAAGAGAAGGGTACAAAAAAAATTCTGCAGCATTGGATATACCACGGAACATCATGAAGACAGTCATCAAAAAGTGGAGAAAATATGGGACAACAGTGACGTTGCAAAGAACTGGATGTTCCTCCAAAATTTATGAAAAGACAAGATGAAAACTGGTCAGGAGGCTGCCAAGAGACCTACAGCAACACTGAAGGAGCTGCAGGAATTTCTGGCAAGTACTGGTTGTGTACTACATGTGACAACAATCTCTCATATTCTCCATATGTCTGGACTATGGGGTAGGGTTGCAAGATGGAAGCCTTTTCTTACACAGAAAAACATCCAGACACAGCTAAAATTTGCAAAACAATACATCAAGACTCCCAAAAGCATGTGGGAAGATGTGTTATGGTCTGATGAGACCAAGCTTGAACATTTTGGCCACAAATCCAAAAAGTATGTTTGGCGCAAAAACAACACTTCGCATCACCAAAAGAACACCTTCCCCACGGAGAAGCATGGTGGTGGCAGTATCAGCTTTGCAGTTGCTTTTCTTCAGCTGGAACTGGGGCTTTATTGAAGGGAATTATGAACAGTTCCAAATACCAGTCACTTTTGGTCCAAAATCTTCAGGCATCTGCTAGAAAGCTGAAGATGAAGATGAATTTCACCTTTAAACACGACAACGACCCCAAGCATACATAGGTTCATAGGTTCATAGGTTCATAGGTTCATACTAGGCTATCTGCCCGAGGGCATTTTAGCCTAGCGTTTTGTGGCTTAGGCCACCCTTGATGGCCTGGGAACTATTATATTCTATTTTTTGTGTGCCTGATCACTGTCAGAGAGATGACACTGAGAGGATCCCTATATCTCTATATCTCCCATCCTGGTCAAGATTTCTCTCTTGAACAAGGCCAGCCCAGCCTCTGCCTCACATCCTCAGGATTTTGTTTTTGTCCACACAGCATAGGGTGGTGTGGGATCCTAATTAACCCTCCAGCACGCCGTCTTAATAGATATTCTGTCTGGTTTAAGTTCTGATGCTGTGGCTCTTGATGGATCTAGATTTTTGGAGTGAAGCATATTCATCAAATCTGGGGTTTGGCTGTGAGGCCCTTTAGCAGCAGGTCAAAGCTGAGTAGGCTGGGAATGAAGCGATAGTAGCGAGGGCAGAGTTCTGTCCTTTTCAGATTTTTTTTTCCTGGTGAATACATCCAAATCAACAAAGGAATGTCTTCACCAGAAGAAAATTAAAGTGTTGGAGGAATGCCCCAACCAGAGCCCAGACCTAAATCCAATAGAAAATCTGTGAGGTGACCTGAAGAGGGCTGTGCACAAGAGATGCCCTCTCAATCTGACAGATTTGGAGCACATTTGCAAGGAAGAATGTGCAAATATTACCAAGTCGAGATGTGCCATGCTGATAGACTCCTACCCAAGAAGACTGAATGCTGTAATTAAATCAAAAGGTGCTTCAAAAATGTATTAGTTTAAGAGTGTGCACACTAATACAACCAGCTTATTGTATGTTTTTTATTTTTTATAGTTTTACCCTAAAAGATTTGTTTGTTTTTCAATTGAATTGTACAGATTATAGGTCACATTAAAGGTGGGAAAAGTTTTGAAATGATTTATTGTGGTCTCATTTTTTTATATTACAAAAAACTGACATTTTAATAGTGGTATGTACTCTTTTTATATCCACTGTATATATTAGTTAAACAATCTAAGCGCTTTCACTTTCTATCTGAAGGTTTCATCAGAGATCTGTCATCCAGGGCCTTGGTGACCTTCTTGAAGAAGTCAACCATGTTTAACAGGCATGATCTACCTTTAACGAATCCGAACTGGTTTGGGTCAAGAGTTTGGAGATTACCTCTGTCCTTTTTTTTTAAACACCTGTATTGAATTATCACTTGTGACATAGACAAATTTACATTTATATAAAAGTAATCAAACTGTATTAAAAAGTTCACGTTTTCTTTCCATGGCCTTGCAGATGAGGCTAGTCAATATTATGGGCCTATAATTCTCAGAGTCAGTTAATGGTCCCTCTTTGTACAGAAGGATTACTCTTGTTGTCCTCGATTCTGCTAGAACATAGCCAGTTCACAGGCTGTGGTTAAACAGGGATCCAAGTGGGTATGCTAGGTTATGTTTTAAGTTGTTTAAAAGACAACCTGAGATGTCATCTGGTCCCACTGATGTTGTGTTTTTGGCCTTGGAGAGTGCACCGATGACCTGCTGTCTTCAGATAATAGGTTGAGGAAAGGTAGCTGGTATACTTTTGGGGTTTACTGGAGGGAACATGGTGGGGAAGTTTGCTCCAAATCTGTCAGCTAACAGGTTGGCTATTACCTCCAGTTGAGTATGGGTGGTGCCATCCACAACCTGTTTGGCGCATAGCTGGGTATTCCCTTTTAGATTTTGGATGTAGTTGAAGAATGCTTTGAGATTATCCTTAGCTAGGAAGGTTCCTTTTGCATTGTAGTTAGCTTTGGAGGAATTGACAAGATCTCTAATTTGCTTGTTTAAAATAGAGAGGGGATTTCTTCCTCTGCTGACCCAGTTCCTCCTTGTTTTTGGATATTAGTTTATTTCACTTGTTGTATAGCCTATTTATACTGGGGATCCACAGGGTTGTTTGTTTTTTCAGCAAGACCTGGTTTTAATCCAGTCAGGTACAGCTGATTCTATAGAACTGCTTAAGTGATTATACCAGGCATTGGTGTAAACCTCTGCATAGGAGTCCATGTTATCTGTGTAGAAAAAGGGACTCTGAAACTTCTTATACCATCACTTAGTAGGAGGTAATTTGCCTTTGAAAAATTCATAATTTTTTTCAGCTTGATGGGGTATCTGGTCTTATAATTACATCAAACGAGATTTATTTATGATCCACTCTTACCAGGGAGGACATCACGCGGAGGGCGGGGTGCAGTGCTCTCCCATGTTAGTGAGTACTTTGCGCAGTACATTTGAGCCTCTTGTGGGTGTGCTGACTAGCTGTTCCAGAGCATTTGCATTGACAAAGTCCAAGAACCTCTGAACCAGCATGTTTGTAGTTGTGCATGTTTCTCAGTCAATGGTAGGATAATTAAAATCACCCATGAATAAGGTGTTGGGCTGCATGGTAACTGACTTCTGCAAGTCCAGGTATGTGGTATGCTTTTCCTGTTTCATGCTGGGAGACCTATAGCTAGCTATGATGTGGTAGGGGGTGTGAAGATAGGTGAAGGCTGCCAGCCTAGCCAGATATAATTTTGTAGACAATTCTGTCATTTGTAAATATTAATGCAAGCCACAGGCTTGTTCTCTTAAATGTGAAAAGTCTGCACTGGATATTGAACTGCACAAATGTAACAACAGTGCACTCTGCTGTAAGAAAGCTAAGTCAAGCATTTTATGACTGTCTTTGATGTCAAAATTCAGAGTCAATATGTCTAGAGGGAGGCATCCTGCCTATTGTTTTAAGACCAGAGTTAATCACTAGAATTTGCATGTATAAATGTCCTTTATTGCTCTGGTTTCTGACCAGGTGTAAAGAAAGTAAATGTAGTTTCTATTAGCCTGGGAACACCAGAAAAGTGTGAAGAATTATGTCATGTGAAGCAGCTCTGTATTATCAATTTAAAGAGAGAGAATCAGAGAGCTCAGAGCATTTTGTCTTGAGAACATCCAACATCACCAGCACTGCTTTGATCTATATGTAAGTTATATAGAATTGTCTTCTCTTAGGAATAGCTAGGAATTAGAAATATTAGACCAAGTGTTTTCCTGTGATGTCAGAACTTTTCTACGGTATTATTTAAGTATTTCTCTGTGATCTCTGATCTGCTGACTAGCACTGTGTAGTAAGAAGTATTGTCTTGTGTTTTCCTTATTTATTATTAAATATTTTTAAACCTTTCAACTGTGGCTGTTTTATGTAGAGTTAATTTAAGCTCTAGTGTACATTGCATGTGTATAGTGATACTGTACCAAGTCACTCTAATAAGCCTTGACTGTTCAGTCACACTTACCATTTGGATAATAATATGGCACAGTAATAATTGGACACCCTTTCAGAAGGGCCTTTGAGTAGCTGATATTAGTGGGTGGTGGCTGGTACTACCTTTTAGACTGGGCAGAAAAGTGGCACAGCTGGAAAATCTGTGCCAGACTTCCCCAGGAGTGTCTGTGTGGTTGTATATAACTCCTATCTCAAAGTGTATGTGTGTCAGCTACTTGGGCAGGGACACGAAGCACTGATTGGACAGAGAGGGTGCTGGAGGCTTTAGCTTGCCCACTAGGCTGAGATCTGGACCCTATAGCTGTGCCAGTGGGGAGTCTTATTGGGGACCTGGAGAGAAAGGGAGAAACCAGCCCCAGACTGACTGTGATCTCTGTGTGCTCTTAAGGGAAATTGGACTTTACTGTGTGTGTATTTCTTATCCTTTCCCTATATGGACGCTCCTCACTGGTGTTAGTCGTGAGGATTGAGGCTCCTCGATTGCTGGGCCAGCACATGAGCATCACATATTAATTGTTTGGCAGTGGTGGGATATCCACACCACATATTAATTGATTGGCAAATACTAATTGGCTTGTAGTGGTGTGGATAGAGTGAATTCCTGTAGCTTGTGTACAGTGATCACTGAAGGTGTTTTGTTCTCTAAATCAGCCATGTAGTGAATACACAGAGTTCAGATCACAATTGTTTATTTCTTTTGTTAGCTTAATTAGTCAGGGAGAGTAGGCAGCATGTCAGCATTGGAATACGGAAAGCTAACAAGGAGCCAGCTGGCTGAGATGTGCCAGGCTAGGGGACTGGTGCATGAAAACCTGACTAAGGTAGACATGATTGCAGCTTTGGTCAAAGCTGCATCAGAAAACAGCAACAAGGAGGGTGATCATACTGGCAGTGGAGATGTGCCACCCTCAGAGAATGGACAGCTCAATCTTTCTACAGAGGACTTAAAAGTCTATCTGGAGCTAAAGAGACTTGAGTTGGAGGCCAGGCATTTGAAAATAGAAGCAGCTGAGAGACTGAGATCTCTGCAGGCTGAGGAGAATGAGAAACTGATACACCTGGAAGCTGAGGAAAAGGAGAGGCAGAGGCATCATGACAGGGAAATGTTGACTCTTCACCAGAGTCATGGAGGTAATGGGGAAGGGAGTAACTGGACCCCAAATGCACAAAATGTCAGTAAATTTCTTCCGCAGTTTAAAGAGGGGGATAATTTTGATAGTTTCATTCATATGTTTGAGAGGGTATGTAAACAGTATGATGTTAACCAAAGGTTCTGAGTACAGTTCCTGACCCCCTTACTCCATGGAAAAGCAGTAACTGTGTTGTCCAAACTTTCTGATTGTGAATATTTTGATTATACTGCTGTTAAAAATCATTTGTTAGAATTGTTTAAGCTAACACATGAAACATATAGGAAAATGTTTTGTAAGCATAGACGCAAGGGAGATGAAAGTGTGTGTCAATATGTTGCTGAACTGAGCATTTTCATAGGTGGGTGAGTGGATGTCAGGTCACCACTTTTGAAGGGCTGGCAGACCTTTTGGTGAGGGAACAAGCCCTTAGCATGTTGCCTGAGGACATGAGGATCTGGTTAGCTGATAGACAATGTGCTACTTCAGATAAGTTGGGGAAGAAGGGAGACCTATACCTAGCAAGCAGAGCATCCCTGCACAGGAAAGGGAGCCCTAGTACTGCTCATGGGTCTAAAGGAACCCATGGTGGGCAGCATAAACTGCCCCAACATAATCTGCCAGTAGCAAGGGAAGCCACTAGTCCAGGTAAACATCCAGGACCTAGGGTTAAATGTTTTGAATGCAACCAGTGGGGCCATGTGGCATACAGATGTCCATGGAGGCAAGGTGGAGAACAAAAGGTGAGAGAGCCAGTAAGTGGGAAAGACAAAATGCCAATAGTAGGTTGTCTTGAGACAACAGGGGTACTGAAATACCATCCTGCAGATGTCCTGATAGGGAAGGATTTGGATGAGGCAGTACCATGTGCTTATGCAGTTACACACAGTTAGGCTAAGAGACAAGCATGTGGGTCTGGTAGCCTGGGGAGACCCAGACAGATTGCATACTTGCAGCCAGGACTGGTGAGGTGGTTACTTCAGGGAGGGGGCTACTCTGTAGCAGTGAGACTGAATGTGAGCCATAGCTGCTTGTGGATACTGATGTTCCCTTGGACAGAGTGACTGCAAAGGCAGAGGTGAGTAGTAGTACCCAGGATGACAGTGAGGCACCACTGTCAGAGGATGCCAGACTTCTTGTGGAAGGGCTGCTGGGAAGGGTTACAAAGGGACAGTTGAGACAGGCTCAGCTCTCAGACCCTACATTGCAAGGCCTGTGGCAGGTAGCTAGGGAGGCACCATATTCTCAAGGGAAGGGGGAATCTGTATACTGGGACAAAGGGTTACTGTATAGAGAGTGGACCTTTGAAGGAGGGCTAGAAGGTGAGAGAGTACAGCAGTTGGTAGTGCCTAGAGCCTACCGCCTGGTGCTTCTAGCCTTAGCCCATGATATTCCCTTTGCAGATCATATATTTATTTATATTTATGTATTTATTTATTGCAGTTTGATTACCGGGGAGGTCCACTGGGCTTGGGGCCCGTTTTCAGTGGAGGCCCGGGGAGAAAAGCTCCAACAGGAAACAGCAGTTAAAATGTTTTAAGGCTAAAGTTAATGACCAGAATTTACATATGGAATGTCCTTTATTGTTCTAAGTGTAAAAGAATGTAAATGCAGTTTCGGTGTGGCCTGGGAACCAGGAAAGTGTAAATAAATGATGTAATGTTTTAGAAGAACTGCAGTTTCGATTTAAACAGTGAGAACCAGAAAATATTGAGCATTTTTGTCTCAATATCCATCTCATCAGCACTCTGTCTGTGTCTTAAGTAAGTTATTTCAGAAGTATGCTTTCTTGTATTAATAGCTAGGAAATTAGAAGAAAGTTAGACTAAGTGTTTTTTTTATGTCAGAACTGTACTACTGAATTATTTTACATTTCTGTGTGATCTCTGAACTCTTGAATAGCATTGTGGTGTAGTACATACAATTACATAAAACACTACAACAGTTACATAAATATTCAGAGACAGTTTCATTGGAAATAACAGTTAGCTACAGAGAATAAATTACAGCAGTTTCAAATGTTACAGAGGAAAAATACTGGCTAATGGAATATAAGATTAGGAGATTGCTATTTAGTTATCTGAGGTGAGAATTTAGTAGAGGTAAAGTAGGGTAAAAGGGGTTAGCCTGGAGAGAGGTGGGAAGATAGAGTGGGAGGAATGGGCTGCAGAGAGCAATTGCATTTCCTGTTTTGATAGAGATAAGAATGGAGGTGTTTTTTGAAGTTATTAAGGGTGGTACAGGATCTTAGAGTTGAGGGCAGGGCATTCCATTTTTTGGCTATAGTAAAGGATAAGAGTAATTTACCTGCAGGGCGCTTTGGTTTTTGAATGGAGATTAGGTTTAGGAGATATGAACATAAAACGTACAAAGAGATGTATTATGCAGAACTTCTATTGGCCTGAAATTTATTTTATTTATTTATTTTACATTTGTTAACCGGGCTAGTCCAACTGGATATATTTCCATTTTCAGCAGAGGCCCAGGGAGGAAAGCTCCACAGTAACATTTAAATGTTTATAATGTACAATTTTGTGAGAAAAGGAAGCATGAAAGTGTAAGACAAACAGTACATGAGAGAACAGTAGTTCCAAAGTCAATACTATCTAAGAAACAATACCATATACAAAGAGAAATATTTACACCAGAAAATCCTGTACCAACCTTAATAACTTCAAAAACCACATCCATTCTTATCTCTATCAAAACAGGAAATGTAATTGCTCTCTGCAGTCCATTCCTCCCACTCTATCTTTCCACCTCTCTCCAGAGGTGTAACAGGGTACTGCAGGACCTGTGAGCAGTGCCAAAAGGTAGGCAAGGCAGGAGACAAGGTGAGAGCTCCTTTGATGCCTTTCCCTGTGATTGAGGAGCCATTTCAGTGGGTAGCTATGGATATTGTGGGGCCTCTGAGAACCCCAAGTTCCACAGGGAAAAAGTATATCCTAGTGGTAGTGGATTATGCTACATGATACCCTGAGGCAGTGGCTTTGTCCTCCATTGAGGCAGAAAAGATGACAAATGCTTTGTTAGAGATTTTCATCAGGGTGGGTTTCCCAAAAGAAATACTGACTGACAGAGATGTCAATTTCATGTCAGACCCGTTGGCTTGTCTGTGGAAATACTGTGGGGTGAAGCACCTGAAGACCACCCCCTACCATCCCCATGACTAATGGTCTTGTTGAGAGGTTAAACTCTACAATCAAGTCCATGCTACAGGCATTTGTAGATCAGTTTAAGAGGGAGTGGGATAAATATTTTCCCCATCTGTTGTTTGCTTACAGAGAGGTTCCCCGGGAATCCACAGGGTTTTCACCCTTTGAGTTGCTGTATGGGCATAGGGTGAGGGGACCTCTAGATTTAATTTGTGATGAGTGAGAAGGTGAGTGTGAATCTCAAAAGGAGTCTTTTTTGGCATATATCCTAAACCTCAGGACAAGGCTCAGGGAACTCATGGGCTTGGCCCAGGAGAACCTGGCAGATGCCCAACAACAGAAAAAGGTGTTGTATGACAGGAATGCTCGAGATAGAGAGTATGCTGTGGGGCAGCAGGTAATGGTTCTCATTCCTGTCAGACACAACAAGCTGCAAGCAGCTTTTGAGGGACCCTACAAGGTGGTAAGAAAGGTAATAGATGTTAATTACATGGTGGAACTGCTAGGTGGGAGGCAGGGGCATAAATTGTACCATGTTAACATGATGAAACCTTACCATGATAGGGAGGCCCTTGTGTTGAGCATTTGCAGTGGATTGCAGGAGGAGTCTGAGGGAGATCTGGTGACTGATCTCCTCAGTGAGGCTTGGACTGACACCTCAATGGAAGGAGTAGCAATGTCCCAGCAGCTATCTCCTCCCCAAGTTTGAGAAATCCGGGCAGTGTTACAGGAGTTTGGGGACATGTTCACTGGGAAACCAGGGTGAACCCACCTGGTGCAGCACCAGGTGGATACAGGACCCCAAAGGCCAATTAGACAGGCCTCTTATAGGGTGCCTGAGAGAGTCAAACAGACTCTGAGGGAGGAGATACAGGAGATGTTGGAACAAGGGGTGATTCAAGAGTCCAACAGTCCCTGGGCCATCCCATTGGTGCTGGTGTCAAAGAAGGATGACAGCACCAGGTTCTGTGTAGACTACAGGAAATTAAATAGTCACACAAAGTCAGATGCTTACCCCATGCCTAGGACAGACAAGGGTCTAGATCAGCTGAGTGGGGCTAAGTATCTTACAACTATTAATCTTACCAAGGGTTACTGGCAAGTGCTCTTGACTTCCAGTGCTAGAGAGAAGTCAGACTTTGTGACTCCTCTTGGCTTGTATGAGTTCACAAAGATGCCCTTTGGGATGGAAAATGCCCCAGCAACTATACAGAGGCTGGTAGATCATATCCTAGTAGGAGAAGGAGGGTTTGCCCTTGCTTACCCAGATGATATTGCCATCTACAGTCATTCCTGGCAAGAGCACCTTCAACATGTCAGAGAGGTGCTGGACAGACTACGGATGGCAGGGTTGACCATTAAGCCCAGCAAATGTCAGCTGGGTACAGCAGAGGTCTCCTACCTGGGACATAGAGTAGGGAGTGGTAAGATCAGACCAGAACCTGCCAAAGTAGAACCCATTCAGGCATAGCCTGTACCTGTTACCAAAAAGCAGGTGAGGGCATTCTTAGGGACAGTAGGGTACGACAGAAAGTTTGCCCCCAGTTATAGTACCATAGCTGCTCCCCTCACAGACCTGACAAGAAAGAACAGAGCCAGCCAGCAAAATGCCAAGATGCTAAGATGGTGTCTAGGGTTTCAAACATATGATGTATCAGTGCAGTGCTGCAGTATGATTAGTGATGCCAATGCAGATGGGCTCTCAAGACAGGGAATGGGGTAAGGTATACTCAGACAGACCTAACTCTCTCAAGCAGCATTTCTCAAGGGTCACTTGAAACATTAGCTTGAGTTCCCGGGGGAGCTGTGAAGATAGGTGAAGGCTGCCAGCCTAGCCAGATAGAATTTTGTAGATAAGTCTGTCATTTGTAAGTAAGCCACAGGCTTGTTCTCCTAAATGTGAAAAGACTGCATTGGATATTGAACTGCAAAAATGTAACAATAGTGCACTCTGCTGTAAGAAAGCTAAGTCAAGCATTTTATGACTGTCTTTGATGTCAAAATTTAGAGCTGATGTGTCAAAAGGGAGGCATCCAGCCTATTGTTTTAAGACCAGAGATAATGGCTAGAATTTGCATGTGTAAATGTCCTTTATTGCTCTGGTTTCTGACCAGTTGTAAAGAATGTAAATGTAGTTTCTGTTCGTCTGAGAACACCAGAGAAGTATGAAGAATGATGTCATGTGAAGCAGCTCTGTGTTATCAATTTAAAGAGAGAGAATCAGAGAGCTCAGAGCATTTTGTCTTGAGAACATCCAACATCACCAGCACTGCTTTGCTCTATATGTAAGTTATTTAGAACTGTGTCTTCTGTTAGAAATAGCTAGGAATTAGGAAGATTAGACCATGTGTTTTTCTGTGATGTGAGAACTTTTCTACAGTATTATTTTAAGTATTTATCTGTGATCTCTGAACTGTTGACTAGCACTGTGTAGTAAGACGTATTGCCTTGTGTTTTTATTATTTATTATTAAATATTTGTAAACCTTTCAACTGTGGCTGTTTTATTTAGAGTTAATTTAAGCTCTAGAGTACATTGCATGTGTATAGTGATACTGTACCAAGCCACTCTAATAAGCCTTGACTGTTCAGTCACACTTATCATTTGGATAATAATATTGCACAGTGATAATTGGACACCCTTTCAGAAGGGCCTTTGAGTAGCTGATATTAGTGAGTGGTGGCAGCTGGTACTACCGTTTAGACTGGGCAGAAAAGGGGCACAGCTGGAGAACCTGTGCCAGCCTTCCCCAGGAGCGTCTGTGTGGTTGTATATAACTCTTATCTCAACGCGTGTGTGAGTGTGTGTGTGTGTGTGTGTGTGTGTGTGTGTGTGTGTGTGTGTGTGTGTGTGTGTGTGTGTGTGTGTGTGTCAGCTACTTGGGCAGGGACACAAAGCACTGGTTGGACAGAGAGGGTACAGGAGGTTTTAGCTTGCCCACTAGGCTGAGATCTGGACCCTATAGCTGTGCCAGTGGGGAGTTTTATTGGGGACCTGGAGAGAAAGGGAGAAACCATCCCCAGACACACTGTGATCTCTGTGTGCTCTTAAGGGAAATTGTACTTTACTGTGTGTGTATTTATTATCCTTTCCCTATATGGATGCCCCCACTGGTGTTAGTGGTGAGGATTGAGGCTCCTTGATTGCTGGGCCAGTGCACGGGCATCACATGGGGCTTTGCCTATAGTTAATTGGCCAAGGAGAAGCTCAAGAGAGTCATACGGTTTGACCAGTCGATGTGTACTTATCCTTAATAAAGATGGAAACACCTCTTCCTTTGGTTCTTTCACAATCAGTTTGTGGACTGAATATATGGAAATAATTGTAGCCATGTACATCCGGGGTGTGTTCCGCACCTTTGGACTATGTTTCGGTGACTGCACAGACATTATCATCTTCCAAAGTGAGGAGTGCTTCCTGGCAGTGCAGTTTCTTGTTTAGACTCCTAGCATTAAGCAGCAGTACCTTGAGTTTATCTAGAGAGGATTTTGTTATGTTGGGAGGTTGGTTATTTTGACACCACCTAAAAAGGCACAATATGGGTGGCTAATGCCTTTGCTACTATCCAAAAGCCTATAGGAGACAGGTGCAGGCCATCTCTGGCAAAACAGCATGGCCAGTCGACCATGTCTTCCCAGGCTGACAAATACTAGATTCCCCTTGGACTAAAACCAAAACCTAGGCAAATTGTTAAAGACAATCACTTTTGTTTCTATTGTGGCATCATCCTTGGAGAAGGTAGAATGCTGCTTAAGTTTAGGCTTATGCCTGCCTAGGACACATAATCTGAGAGCTCCATCATGTCTCTCTTCATATAGTCCAGTGAGGTAAGTCTCAAGTCATTCACCCCCATATGGACTATGACAGAATCATACTGGTACTTGTGGTTGAGTGACTTGGGTGCTTGAGTGACTTGACGGATCCTGGCACCTGACAGGCAGCTAACAATAACCCACTCCTTATCCAGCCTGGTGAGGGAAACATCCATGTTTCTCACAATGGCATCACCTAGATTTAATACCTTAGATTTTGTGGTGTTACACCTCATAAGCTTATTTATTGAGCCACTGGTGTGTGTGTGTGTGTGTGTGTGTGTGTGTGTGTGTGTGTGTGTGTGTGTGTGTGTGTGTGTGTGTGTGTGTGTGTGTGTGTGTGTGTGTGTGTGTGTGTGTGTGTGTGTGATATGCATTGTGCTTGTTTTTTGCATTGTCATGTGTGTAAGTGGTTTCCTTTTGGGAGGCCTTTGATCTTTTTGTAAGTTACTAATGAGCACCTCCACATATGTGGGTTTATGTGTCATGTCCTTATTTAGTGTGGGAAGTGTGTGTACTGACAACCTCTTTGGGATTTGATATGTCCTTATATGAGAATCTTGCCTCCAGTTTCATAGTGTAATTGCATTTCTCACATAAAGTATTTGCTTGTTTTAGAAGTAAGTGGTTATCAGTATACATGAAATAACTGCTGCATTGCCTCAGGTTGCCCATGTCTATCGTACTGGCCAGAGAGATGATGGGAAACTGCATGTCCATGACAGCAGGCTCTTACTGTATGTTTTATTAGGGAAGGGAATGGCTTAATTTGACAGGACTGTGCTAGTAGTGCCGAGACTACAGAAGGGCCTATACTTTGTGTAGACTTAGGTTGATCAATAAGGCAATGCTGCTCAATGCGCAACTGAGTTGCTCCTAGAGCAGCAGAAAAGCTTGTAAAGGTTTCACTAATAGCTGTTTAGGGAAAAACTGAGCTTCTAGGCTTTTGCATCTATACAGAGCACTACTAACCAACAGAAGGCTTACATACAAGCAACAAGAAACAAGTTTTTAGCTAACTACCAATCAGGGAAGCACACAATAAGCCTTCCACCAACAGTCACCAACTCAGACAGTTTTGTTCAGCATACTTATGCTAAAGGGTACAAAAACACATTCTTAATGTAAAATAGCTGGTTTGGAACCTAAGTGTAACAAGACCACACAAACTACCTACAACAGCCCTACAGCTAACAGATACAATGTAATGCAGTGCAATTAACTAGTTAAAGCAGCAACAGACAGTATAGCTTTTTTTAAACTGCTAAAGTACAATCACAGTATATAAGGGAAGTGCAAAAAAAACTTATAACCCTTTTGTCTGCTTCTCAGCTTAGGTAGACGAGCTAAACACCTACTTCCACTAGATGAATAATCCCAGTCCTCCTAATGTAAAAGCACAATAAAGGAATGCCAGGAGGAAAATGCTACCACAAACAAACTTAAAGATATGTGCAACAGTGCACTTTAACCTGCTTATAAAAGTGTGAGTATTCAATAAAAGTACTTTGCTTCGTATAAATGAACCAAGAGCACTCATTTGTATCTTCTTCTTCTCTTTCGGCTTTTTCCGTTAGGGGTCACCACAGCGTATCATCTGTTTCCATTTCTTCCTGTCCTCTGCATATTGCTCTGTCACACCAACCGCCTGCATGTCCTCTCTCACCACATCCATAAACCTTATCTTAGGCCTTCCTGTTTTCCTCTTACCTGGCAGCTCCATCCTTAGCATCCTTTTCCCAAGATACCCATCATCCCTCCTCAGCATATGTCCAAACCAATGCAATCTCGCCTCTCTGACTTTGTCTCCAAACCGTCCAACCTGAGCTGACCCTCTAATATACTGATTCCTAATCCTATTCATCCTTGTCACACCCAGTGCAAATCTTAACATCATTTAACTCATTTGTATAAAATCTATAAAGGCACTAAAAACAATATAAGCTGATTAATAAGTGCGCCAGCCAATAAAACTACATGCAGAAATCTCAAATGTTTCCCCAACCTATGCAAACCAGGCTACTCCCAGTGCACTAGATGGAAAAATCCACTGATCTCTTGATGTAAAAACAAATGCTTGCTAGAGGGTAAAAATACACAACTTTATCCAACAGCTAGCTAGATAATGAATTCAGAGCAAGTAAATCAGTAGAACAGACAGTGAGAGGTATAATGCACTTTTTCAATATAAGCACAAGGAAAGGCAAATAAAACATTTAAGTTATCAACCACAGTGCAGAAGGAGGGCTTATTAAGTTCAATTTACAGTAGGGGTGGGCGGCTTAAAATCACCAGGTTTAAAAAGCAAATCAATGAATGCAAGGGTGGTTGGTAAAAAAACTAGCAGGGAATCACCAGCAGTGCTTTAGTTTATGCAGGCTTGAAATCTTTTCAGTAAAAACCAAAGTCCCAGAAATTCACTGTGTATTTAAATATCACCCAAGAAACAATGTAAACAATGAAAAAACACATGAAATGTGAAGCCTAGCTAATTTAAGTGTCTATCTGCCACATAAAACAAAAACACCATTCCAAGGCAGATTTCTAAAAACAGAAAACAAAGTGGAGCAGGTAATACAGAAAGCAGCTCAATCACACACAGATAAAAATATACAGGTTTACTTTCCTCACCCAGCAGGGGGATTACCAGCAGTGCTTTAGTTTATGCAGGCTTGAAATCTTTCCAGAGTCCTTAGGCTTTGCCCAGATTTCTTAAGCTAAGAGGTTGAGCGGAATGATATGTGTATATATATTAATGTGTGTATATGTGTGTGTGTGTGTGTGTGTGTGTGTGTGTGTGTGTGTGTGTGTGTGTGTGTGTGTGTGTGTGTGTGTGTGTATGTGTGTGTGTGTGTGTATATATATATATATATATATATATATATATATATATATATATATATATATATATTATATGTAATCTCGAAATACTGAAATCCCGAAATTCAGTATGTAGAAATTACATAGCCGAAAACCCAAGCACAACTCACAATTCCGAGAACACACAATCGTGAAATTCAAAATGCCGAAACTATGCTACACATACAGTACACAGATAAACAAACTTAAAACTCCCCCCACAATCAAATAAATGCATCTACACTATAGATAAGCAGGGGGACAAGCCCCCCTGCATCCCCACACCCCCCTACTTATATATTCTAACTCCGAGATCGCACAAACAGAAACACAAATGAAACTCACACACACACATCTTACAGTCCCTCACACACATCACAGTCACGACACACAGTTACACACACTAAAGACCCTAACCAACACATCTACACAGACAAACTTACTTAAATCCAACCGATACATCCACACGCCACACTAGCGGAAGCGGAAATTCAACATCTCCATGCTTCAGGATTTTGAAGTTCGCGCTTCTGCCGGTTTCGTAACTTTGAGTTTTTAGCTATGTAATTTTGAAATACTGAATTTTGGGATTTCGGTATTTCGAAATTACATAGTGGACCCATATATATATATATATATATATATATATATATATATATATATATATATATATATATATATATACTTAAAAGTCTCAAAAGTAAATCTTGCCAGCAATGCAGCAGCTGAAAAGTACCCACTGACATTTATTTCAACAGTCAGAAAAACAAACAGTCAACTACAGAAAAAAGTCTAAAAAGTAAAAAAAAAAACTTTTTTTCATCAAGGGAGAGTAAGCATCCTGATTCCCCCACACCACCTGCTACTCATATATACCAACTCTAAGATTGTACAGCAGTGGGGAAAAGTGAAAAAGTCCCGCAAACCCTACTATGCACTGATCTCTCACTAAATCCAGTCCTGTAACAATGGGAAGCTAACAAACTTAATCAAGCAAATCAGTTACTTTTTCACAGTTTGACTGAAGAAATGTTTGTCAAAAAATAGTGATACTGTTGTGAAGACTGGTAGAGAAGGGTGAAGGCTGCCAGCCTAGTCAAATAGAATTTGATACATAATTCTGGCATATACAAATATAAATATAAAATAAAGGCTTGTTTCTTAAATGAAAGAAAACACTGTAAAATGTGAACTTCAAGATTGTAGCAATGTTGCCATCTGCTGTAAGGAAAACTAAGCCAAAAATTTCAAATGTTCTTTGAAATTAAAATAATGTTTTGTATATCCTTTGAAGTTAGAATTTGGAGTCGATGAGTCTAGAGTAAGCATCCTGCCTATTGTTTTAAGGCTAAAGTTAATGACCAGAATTTACATGTGGAATGTCCTTTATTGCTCTAAGTGTAAAAGAATGTAAATGCAGTTTCGGTGTGGCCTGGGAACCAGGAAAGTATAAACAAATGATGTAATGTTTTAGCAAAACTGCAGTTTCAATTTAAACAGTGAGAACCAGAAATTATTGAGCATTTTTGTCTTGATATCCATCTCATCAGCACTCTGTCTATGTCCTAAGTAAGTTATTTCAGAGGTATGTTTTCTTGTAGTAATAGCTAGGAAATTAGAAGAATGTTAGACTAAGTGTTTTTCTGTTATGTCAGAACTGTTCTACTGAATTATTTTAAGTTTCTGTGTGATCTCTGAGCTCTTGAATAGCACTGTGGTGTAGTAGTATTGCCTTGTGTTTTTAGTATTTATTATTAAATATTTTAAAAACCTTTTACCTGTGGCTGGTTTGTGTAGAGATAAGTTAACTCTAGAGTGCATTGCATATTTAAAGAGTTTATTGTACAAGGCCACTCTAATAAGCCTTGACTGACTAGTCACACTTACCAATTGGATAACAATATTGCACAGTAATAATTAGACACCCTTTTAAGGGCCTTTAGGTAGCTGATAATTATTAGCTGGTGGTGGCAGTAATTACTACCGTATAGTCTGAGTAACGGGGCACGCCTCACAGCAAGAGGTTCTCCGGTTCGATCCTCGGCTGGGGTGCCTTCTGTGCGGAGTCTGCATGTCCTCCCTGTGGTTGCGTGGGTTTCCTCCGGGTGCTCCGGTTTCCTCCCACATCCCAAAGACATGCTGCAGGTGGATTGGACACTCTAAATTGGCCCTAGGTGTGCGTGTGAGTGTGCCTTCTGTGGAAGGTTGGGCGCCGGGCTGGCAACTCGACACCGTAAAACTCCACTGCCATTCAATGTGCGGACAGGTGATCTGCTGTGGCGACCCCTAACCGGGATAAAGCCAAAAGAAGAAGAAGAAGTCTGAGTAACGGGGCACAGCTGGAGAATCTGTGTCAGCCTTTCCCAGGAGTGTCTGTGAAGTTGTATAAATACTTATCTCAAAGTGGGCTGGACAGAGAGGGTACTGGAGGTTAGCTTGCTAGCTAGGCTGAGATCTGGACCCTATAGCTGTGCCAGTGGGGAGTCTTATTGGGGACCTGGGGAGCAAGGGAGCGACCAGCCCCAGACTGACTGTGATCTCTGTGTGCACTTAAGGGAAATTGTACTTTACTGTGTGTATTTGTTATCATTTCCTCTCATATGAGATGCCCTCCCTGGTGTTAGTGATGAGGATTGAGGCTCTTTGATGCTGGGCCAGGACGCGGGCATCACATGTGGTTTGCAGTGGTGGGATCCACTTCACATTTGTTTTGGCGGTGGATGTCCACACCATATATTAATTAGTTGGCAAATACTAATTGGCTTGTAGTGATGTGTGTAGAGTGAATCCTGTAGCTTATGTACAGTGATCTCTGAAGGTGTTTTGTACTCTAAAACAGCCACACAGTGAATACTCAGAGTTCAGATCACAATTGTTTTATTTCTTTAGTTAGCATAGTTAGGGTGAGCAGGCAGCATGTCAGCAGAGAGTATAGAAAACTGACAAGGAGCCAGCTGGTGGAGATGTGCCAGGCTAGGGGACTGGTGCATGGAAACCTGACTAAGGCAGACCTGATTGCAACCTTGGTTACAGCTGCATCAGAAAACAGCATCCAGGAAGACAAGCAAACTGGCAGTGGAGATACAATATCCTCAGAGAATGGACAGCTCAACCTTTCTACGAAGGACAATCAGGCTGGCAGTGGAGATACAGTATCCTCAGAGAATGGACAGCTCAACCTTTCTGCAGTGGACTTAAAAATGCAGATGGAGCTAAAGAGACTTGAGTTGGAGGCCAGGTGTTTGGAGATAATGGCCAAGGATAAAGACCATCAGAGGAGGCATGAGAGGGAAAGTCTGACTCTTCACCAGAGTCATGGAGGTAATGGGGAAGAGAGTAACTGGACCAGAGAAGCACAACAGGTCAGTAAATTTCTTCTGCAGTTTAAAGAGGGGGATCATTTTGATAGTTTCATTCATATGTTTGAAAAGGTATGCAAACAGTATAGTGTTGACCAAAGGCTCAGGGTACAGTTCCTGACCCCCTTATTCCATGGGAAAGCTGTAAATGCATTGGCTAAAATGTCTGATATTGCATGTTATGATTATACTGTTGTAAAAAGTCACTTGTTAAAAATGTTTTAAGCTAACACCTGAAATGTATAGGAAAATGTTTTGTGAGCATAGACGCAAGGCAGATGAAAATGTATGTGAATATGTTGCTGAACTGAGCACTTATTTTCATAGCTGGGTGAGTGGATGTCAGGTTACCACTTTTGAAGGGCTGGCAAACCTTTTGCTGAGGGAACAAGCCCTTAGCACTTTGCCTGAGGACCTAAGGGTCTGGTTAGCTGATAGACAATGTGCTACTTCAGATGAGTTGGGGGAGAAGGGAGACCTATACCTGTCCAGCAGGGCAGCCCTGCACAGGAAAGAGACCCCCAATACTGCTCATGTGTCTAAAGGAACCCATGGTGGGTAGCACAGACTGCCCCAACAGAATCTGCCAGTAGCAGGGGAAGCCGCTAGTCCAGGTACATGTCCAGGAGCTAGGGTTAAATGTTTTGAATGTAACCAGTGGGGCCATGTGGCATACAGATGTCCACAGAGGCAAGGTGAGGAACCAAAGGTGAGGGAGCCAGTAAGTGGGAAAGACAAAATGCCAATAGCAGGTTGCCTTGAGACAACAGGGGTATGGAACTACCATCCTGCAGATGTCCTGAGAGGGAAGGATTTGGAGAAGGCAGTACCATGTACTTATGCAGTTACACACAGTGAGGCTAGGAGACAAGCATGTGGGTCTGGTAGCCTAGGGGAGACCCAAACAGGCTGCGTACTTGCAGCCAGGACTGCTAAGGTGGTTACTTCATGGAGGGAAGGAGCTACACTGTAGCAGTGAGACTGAAGTTGAGCCACAGCTGCTTGTGGGTACTGATGTTCCCTTGGACAGGGTAACTGCAAAGGTAGAGGTGAGTAGTAGTACCCAGGCTGACAGTGAGGTACCGTTGTCAGAGAATGCCAGACTTCCTGTGGAAAGGGAGCTGGGAAGGGTTACAAGGAGAGAGTTGAGACAGGCTCAGCTCTCAGACCCTACATTGCAAGGCCTGAGGCAGGTAGCTAGGGAAGCACTTGCTTCTCAAGAGAAGGGGGAATCTGTATACTGGAACAAAGGGTTACTATACAGAGAGTGGACCACTGAGGGAGGGCTAGAAGGTAAGAGAGTACAGCAGTTGGTAGTGTCTAGAGCCTACCATCTGATGCTTCTAGCCATAGCCCATGATATTCCCTTCACAGGTCATATGGGCATAAAATGTACAAAGAGGCATATTACGCAAAACTTTTATTGGCCTGGAATTTCCTGAGATGTAACAGGGTACTGCAGGACCTGTGAGCAGTGCCAAAAGGTAGGAAAGGCAGGAGACAAGGTGAGAGCTCCTTTGACGTCTTTGCCTGTGATTGAGGAGCCATTTCAGAGGGTAGCTATGGATATTGTGGGTCCTCTGAGTACCCCAAGTTCCACAGGGAAAAAGTATATCCTAGTGGTAGTGGATTATGCTACATGATACCCTGAGGCAGTGGCTTTGTCCTCCACTGAGGCAGAGAATGTGGCAAATGCTTTGTTAGAGATTTTCAGCAAGGTGGATTTCCCAAAAGAAATACTGTCTGATATAGGTGCCGATTTCATGTCAGACCTGCTGGCTTGTCTGTGGAAGTCCTGTGGGGTGAAGCACATGAAGACCACCTCCTACCATCCCCAGATTAATGGTCTTGTTGAGAGGTTAAACTCTACAATCAAGTCCATGCTATTGGCATTTGCAGATTAGTTTAAGAGGGAGTGGGATAAATATTTTCCCCATCTGTTGTTTGCTTACAGAGAGGTTCCCCAGGAATCCACAGATTTTTCACCCTTTGAGTTGCTGTATGGGCATAGGGTGAGGGGACCTCTAGATTTAATTTGAGATGAGTGGGAAGGTGGGTGTGAGACTCACAAGGAGTCTGTTGTGGCATACATCCTAAACCTCAGGACAAGGCTCAGGGAACTCATGGGCTTGGCCCAGGAGAACCTGGCAGAAGCCCAACAACTGAAAGAGGTGTGGTATGACAGGAATGCTCAAGCTAGAGAGTATGCTGTGGGGCAGCAGGTAAAGGTTCTCATTCCTGTCAGACACAACAAGCTACAAGCAGCTTGGTAGGGGACCCTACAAGGTGGTAAGAAAGGTAAGTGATGTTATCTACATGGTGGAACTGTTAGGCAGATGGCAGGGGCACAAACTGTACCATGTTAACATGATGAAACCATACCATGATAGGGAGGCCCTTGTGCTGAGCATTTGCAGTGGATTGCAGGACGAGTCTGAGGGAGATCTGGTGACTGATCTCTTCAGTGAGGCTCATGCTGACACCTCAGTGGAAGGGGTAGCAATGTCACAGCAGCTATCTCCTATCCAGGTTGCAGGAATTTGGGGACATGTTCACTGGGAAACCAGGGTGCACCCACCTGGTGCAGCACCAGGTGGATACAGGACCCCAAAGGCCTATTAGGCACGCCCCTTATAGGGTGTCTGAGAGAATCAGACTCTGAGGGAGGAGGTACAGAAGATGTTGGAACTAGGGGTGATTCAAGAGTCCAACAGTCCCTAGGCCTCCCCAGTGATGCTGGTGCTAAAGAAGGATGGCAGCACCAGGTTCTGTGTGGATTACAGGAAATTAGTCACACAGAGTTGGATGCTTACCTCATGCCTAGGACAGATGCGGCCCTAGAGCAGCTGGGTGGGGCTAAGTATCTTACAACCATTGATCTTACCAAGGGTTACTGGCAGGTGCCCTTGACTCCCAGTGCTAGAGAGAAGTCAGCCTTTGTGACTCCTTTTGGCTTGTATGAGCTCACAAAGATGCCCTTTGGGATGAAGAATGCCACATTAACTTTCTAGAGGCTGGTAGATAATATCCTAGCAGGAGCAGGGGGGGGTGCCCTTGCTTACCTAGATGATATTGCCATCTACAGCCATTCCTGGCCAGAGCACCTTCAGCATGTCAGGGAGGTGCTGGGCAGACTACAGAGGGCAGGGTTGACCATTAAGCCGAGCAAATGTCAGGTGGGTATGGCAGAGGTCTCCTACCTAGGACATATAGTGAGGAGTGGTAAGATAAGGCCAGAACCTGCCAAAGTGGAAGCCATTCAGGCATGGCCTGCACCTGTTACTAAAAAGCAGGTGAGGGCATTTTTAGGGACAGCAGGGTACTACAGAACATTCGTCCCCAGTTATATTACCATGGCTGCTCCCCTTACAGACCTGACAAGGAAGAACAGGCCAGATAAGGTAGTGTGGACCCCAGCTTGTGAGCAGGCATTCCAGAAGCTTAAAGAAGCTTTGGGAGGACCCTCTCTGTTAGCCAGTCCAGATTACAGCAAATAATTTGTTGTGCAAGTGGATACTTTGAGCCATGGGGTGGGGGCTGTACTTAGCCAGATTTCTTCAGAGGGGGAAGAGCACCCAGTGGTTTATCTCAGTCATAGGCTCCATCCCAGGGAGGAATGCTATACAGCTGTAGAAAAGGAATGTCTAGCCATAGTGTGGGCACTGCAGAAACTTCAGCCTTATCTGTATGGAAGAAAATGCACTGTTATGACTGATCACAACCCTCTAACATGGTTAAATAGAGCCAGTCAGCAAAATGCCAAGTTGCTAAGATGGAGCCTGGGGTTGCAAGCATATGATATGTCAGTGCAGCACCACAGTGGGAGTAGCAATGCCAATGCAGATGGGCTCTCAAGACTGGGAATGGGGTGAGGTATACTCAGATAGACTTAACCCTCTCAAGCGGCGTTTCTCCAGGGGCACTTGAAAAACTAGCTTGAGTTCTCCTGGGGGGAAGAGATGTGAAGACTGGTAGAGAAGAGTGAAGGCTGCCAGCCTAATCAAATAGAATTTGATACATAATTCTGGCATTTGTAAATATAAATATAAAATACGGGCTTGTTTCTTAAATGAAAGAAAACACTGTAAAATATGAATTTCAAGATTATAGCAACATTGCCATCTGCTGTAAGGAAAACTAAGCCAAACATTTCAAATGTTCTTTGAAATTAAAATTATGTTTTGTATGTCCTTTGAAGTTGGAATTTGGAGTCGATGTGTCTGGAGTAAGCATCCTGCCTATTGTTTTAAGGCTAAAGGAATGTCCTTTATTGTTCTAAGTGTAAAAGAATGTAAATGCAGTTTTGGTGTGGCCTGGGAACCAGGAAAGTGTAAATAAATGATGTAATGTTTTAGAAGAACTGCAGTTTCGATTTAAACAGTGAGACCCAGAAAATATTGAGCATTTTTGTCTCGATATCCATCTCATCAGCACTCTGTCTGTGTCTTAAGTTATTTCAGAAGTATGTTTTCTTGTATCAATAGCTAGGAAATTAGAAGAAAGTTAGACATGTCAGAACTGTACTACTGAATTATTTTACGTTTCTGTGTGATCTCTGAACTCTTGAATAGCATTGTGGTGTAGTAGTATTGTCTTGTGTTGTTTACTATTATTAAATATTTTAAAAACCTTTTACCTGTGGCTGGTTTGTGTAGAAATAAGTTAGCTCTAGAGTACATTGCATATTTATAGAATTTATTGTACAAGGCCACTCTAATAAGCCTTGACTGATTAGTCACACTTAATAATTGGATAATAATATTGCACAGTAATAATTGGACACCCTTTTAAGGCCCTTTGGGTAGCTGATAATTATTAGCTGGTGGTGGCAGTAATTACTACCGTATAGTCTGGGTAAAGGGGCACAGCTGGAGAATCTGTGTCAGCCTTTCCCAGGAGTGTATGTGAAGTTGTATAAATACTTATCTCAAAGTGTGTGTGTGTCAGCTACTTTGGCAGGGACATGAAGCACTGGTTGGACAGAGAGGGTACTAGAGGTTAGCTTGCCAGCTAGGCTGAGATCTGGACCCCTAGTGGGGAGTCATTGGGGACCTGGGGAGCAAGGGAGCAACCAGCCCCAGAATGACTGTGATCTCTGTGTGCACTTAAGGGAAATTGTACTTTACTGTGTGTATTTGTTATCCTTTCCTCTCATATGAGACGCCCTCACTGGTGTTAGTGATGAGGATTGAGGCTCCTTGATTGCTAGGCCAGGGTGCGGGCATCACAACCGTATTTATATAGACAGAAAGAGAGAGAAAGATGGAGGGATAGCAAGTGACACACACACACAGACACACACACACACACACACACACACACACACACACACACACACACACACACACATAGAAATGCACGTAAGTGGCACACACTCTAGATCAGGTGACAGCATATCATCAAAATAGAACTGCCACAGCTGTATCACAATACCACCATAAATGCCATGACATGCACTGGTGAACTGCAGTGATGTAAGAGTAAACCACCACAGATCATAAAGTCTGAAGGGGTGGCAAATGAATAATATTATGAAAGAGTGTTTAATGCACACAACATAGTTCACTAGGTTTCTCAATGATGTTGTTTATGCTTATATATTAGCTTAACAGCCCTCATAGGATCATAGAAGGTTACTAGGTTAATGCCTCTGGGGCCCTTACAAACCTAGCCAAGAGTCTATCCCCAAAAAAGAAACCTCAGTCAGCACCTGTTGCCCCTGTCAATGAGGGACAAAGTTGGAACACCTAGGACAAATTTGGGGTTTCCTATCCACTCATCAAGGTTGCGCTTGAAGAGGGTCAGTGAGGTACTCTGTTTGATATGTATGGGAAGTCTATTCCAGAGATGGGACAGCCTCTGGGAGACACACCTGTCTCTCCAGCAGGTTTTGTTGATGTCGCATATTAGATTTAGGCCTATTGAGCAGGTAATGCATGAGGAGTTAGACTTACAGATATGGAGCATCTCCAGTAGGGCAGGGTACAACATTGCCTTGTAGGCAAGACACAGATCAACTCTGAGCAATCTGTATGATACCGAGTAGAGTGATAGTGATTTGAGCCTGTCCGTATAGGACAGGTGTTGGAGGCTATGGATTCTCGTTGTGAGGTAACACAAAACACATTTAACACAGTTGAAAACTGGCTCACTAATCACTGTCTATTGTTAAATCCCAACAAAACAAAACTGCTCCTCTTTACCCCCACCAGTAGATCCACCCCATTTTCCTTCTCCATAACATCCAACAATGATACCTCTATCTCTCCAGGTGACCATACTAAGCTTTTAGGAGTAATAGTGGACAATAATCTCAAATTTGATCTGCATATCAATAAAACTATAAAAAACATTAATAAGAAGCCTGGCTCGTTATATAGAAGCAAACCTTTTCGAACTCCATTAGCTAGGACTGTAATAGCCCAGTCACACCTACTCTCTACCCTTTTATATGCCTCCCCCATACTCTCCAGTTTGAGCAAAACTGAACTTAGTAAGCTCTCTCACTGTTACAACCATATTGCCAGGTTTGCCATAGGCTCAACGTATAGGACACATCACTGTCAAAACCTCAGTCTTCTCGGGTGGCTAGAACTGCCTAGCCTACTTCTGTTCAATCAGCTTAAAGTAGCACAGAAAATTCCGTACCACCCTGAAAATACTCCAGCACTCAAAAATATCATAAAGCCATAAGTAGTTCAAGGCAACTACGATCATCCAATAAACTGTTGCTCCAAACCCACAAAGCCATTAACTCATCTGGCAACTCAATGTTTCCCAACGTCATTGGTAAAACTTGGAATTCACTTCCATCTAACCTTACCCTTGAACCATCTTTATGTCTCTTCAAAAAAGGCCTCAAACAGTGTTTTAAAGAACACCGGCTTTGTCCCTGTACCAACCCTGATTAATCACTACTTATTCAATGTCTTATTTAAATTAATAATGTACGCATCTCTTACTCATAATAGCTTGCTGCAACCTGTTGTTTTTGTATGCTATTACACACTGTGTATATTGTGATGACCTACTAGAGAGCTTTGTAAAGATGTTTGACTCATATCTGTTATGTTCTATCTGTGTTATCTGGAGCTTTTCTCCCTGGGCCTCTGCTGAAAATGGGCATACATATCCAGTCAGACTATCCTGGTCAACAAATGTAAAATAAATAATAATAAATAAATAAAATATTTCTGTGGCCTTTCCAGTTGGTGTAGGTGTTTGGAGAGGTACATACCAAAAGGGGCATTATACTCAATTATAGGTCTAATGAGGGAGGAGTACAGAGAGGTAATAACCTCCTTTTTTTGGATGTAATCCCTTTACTTATGAGATGAATGAAGTAAAAGGCTTTTCTGAACACTAATGCCACATGGTGGCCAAATGTGAGGTTGTTGTCAACCTGAGTACCCAGGTATTTCAATACAGGTTGTGTGGTTAAGGGGGTTGCCATTGATGTGGTAATCAATAGGGGCCATATTTTTGCCGAATGGCATGATAATACATTTTTTGCAATTAACTTAAGGCTGTGACTTTGGCACCAGTTATTTGTAGCTGTGAGACCCTCTTGGAGTATGTTAACATAATTTGGGGAGTCAATGACAGCACCCAACTTACAGTCATCTGAAAACTTGGTCAGCCACAGGCCCTTTGTCTTTGCCTGGACCTCTGAGAAGTAGATGCCAAACAGTAGGGGTCCCAGGACAGATCCCTGGGGAACACCACTAGTGACAGATCTGCTGTCAGAGGTGGTGGCACCTATTTTGACCTTTTGGGTCCTATCTGTGAGCCAGTTGGCCACCCATCTGATGAGATAGGGATTAACACCAAGTTGTGTTAGCTTTTTGATGATGCCCGAGTGGGGGATTGTGTCAAAGGCCTTGGCCAGGTCAAGGTAAGCTGTATGTATTGACTTTCCCTCATCCAGCGCCTTGGTGACAGTCTCAAAGAAGTCAACTAAGTTCAATAGGCAAGATTTGTCCCTGACGAATCCAAACTGGGTGGGGTCAAGTGTTTGAAGATTGCCTATGTCCTTGTTTATGAGATCCATAATAATGCACTCCATGGCTTTACAGATCAGACTTGTCAAGCTAATGGGGTAATAGTTTCCTGGGTCAGTAGTGGCACCACCTTTGCGTAAGAGGATGATAGTGGTGATTCTCCACTCTGCTGGAATGAAGCCTGTAATTAGGCTGTGGCTGAATAGGATACTCAATGGCAAAGCTAGTTCTTGCTGGAGATGGTGCAGAATACAGCTTGGGATACTATTAGGCCCCATGGAAGCTCTGTTCTTTGTCTTGGATAGGGCATTTGACACGATCTACACAGATGTGAGGTGTAGGACAAGTACTGG
The DNA here is from genome assembly GCF_019279795.1 of Protopterus annectens. Taxonomy (NCBI): domain Eukaryota; kingdom Metazoa; phylum Chordata; order Ceratodontiformes; family Protopteridae; genus Protopterus; species Protopterus annectens. Next base: position 1,833,700,616 of record NC_056731.1, read on the forward strand.
GGATGTCGACTGGGCCTTTGGGGGTGATAAGGGGGTGAAGTTTGCACTGAACCTATCAGCTACAGGTTGACTAAGTCAGCAGGATCAGTGTAAGTGGTACCATTAGGTACTAATTCGGAACAAACCTGGGCTTTTTCATGAAGGTTCCTAACATAACTGAAGAAGGGCTTGTGGTTTCTCTTTGTTTTGGAGGCTAGTTTCAACTCATAATTGGCTTTGGAGGTTTTCACTAGTGATCTAATTTGCTTGTTGAGGCAGAGGATGGAGTTCTTCCAATTTGGAATTTGTTCCTTTTTATCATAGGACAACAGTTTCTTCCTTTTCTTGTAAAGCCTGTTGATAGAGGATATCTACCAGACAGGTTTGTGTTTCCTTGAGAAGCAGGTTTTAGTTCTGTTGGGTATGGCTGAGACCATGCAGTTGTACAGGTGCTTGTATACTGCACTGGTGTACTGTTCAACATAGTTGTCTGCATCCTCTGAGGGGGGCAGTGGTGTGTAGATGCTGATACCCTGCCTTAGGAGGTTGTAGTCAGATTTTGAGAAGCTAGTTAGCCTGGTTATGGCTTGGGAGAGGTTGGGTGGGATACAAACTTTGAATGAGACAGACTGATTATCTGATGTCACCAGGGAAGAACATACTATCGGAGTGGTGCAGTGGTCGGCCATGTTGGTGAGAACCAAGTCCAATATGTTATCTCTCCTTGTGGGGGATGAGACCAGCTGGTCTAGTGCATTAGAACTGATGAAGTCAATGAATCATTGGATGAGCGCATTAGTGCAGGAATAGTTCACCCAGTCTATGGTGAGGTAGTTGAAGTTACCAAGGATCAGGGTGTTAGGGTGTACTTTGATGGAGCCAAGTAGGTCCAGGTAGGAGGAGTGTTTGTCCTGAGTCATGGAGGGGGGGTCTATAGCTAGCTATAACTTGGATGGGTGTCTTGCCAACTGTCAGTTGCACCTGGAGTAATTCCAGTGAGCCATGCTGGTAAACCACTCTAGAGGTATGCCTGTCCTTAATGAAGATAGAGACTCCACCACCCTTAGTCTTTCCAACATCATTTTGGGTCAGAAAGTGTGGAATGAGGTATAGCCTGGTAAGGCAAGGGTACTCTCCACAGCCAAGATCCAAGTTTCCATGACTGCACAGATGTCGGCATCTTCCCATGTGAGGAGAGCTTCCAGTGAGTGCATTTTCAGGTTAAGGCTCCTAGCATTGAGCAGCATGACCTTCAATTTGCTTTTTGACAGGCCTTTTCTGTTGGAAGGTTTGTCTTTGGAACATAGCCTAAAAAAGGCACAATAGGGGAGTCAAGAGCTTTGGCCAAGATCCAGAACCCCAGAGGTGACAGGTGGAGGCCATCTCTGGCAAAGCATCGAAGTCTGTCAACCATGTCATCCCAGGCAGACAGATACTTGTTCCCCTTGGAAAAAACACCATAAACTAAGCCAATTGTTGAAGTCAATCATTTTTTGTTGGCATTGTGGTATCATTCTTGGTGAAGGTAGGATGCTACTTAGGGCTAGATTCATACCTTCCTGGAGAACCTACTCTGAGAGTTCAATCATGTCTCTCTTCATATAGTCCACAGAGGTACGTCTCAAGTCATTCACACCAACATGGACAATGACAGAGTCATACTTGTACCCGTTGTGGAGAGACTTAAGTGCGTGTATGATGTGGAGAATTCTAGCACCTGACAAACAGCTGACCGTGACCTTCTCCTTGTTGAGCCTGGTGATTGGGACATCAGTGTGTCTCACTACTGAGTTACCAATGACTAGTATTTTGGTTTATTGTTATGCCTTATGGACTGTGTTGGTTTATTGTTTTGCCTAATAGGCTGTGTTTGTGAGACACTGATGTGTTGACTACTGTGTGTGATTTGATTGGTGTTGTGTGTGGAATGTTTGTGAGTGTGTTTTGGAGGTCTCTGCTGTTTAAGTAAGTTTTTGTTGAGGACCTGTGCATAGGTGGGTGGGTGTTGTGCTTGGCTATGTGATGTAGGTGGTGTGGTGTTTGTGCTGGCAATCTCTTCTTTGTCAGGAGTACTACATTTCTCGTATGTAGAAGAATTATGTGCTAGGAGAAGGGGACTGTCCATGAACATGAGGCAGTTGCTACACTGTCTCAGTATGCCCATGTCGACCAGGCTGGCAGGGGAAACTGATGGGAATTGTCTAGACATGGTGTTCTGAATACTTGTCAGACTTATGGAGAGCATGCTTTGATAAGAGTTTGTCCACAAAATCCCTAAATGTAAAATAACTGGCCTGAAGCACAAGTGCTAAAACCAAAACTAAGATGCTTAGAATAGCAGACAAATTTGATTCAGGCTACTAACAAGCAGTAATAAGTGCAGAATAAGAGCACTTGAACACTTAAGAGCACACAGAATAGCAAACTAAGGTAATAAAGACAGTAGAAGACAGTTACAGTAAGAACAGCTGAATAAAGTATAAATAATTGTTTTATAGTAGAGAGGGAGGAAACAGAGCAAGATTAAGAGACTACAGGGGATGTCCTTCCAAATGCTCTCTCTGCACACAGTAGATAGAACTGATGAGATAGGACTGGTAGGAGTGTCTGAAATCAAATAAGCAAGGGGGTAGTCCTTCCCAAATGATCTCACTGTACTCAGTTGAGTGAGGAGGAGTGTCCAAACACAAATTTACAGCAGGTAAACTGTAGAGAGACAGACAGATCACAATATTCAATTAGTATTCAATTAAATAAATAAATAAAATGTAGTGCTATCACAGAAACAAGGCAAGTGCAAACAAAAGTGTACTTAAATCAGCTTGTACATCCACATGATTGCAGGTTAATTACAGCCAGCCAAGCAGCTCAGATATTGAGCACAAATAAATGCACAGAGCTGTGACTAACACTATTATAAGGCAAACAGATCCCCCTAGGCTAACAGTTAAACACAGAACTTCAAAGAAGTGAGACAACTCCCAATGAAACCAGGTGGACTACACTTCTAGCAAGCTAATTGCAAAGAGACAGACAGACCACAATATTCAATTAATATTCAATGAAACAAATAAATAAAATGCAGTATTATCACTGAAACAAGGCAAGTGCAAACAAAAGTCTACTTAAATCAGCTTGTTTGTCCCGATATGCAGGTAGATCACATTGCATGCAACTATCTCTAGTAAGCTATGTGATACAGGCAGCTCCCTCAAAGCATACTTTGCAGTCTTGCAATATATAGCACACGGCTGTAGTGTCATGCCCCATCTGTGTTATGTGTGTTGTATCTTATTTTTCAGTGCATTGCTTTCATGTGCTTTTAGTGCTGTAGTCATGTAGGAAGCACACTTTGCAATGCTCATGCCTTATGTTTCATGTGACCCCTTCACACACACATTCCTATAGCCACTGCACTTTATGAGTCTAGAGAACACAGTGCCACCAGAATGTGCACAGTAACAGCCTCTTTCAAACTCTCCAGAGCAGTCGACTCAGCACAAGGCTCAGTGCAGAATGAAAATTCAAATTCAACTTTTATTTGTGTAATTAAAGCTAAACATGACACCAAAATATCAATATAGTTTGATAGCAGCAGCCTGCATTTAAAGTGGAACCTGTGTGTTGAGAGACAGCCTTACAAGACTATCTGCAAATATATAGAGCTGAGTATATATTTTCTGTATTATTCTGTATTATAGAGCTAAATTGTTGCTTAGATATCTGTTGTCTTACTGTTCTGCAAATATACAGAGATCAGTATATATTTTTTTGGTTTTATAATTTGCACTCTGATTCCTCACATCTCTGTTGAAACTTTTCTCCACCCCCCACCCCCCCGTTCTTGGTTGTAGTTTAAATTTGGTGGCTTTTGCAGTGCCCGCCCCACTGTAGATTTGATCTAGGACACTCCCCCAGTCCCATCTCTTTACAGCAGTCTACCTAATAAACCCTTTATGCACTTGCTTTTAGTCCTTTTTTAATTTAATTACATTTTTTCAAACTGTGTGTGGACTAATATTGCTACATACTCAAGTGTGCCAGCTTGCACTGCATGTGAATTGTTTTTACTACTGTTTCCTACCTTTCCTGTAATTAGTGTTCCAGATACAGATTTGATGTATCCAGGACTATTTGTAAGCTTCTGAGCCCCCCAAACCTTTCTGTGTTGGAGGGAAGCCTTCTAGCTTATCAGTGGGAGTGGTAAGCACTAGGTAACCTGTCTACCACATAAGGAGTGGTTCTGTCCCAGAATTTGTATTTATTGGCCGTTTGGGCGGTCTTCCATCTCTCTCAACTTTCCGATTTGAAGGCCTGCATTTGCATTTGTTTCTGTCCTGTAACTCCTGGGCCCATCTCATTTGCTCACTCAAAAAAAAAAAAATTGTGTTTCTTCCTACTTTATTTTGCTTTTGCGTCATCTTAAAAGTACTCAATTGTATTTATTACTGCTTGGTGTAACTCATTCTAAGCCTTTTAGTTTAAGCACTTGGGCTTCAGACCAGTTGTTTCACATTAAGAAGGTTTGTGGTCTGCACTGTAGTGGCAGAACAGGTAGCTTACATCCTTCTAAGTTGGGAACTGCTGATTGAGGGCTCAGTGTCTGTTATTCTAAAAGTGTATTAATTCTGGTTTAAGCACTTGGGCTTCAGGACAGTTATTTTACATTAAAAGGATTCGTGGTCTGCACTCTTGTGGGAGGAGAGGCTGGACTCTGCCCTTCTGAGCTGGGAATTTCTGGTTAAAGGCTTATAGTGCCTGCATATTTGAACTGTTTCTTACTGAAATTGGTACACCTTGTTTGCTGTAGCATAGACTAGATCCAAGCCTGCTGAATCTAGCTTTGTTTGTATGCTTGTTGTTTGTTTGCTTGTTATTTCCCTGAAATGCTAATTCCACCTAAAACACAGCTTTTCAGCGCTTCTGTGGATCCCTAGTGATATCTGCATTGCTTACAGTACTTATTTCCTTGTTTCACTTGAAAGAAAGTTACTGTTTGTCATTTTTGCATTTAAGTTACCTGTAACACATTGCATTTAAGTTACCTGGCACTTGCTCACTAAAGCAATTATATAAGCCAGCACTAAAAAATTAAAAGCACTACACCCTCACAAACTCCCTTTGAGTACCTTGTTCCCCATTGGTCCTTTTTTTTCAATTATAAAGGAATTCCCAATACTATTCTAGCATGTCCAAAGGTCAGTTGTCAATCTCCTCTCCGGTCCAGCTGGTGAATCTGGGAATCTTGAGGCAATGTTACAACTGCCTCATGTACACAGACAACTCTCCTCCTCCCAACAAATTCCAACACATGTGAGAGATGCAACCATATAGCCAAACTGGAGGCTAAGCTCTCTCAACTCAGTACTGGCGAAACCAGTCAGGAGGAGAAGGAAACCACACTCACTACAATTCCAGTCTCACATAGACCTACCACGACAGCAAACCAAACACATAAACACACAAAAACATACTCAGAGGCTCTAAATAAAAATCTGCCTAAGCAGCAGAGACCTCCAAAGCAGACACCCAAGCAACCGCTACCACAAAACAAAACACGTGTAACACATAGCTCACAAAGCCAGTGTGCCGAACAGTCACAGCCCTTAAGGCTAAACAATACACCTGATACACTTGTAATAGGTGACTCTATCGTCAGGTACACTGACGCCCCACTCACCAGGCTGAAAAAGGAGAAGGTCACGGTGAGCTGCCTGTCGGGCGCTAGGATCCGCCACATAACACAAGCACTCAGGTCACTCCAAGGCAAGTACAAATATGACTCAATCATTGTCCATGCTGGTGTGAATGACCTGAAACGTACCTCCCTGGACTACATGAAAAGAGACATAGAGGAGCTCTCTGAGCATGTAGCCCAGGCCAGTATGACCCTGACCTTGAGTAGCATCTTACCCTCACCAAAAATTATGCCACAATATGAAGACAAGATGATCAATTTCAAAAATTGGCTTAAGTATTGGTGTCATTCAAAGGGGATCCAATGCCTGTCAGCCTGGGATGACATGCTCGACAAGCCACGATGCTTCGCTAGGGACGGCTTGCACCTGTCACCCCCGGGCTTTTGGATATTGGCAAAGGCTCTTGCTACCCCCATAGTGCCTTTTTTAGGCAAGGCTCAAAAGACAAACCCACCTCCATAGGTATCACAAGGGATAAGAAACTAAGAGTAATGCTACTCAATGCCAGAAGTCTAAACCTCAAGATGCACGCACTCAAAACTCTCCTTAGCATGGAGATCATCGATATCTGTGCAGTAACAGAAACCTGGTTCAAGGCTCCCGAGAGCACTCCAGCACTACCAGGTTATACCTCATACCATGCTTTTCGGCCCGAAAACTTGGACCGAACCACAAAAGGAGGGGGGAGTATCAATATTCGTCAAAAATACCCACACTTCCAGGTTGGTGGCACAGCACGAAGCAGCAGAGACTATCCATTTGCAACTAGCAGTGGGTAAAACTGCCGTCCAGTTTATAGCATGCTACAGACCACCCTCCTAAACCCCAGGAATCCCACTCTGCCTTCCTGAGAACACTGGAAAATATGAAGGTCTCTCCAAACACCATTATATTGGGCGACTTCAACTACCCAAACATAGACTGGGAGCATTACTCTAGCTCCAACACCCTAGCCCAAAGGTTCCTAGAATTTATAAACTCAAATGCTATGGAACAACTTGTTACCACTCCCACAAGAGGGGAAAATATACTGGACCTGATCATCACCAACATGGGGACTCTATGCTCCAGACCAGAAGTGTATTCCTCACTGGTAAGATCAGACCATAAACTAATCACACTGGATATTCACATCCCGACTCCACCCCCTGCTCTGAAAACCACAGTGAAAACCTTCTCTAAAGCAAATTTCACACTCCTCAAAACTGAGGTGGAATCCTTCAAAGCCCCCGGGCCTGTGGAAAATACGGCCCAGACCGCAGAATCCTTTATAAACACATTCTATGAACACCTTCAGGAATGCATGGATCATGCAATCCCAAATAAAACCAAGACCCAATCCTCCAAAGGCAGACGTCCTGTCTGGTGGACCCCAGCCATAAACAAACTATACAATAGAAGGAGGAAGCTACTACATGATAGAGCAAAATCCTAAAAAGGGAAGGCGTCTCTGATCAGTATTAGCAAAAAACTACGGGCACTCATAAAATCGTCTAAGGCCAGCTTTGAGAGAACAATTGCACAGGACACTAAGGATAATCACACGGCTTTCTTTAGTTATGTTAGGAACCTGGGTGGGAATTCCCAGATATGCTCAGAATTAGTCCAAAATGACAAAAAATACACCAAACCCACAGACATTGCCAACATCCTAGCTGACAGGTTCAGCGCAAACTCCCCCCCCCTCCCCACCAAAAGGGCAAATATCTATCCCGGCAGAGTGCTGCCTCCCTGACATCTCAGATGCTCAGGTAAGAACTGTCCTCTCCAAAGCAAAAAACACAGCATCAAAGGGACCAGACGGTGTCCTGGGCTGTGTCCTACATGAACTTGAAAAAGAGCTAAAGCCAAACATAAAACTACTGTTCAATCTCAACCTTACTACAGCATATGTACCCAACGAGTGGCGTACAGCAACAGTGGTCCCTCTCCACAAAGGTAGTGCCTCAACGGATCCTGGAAACTATTGCCCCATAAGCCTGACTAGCTTGATCTGCAAAGCTATGGAAAGGATCATGATGGACCTCATAAATAAAGATATTGGGGACCTACAGACACTGGATCCTACCCAGTTCGGCTTTGTTAAGGGCAGATCCTGCCTCTTAAACCTGGTTGATTTCTTTGAAACAGTCACGAAGGCCATTGACGAGGGGAAGGTGGTCCACACAGCCTACCTGGACCTCGCAAAAGCCTTCGATACAATACCCCACTCGGGCATTATAGATAAGCTCACCAGCTGAAATATAAACCCCTGTGTCACTAGATGGGTTGCAAACTGGCTCAAGGACAGAACCAACAGAAGGTGTTACTGCTATAATTCGACTGAACCACGATACCACACCAAGAACTTTATTAGATAAAGCTTTCGGGTCTACACCCTTCATCAGTATGAGTCATTACAAAAAAATCAGCATTTAAATAGGAGAATGTAAAATCACATGCTTCAGCCCATCCCACTCCCTAATTAACAATCAAAACTAAAAGTAATATACAACTCATAAAGGTCTATATAAAAAAATACTAAAAATAGGACAAGAAATCTTACTTTACATAAAAACTCTTCTGCTTAGAATAAAACATAGAAATTATTAATAACTTATACAAACATTATATAAGTATTAATATATCTATACACAATAAAGAAGTCACTGGTAGCATCTAATATCCTATGGTGTATTACATCAGGTTCTAGAAACTTGTCATAACCTATTAAAGCCTCTCTCTCTGCCTTTTAACTAATACTGGCTTTAAACTAACCGCATTATTTAAGCCCGGGGGTACATCTGCCTGTAGCCTAATAATCCACTCAAGTTCTCTCAACTCCAAAAAATTGTTAATGTCACCTTTCCTTAAACTCACTGCCATTTTACTTAATACCCTAAATTTAAATACATGTCTTTCACCTTTCTCCATGGCATGCTTACTCAGAGCATTTGTCAATACTTTTCTTCTTACTTCAGATTTATGTTCCACTATTCTCTCTCTTAGTTTTCTGATCGTTTTGCCCACATAGAACGATGTACATAAAGTACACGTAGCTAGATACACTATCCTTCCCTCATTACAAGCAGTTAATGTTTTTATAGCAAAGACTTCTCCTGTTGTTGGATGTTGAAATTTAGTGTCTCCTTCATATAAATCATTGCAACAGGAACAATTATAACAGAACCTGAAACTGATGTAATACACCATAGGATGTTAGATATATATGGTTTTCTTGATTTGAATTTCGTCTCTGATGAAGCTACAATCGTATTAGTGGCGAAAACGCTTGTTGTAAGCCAAATAAAACTTGCGTTAAGGATTTTTGTGTTTGGACTATTGGTTGCAAGGTTCCCTGTGGTCTTTTACGTTTACTTGTGGTTTTTGTTGTTCGTTTTTTCTCCTAGATATATAATAAATGTAATCCTTAATGTTAAGCACTAATCCTTGAGTGAGGAGGGTAATACAGGATTTACCCATGGTTGTTGTTTGATCTCTTTATGACTAAACAAAACCAGATATGGATGAATTCGGCATTACCCACGCCCAATTGTGGATTATTGCTATTATGCACTGGCATTATTAAAAAATGTCTAGCATTTTAAAAATGTAATTGTGTGTCCAGACTTCTTGCTTTTGTAATGTTTTTCTTCCATCTTCTATGGCTGAGGTAGGCACCCTAGTATACTGTGCATGTATTTAAAACGTATTTGCTAACACTTCTTCAGTCTAATATACTGCACATGCACTGAATATGTACACGCTAACATTTAGACAGCACACTGAGATGAAGGCAGTGTATGCCACTTTTTTCATTTTAGGAGTGAGGACTGCACGTGTCCTACTGTTTTCATAAGAATGCTTGCAAGCCTCTGACATCTAAGTGGTGAGTCTGGTGTAGTTTTTAAACACTTTGTGACTTTGCCTTTAGATATATATATATATATATATATATATATATATATATATATATATATATATATAATCTGCCTTTGGTGAATGTAGAAGGTTCTTTTCCACTCTGTGTTAGTTGATAGTGGTTTCTCTGCTCAGCAGTGCAAAGAACATGCATGGCAGCTGTAGCTTATTTATTTATTTTAATACTAAGTACAGTTAATTTTATAATAACAAATAAAGCATAGTGTTGTTATGTGTCATTCATTTTGTTTTTGAATACACTATTTGTCACCTGACAGGTACACTTGTGTTAGTTCAATAATTCAGTCATTTATTAGCTCAGTCAGTAATTTATCATCCACAATATGGCTTGTTCGCAATGTGGACATTGAACTTGACTTTAGCTCTCAGTTTCCACTTGTACTCTGTGTCACACTATGCAAATCACTTAAACTGCTAAATGTTGTAATGCTCTTGTAACCGGCAGGTTTTACCTGATTAACAAATAAAAAAAAAGTGCAGACAACCAGTGTCAGTCAGGGACTAATGAAGATGTTTAACATGAATTGATAGTGAAAAAGGTAATTGTGGGTCATTCTATGTAACTGTCAAACAGATAAAATAAGTTAACATAAAAAATAAAGTTAAAAACATGTACAGACTGATGTTAAAAATTCCCTTCCACAGACTGAGTAGAATATAGTTTAACAGTAGTGTAATGATTGAAACAGAAGTACTAGGAACTAGCAGAAGTCAAAACAAGAGGCTCTGACAGATTTATCTGCATATATATCCTCCTGTTCACCAACCAGACATAAGAAACAGTACCATAAGTAATTGCATTTCAAAGCAGTCTGATAATATTGCAACCCCAATGCCACTGACAGAAGCTTTATGCAGGCAGCAGTTTGCCTCGTAGACTCCACACAACAGAATTAATAGTTAAGTCCTGGCAGACTAGACTGAAAGTTTTTTTAAGAGTAATAAAGATATAATGCCTTACCTTGCTGTATACAAGCAAGACAAAACAGAATGAGAATACAGACTGGAAGCTGAAAATAAATATGTTAAAATTAGCTTTTCATTCCCATAGTTTTCTTCTGATATAATGTGAAATAGAAAAAAAGCCACATACAGAACCGTATACAAGCAAAATATGCAAAAACTCTGTTTTAAAGAACAGAAACCTAGATTAGACTCATATCTTTTTTTTTCGATAATCATTTTTATTATTTTTCAAAACCATAATACAATCCACACACTATTTACATTATGTACAAAATTGCTTCCAATGTTTAGCTCCATTTCAAATATCCACATCATACATTAACAATAGATATCATACTAATCAGGTAGAGAAAAAAAAAAAAAAACGAAAACATCTACCAGAGAAAAATAAAAACAAACTCAAGCCAACAATCTGTATTATTTCTACGTCCTCTATCTAATCTAAGATTGTGTTTGTTCTCTTACTGTATGTCCTAAAAGAAAGTGGATAGGAACCTCTAGGCCAATACAATGTTAAAGATTTGCTCCCAAATTTTTATACTATTTATACTTTTCTTGTTGTTACTAATTAATAATTTATGCGCTAAAATATGCTTGATCGCTAACAGCCTGAATTTTTGCCACGATGTCTGGGCTGGGTTCAACCAATTTGTGGCTATATATAATTTCATTAATAAACTGATATTCATAATTACGATCCTCTTTGATTTATCTAAATTCTCCGGTGGGATATGGAGAATCAAAAATTCCCAGGTGAGTGTTGAGTTTTGGTAACCCATTTTTTGTAACTGCAATTTTAATGAGTTACACAATTTATAAATGCACTTGCAACTCCAGAACATGTGTAGCAGGTCCGCTGTCTGATCTACACACTGTGGACATTTGGGTGAGTTTTTCGAATCAAATTTATGAAGAGTGAGACGGGTATAATACGCATTATTAAATATCATCAGTTGAGTAAAGACCAGTTTTTAAAGGGATACTGCTTTCAATGTTAAGCTAAACGCCTCTACTATCTTACTATCATCTAGGGATACCAATTTCTCTTTCCAGTATTTCAATAAAAGAATATAATTATTGTATTTCCTCTCTTTTATCATTTTATACGCTGAGGTTATGTATTTTCTGTCTTGTAGCAAGGCTTCCCACAGATTACGAGAGATAACTAGTTCCTCTTCTTTGATTTCGGAGCTATTAAAATAATTTATGGCAAGATCTTTTATCAGCCTCATTATAATTAAATAAGAAATGGGAAGATTCATCTCTTTTAAGATATCATGTACCGCTACTCCTAAGAAGGGGTATAAATCAATCACAGTTAATCCTTAATAAGGGGAAATTTCTTTAAATCTATCAGTTGACTACCAATAGTCATGTTAGGATTCCCATGAAATGGTTGAAAAGCCATCATATAGTTTAATAAGTTTAAAGAGGCAAACAGAGTTTGAATTGCCATTGCCCATATCCTAATGTGCTCCATTAAATCATATTTGCTCAGTGTTCGATTATTTAAAAATGGTACCGCTTTAATGTTAATTCCCGCTCCTTTTATGTGTTTACAAGTTAGAAGCACCCATTTAGGTATCCATTTTCTACTATTACTGTCCAAGTAAGACACCCTTAAAATCCTATTAGCCTGAATCACTAAATAATACATCTCAAAATCCGGTAGATCCAACCCCCCCCTATTTTTAGGAGCCATCAATTTCTCATATGATATTCTCGTTTTCCTGGGTTCCCAAAGAAATCTCCCCAATCCTATCTGAAACTGCTTAAAAATGTTTTTGTGATTTTGAGTTGTGCTGCTCTAAAAATATAAAGCATTCTGGGGAGAACATTCATTTTTATAATCGCTGCTCTTGCCATCATCGGTAACTTCAACTTGCTCCATCTTTTTAAATCCAATGTTATTCGGTCTCCAGTTGCCTTAATATTATTAATAAAGAAATCTCTATTTTCAGTTGAGAATGCAATCCCCAGATATTTTATCCTTTCTTCTGTCCTTACTTGTCCTATCAATGGTAGCATTGAAAAAGGTGTGGGTGTCTTTAAAGGGAATATTTTTTTTTTTTTTTTAAATTTAGTTTGTAATTAGAAATTCTCTCAAAGTTTTGTATTGCTGTTAGTATTTTTTCCGTATCAGAAACCGGTGTGGTACAGTATATATTTAGATCATCTGCAAAGGCAGCCATCCTAACCTTTATCCCAAGAAGTACAGGAAAGTTATAAAAGACATTTTGCTTCATGTGAAGAAATAAGGGCTCCAAATACAGATTAAATAATATGGGAGATAATGGGCATCCCTGTCGAGTACCATTTTTAATTTGGATCCTTTTGGAGCATTCATGATTTATAGATAAATTAGTGTATGCATTATTACATAATTTCCTTAACGTTGAAATAAACTCCTGAGGTATATTGAAATATGATAATATATCAAATAAATATGCCAAATTAACTCTGTCGAATGCTTTCTGAGCATCAATTATTAAAGCATATATTGTTCATATTTTTATACTTCGCATAAGATATTAATGTATGAAGAGTTAATGTATTGTCCGTAGTCTGTCTCCCATCTAAAAACCCCGCCTGTTCCTCTGATATTATCGAATTTATTACTTTTTTCAGTCTACTAGCTAGAATGGATGTCATGATTTTCATGTCAATATTCAGCAGTGATATGGGCCTGTAATTGTCTGGATTTTTGGAATCACTATTCTCCTTCAATATCAGGATTGTCCTTGAGGCATTAAAGTGGGGATCATTGCTGCCATTCAGAATGATATAATTAAAAGTCTGTGAAAGTACACTGCTCAGAATCACACTAAAAGATTTGTAGAATTCAGAGGTCGTACCATCTGGCCCTGGGGCTTTATGGGGCTTCAATTTCTTGATTGCCTCCAAAACTTCCTCGACTGTAATCGGTGCAATTACTTCTCCATGAGAGTCCTTGTCAATATTAGGAAAATTAATTTTTTGTAGGAAATCTTTTCTATCTTTATCTTGGAAGTGAGCTTGCTGCTCACCATACATCTGATTAAAAATTAATTCAAAAATCTTCATGATATCTGACTTGTCAGTATATATAGTATTGTTATGATTTATTTCAGTAATTAATCGTGTTGCTTTCGTCTGATTAATAATACGGGCTAAAGCTTTCGAGGGAGTTTGAATATGATTTGCATACTTAACTAAACTTCTTTGTTCATAAAGTGTCAATTTTCTATTATGCAAAAGAAACAGCTCTTTCTGACATCTTAACAACTCAGTTTCTGTCTGTTCATTATAGTTCCTCATCAACTCCTGGTCCAATAGTTGTATTTTGGTTTCCAAATCCAGTTGTTCCTTATTTTGTAATTCTTTGTAATATGTGGCTTTCTGAATAAATAATCCTCTTAACAACGTTTTAGTTGTAGCCCATTCTATATCTATTGGATGTTTATTACGCGGAATATTATATAATAATTGTTTAAGTATCTCCTTGACTTCCTGTAAGATATCCTCTTTGGTCAATAAGTATGGGTTTAAGGACCAATTATATCCACGGTGACTTTTAGTGTTCATAATATTGGTATTTAAAGTTAAAGTTATCTTAGAATGGTCAGAGAGCTGCCTAGCTTGATCAGAAACCCTGGGGTAAAGTGAAATCAATACTTCTGAAATTAGAAAAAAGTAAATTCTCGACCACATTTTATGGCAGCTAGAGTAAAAGGTAAAGTTCTCTGCCTTTGCTTGTATGTGTGTGTGTTTAAAAGGGTCATACAGTTTGAAATCAGTTCTCAGTTCTTTCAACGCTACCATTGCCTGCTTATTAAAAGCTGTAGAAGCCCCCAACTTATCAAGTTTAGAATCTTGGTATGAGTTCCAGTCCCCTCCCATCACTATGTAGCAGTTATTATATGACTGTAAAACGGAGTAAATTGAAGTTATAAAATGATGTTGGTTCACATTAGGGGCATATACACATATAAGTACTATAGGTTTATCATAACTGTCGGATTTGAGAACCCCAAACACCATCTGCCTTCTTTATCTATTTTATCTTCCAAAATTTCTCCTTGAAAATGATTCTTGATTATAATTGCTACCCCAGCACTATTCGTAGTCCCTTCCGCCGCCACAATCTTCCTAATCCATTTCTTGTCCTTCATTGTTTCCCACTGGTCATTAGTCAAATGCGTTTCTTGTAATAAAATAAAACCTGCTATTGATTTAAAAAACAGATGCAAAAACAGCTTTTTTTTTCATGTTCTGGAGTCCTTTAACATTCCAAGATTCTATTATCCACATTCAAAGCTACTTAATAATGTACATCGATATCTAGTTTTTTTTTTTTGACCACCTTAGATTGACAAGTGTTGGCATTTCGTAAATTATTTGGAAGCAAAACTGTCATCCCATCCCTACCCAGTGCCTATCCACTATTCCTCTGGACCAGGATGAACATAGGCTTTTCACATTGCTTAGAACTCCCCGAGTAGCTAATCTACCAAATCTACTAATTAACAATAAAATGTCATGCAAAAAACCTACACCAACTACATCTACGTCTACAAAGCCTAACCCAGACATTCCCTACTAAACACTGCACTCAAGTAACTACAGCTCTGTACATTTTCCCCAGTAGACATATAAACTAATTGTGCCTGACATTCCGAATAATTCACTTCTATCAGTCTTTATATTCAGCAATAGCATACTAGCATTATAATTACTTGTTCTAAAACATTTTAACTATCAGTTCACATAATAAGCACACAGTTGTTATACATTTTGTTTAAATAATCTGACTATTATAGTCAGCTGTATTTCTCCAAAACAATCTTACAAAGTTCCATGCTGATATTTAGAAATCATTGCAGTTAAAAATAAAACTATAATGCACATTTACTTATTGTGATAGTAAGTAATAAAAGAGAAGAATAAAAAGGTTAAAAAAGCAGAAAGAGAGCACACAAGAGAAGAAAAAACAAGGAGGAAGATAGATTATTTTACACATCTTAAACATATTATTACATATTCTTTATTCTTGACCATATCTTTTACCTCTATTGAACTCAGTGTCCTTACATCACTATCTAATTACAGATGATACATTCTCTCTAAAATGATGAAACATGAGAGATACATAATTATTAACAAGACAGAAACAGAGCAAGAATAGAGGGAAAGCAAGAAAGAGAAAGAAAATAAAGACTGCATTACCTTAATTTACCACTAAGCCATACAATCTCCTTCTACAGCAGTCAAGCCATTCACTTAGCCTTTACCTGACCCACTCGGCTTCATTGATCATCCTGCAGTCATTTTACCCTTAAATAAGTCCAAAAAACTTTGTTTTGATTCCTCAGCAGCTCTTCTTTCTTCCCAGCAGTTGCATCAGTTCAGGCAGTTCTACTTCATTCCTTCGCGCTCGCGACGGGGGAACCAATTCGCGAACGGACCTCCTGGCTGCACCACACTGAAAACGGTCCCCCTGCTTCCTCTAACATATTTCCTGTTGCCTCGAGGGTCAGAAGCGCTCGCTAGAGCCATAAAACATTGTAGAATCTTTGTGTTTCAGCTGGGAAAACGAGATAAGGAGATAAAACGGAAATTTTCCAGGCTTGCTGAAAAAACAAGAACAGACAAAGGATTCCAAAGCCTCAGATCCTCGTAAATGAAGAATCCCATTCACGCTGATGATGAAAAAAGCCTAGTTAGACTGTTCAGTTTTCTGACGGTGGCAAAGCCTTGAAAAGCTTCAAAAAGGTAGGTCTGGCTTCTTTTTTTGTGCTTACAGAGTACTTAATGCCATCAACAGTAAAAATTAAACTGTTAGGATATTTCATTTGGAATCTAATGTTTTTATCAATCAGAAACTTACAGTATGGAGCCAGCATTTGTCTAGACTGCCTTATTTGTGTTGGTAAATCCTGTGCTATGGAAACTTTATAGTTTTGCCATATTATAGATCCACCAGATGTTTTAATGGTTAGAAGTATTTTACTCACATCTTGGAAGTTTAATATTTTGACATACACAGGTCTGGGTGTATTTGAAGCTTGAGAGTCCCTGTATGCTCTATGCGCTTCTTCTATGACAATTTGCTTAACAGCCACAGAGTCCTTAAGCAGTATTTCAAATATTTGTATAATGGAAGTGGTCAGATCATTATATTGGATTGATTCTGGGATCCCTCTGATAATTATGTTGTTACGTCTCGATCTTGCTTCCAAGTCCAGAATTTTGTTTTGCATCATTTGAATGTCGGCCTCATGGGACTCAGTTCTTTTAGTGAGCAATGTTATGTTGTCTTCATTTGCTGCTATTCTGGTTTCCGCTTTCTCCATTCTTGCAAGAATCCGGTTGCATGTGTCACTAAATGTTTGTGTTTGGGATGTTAGATCTTTTAAGGCTTCCTGTATAGGTAGTAATGCAGTTTTAATTTCTTCCATTGTGACCTGTTGATCAGGTTTCATTGTTGCCCCTGTTTTTGCAGTCTCTTGCTGTTTAATTGTTTTCTGTCTCTTAATTATAGATTCCTTCTCCAGAGACTGTAATGCAGACAGCTTAGTTTTGGTAGTTGTAGTATCCATATTTTTATCTTCTTTTGACATTTTGCAATGCTGCAGATAAAGTTATTTCCCAAGGAAAAGTTTCAGAAGTGAGGTAGTTCAGTCCTTTGTTTGGTGCTCTGTTCAGAGTCAACCTAACAATCAGTTCCAATCCTGTTGTCACCAAGTATTTTCTTTCAATTTTTTTTCCTCAAAAAGACAACTGACTTCTAGTAGTTTAATAATTGCTGCCAATTAGTGGATTAACTCCAAGTGTACGTCCACAGGGTTGATTTTTTTCTCTGGTATTTGGAGAGCTGAAGTACTGCAGTGCTTATAGAATGGCGGCCATCTTTGAATCCCTAGATTAGACTCATATCTAACAAGGGAGGAGTTGCAATATTTTGGTAGTTTTCTAGTACAACAGACATTTGGACTATATACCTATTTCATTCAACTATAAGAAAGCTTGAGAAAGTTTTTGTATGTACGTGTTCTCTTTAATGGTCTTCTAAATAATGCAGGGTATTTATAAAATGCTTCATTCTCTTAGTTGGGTTGGTGCCTTCATTTTGGATCTTTGTTATTCTGCCTGTTTCTTCACCTACATTTTTTTTCACTAGGATAGTTCTTTGACTTGTTTGCATAAATTCCTAAACCCTGCAAAATGTGTCTTTCTCTCCATAACATTTATCCTAAATTCTTTGTGGAATGATAATATATCTTATGCTTTCTGTCTCTCTATCTGTTTCTCCCTCTCTTGTGCATTGGTTTCAGTTAAATCCTTGTTGCTTCTAATGACATTTTCATTTTCTCTACTGTTCTTCCAGCTTTGTTTTGCCCATTTCTTTTGTTTGTTTCTTTGTTTTTTATGCAACCTTCCATTTTACAAGCTTCTCCTAAGTAAATTCAAAGTACCACCAGGTTTTATTAACAGAACAGCTAGCATGCACAGGTTAATTAAAAACAGCAGTCCTACCCTGACCTAAGAAGGAGCTCTGGACATAGACTCCAATTATGTATCATTGGTACTAATTCTGGTTGCATCACTGTATGTGATGTGGGACAAAATTCATTGCAAGAATAATATCCGGAGTGAGGAAGAATGAAATTAATTCCCATGGCATTTATAACTATGTGTTTTGCAAAATAATTTAGGAAAAAAATGCATTGGCAGACAGAAGAAGGGTTATGACAAGCCTGCAAAATGGCCACATTATCGCCTGAAACACACACACACACACACACACACACACACACACACACACACACACACACACACACACACACACACACACACACACACACACACACACACACACACACACAATTCCATATAATTGAAAACTCACAGAACATGCTTTTACTAATTGTGGATGCACCACCACAATGAATGTAAATATAAAACCACTTTCCAGCAATGAGAAACAACTCAGGAATTAGCGTTCTTCTAGTTTAATCTCCGCTTTCATCACAGGTGACTTCATCAGAATGAATTCCATAAAATCTTGAAAGTATTTTATACAATAATAAACCAATGAGAGTTAAAATTCGATCACCAATAATTAATCTGAACAAAAGAAATGAATTTAATAGAGTGTTCACATAGATTAAAATTTGTTGTACCTCAAATACAAATAAAAGTAAAGATACAAAATATAGTCAAGTTAATTATTGGTTGTTTTGAGCTCAACAAATGTGTTATACCCTTAGCCACAAGTTGGCTACTAGAGCTATATTCAGTATAGAGAGGAACATATCTGTCACTTGTATAGATGTTAGAATACATAGAAGAGAAGCTGAATGAGTTGCATTATTAATTTATATATATATTAATTATTAATTTTATATTGCAGACTGTATATGTCAAATTTGTGTACATGATACCCTGATAATCAGTCCGCCAGTTTCATGTCATTGACAATGGTACTTGCAGGATATATGTCCTTTTCCCCAATGTAGTGCAATCTTGGCGTTGGTAAACATAGGTGTGCTGGTGTGGATGGCACAGCCCCCCACTTTGGAGGGTGTGGGGTGGAGTAGAACCACACATAGTGTGATTAACAGCCACTTAACCTGTTATATACTGTACAGTATAACAGCACACTAAGCAAGGGGATATGCACAACAATAACCCCAATGTGGGTGGCTGTGCCCACAATAACCACACCCAACCATATATACCAACTCCAGTATCACTATACAGCTGTACAGTGGGGAAGAGGGCATTTACACATCCACTACTAGTTTTGATGGAATGAATTTCCACAAGATGATTGCTTTGAAATGTTACCTTTGGCCAGTTAGTTCTCGGACAAATTATTTCCTGGGACATATATCTTCTGCAAACTGAAGTAGATCCCTTCACATACACACACACTTACTTGGCAACACTGAGAGTAGTACCCCTACCTAGGTACTTATTGCTACTAATATGTTTGGCCTTAACTGCACACACCACAGAGCTTTTAGGGTGAGTTGCGTCCCGAGTTTCCTGTTAAGTGATGAACATCACCAGGCCTTTTACAGTATGGTAATGGGGGATGTACTAGGCATTAATGAAGAATACATAGTAAGACATACTGTCATATACACACTGACAAACACATACAGTCATAGACACATTTGACAGACCTGGGTTTAGCAGTGCCAACTACCTTGTCAGTGAGTCCATACTGTTACAGAGGTTTTGCACACAGCACATGCATCATTGGGCTGGATAGTGTAATCAGTTACCTATATGGTTGATGGTGACAGCGGTCCTCATACAGTGGACCTTGGGACATGTACTGGGGGTACCATGGTGTAAAGACAGTATACCCAGCACCCACACCCCACATTGGATATTGTACTCACTGAAACCCATGATAATGCTCTGACATACCCACAATCACATATTGACCAGGACTGCAATACAAAATCTTGTCTATCTAATCAGTGCTACTACAGGGATATGCATTTATTGCACATGCCGCAGGGATAGTTGGGTGAGGGTTTGTCATGGCTCTCCTAATGTCAGCAACATCAACATCCCTTATAATGTATGGCAAGGTTTAGTGTATTTGGAGAATGTGACCTCAGAATGCTGTCTCCTACAAATATGTACACTCACATACAATTGCATACACATACACACACACACACACACACACACACACACACACACACACACACACACACACACACACATACACACACATACTCACATTTGCAAGGACTCAGAGAAGGTAACCCACGGCTATCTACAAATTTGTAGAATAGTGTTATGCTGGTACTGCAAGCTCCAGGTAGCTCATAGGGGGAAGGAGTGTCACAAGGTACATTTAATGTGAATTACAGCAGCAGCCCTTTCTAAGTATAGCAATGGGGGTGTAGTTGGTGTGAAGGCCCTCAAAGAATTTTCAACTACAAGTTTACAAACACACAGACACTGTTATACTCAATAATGCACACACACATTTGTCAGTACTGAGGTCCATAGGTGCAGGTGTTTTTAGGTGTGTACCAGGATAATATCCTTGGAGAGATGAGAAGAGTAGGGCATGTGAGTACACTGGTATCATGCCACTTGACATTTGTTAGCAGGTCATCTGTCAACTGATGCCACTTGAGTGATCCCCAGGGTGACAGTTAAATTCAACATCCACTCATCTGGTTTTCTCTTGAAGAGGGTCAGTGAGGTGCTCCAATTGACATGTATGCAACATATATTGCATAACATGGCCAGTGCCTGGGTTAGGGACCTTTACCCAAACATGTTCTGTTGACTGTTGTAGTCTGGTTGAGGTATCCATGGCATGTGGTGCGTACAGAGTGGGGTTTTCTAGCTGTGGCATTCATAAGACAGCTGGGCAAACATGTAAGTGTCAGTCAATCAGAGATTGCCTGTAAGCAGCCAAGATGAATACCTGACATCTGCATATCTGTACAGAGGACAGACAGAAAGTAGCTAGCCAACAGGTTATGCATTAGGATGAATGTTTTGACTGATAGACGTCTGAAACTACTACATGACAGCATTCCTCAATGACATGTCCTAAAAACATAGTAGTCTACAGTTAATATCAACATATCAGATCAATATCCAATAGGAGATGCATAAAAACATACAGGTCAAACACCAAGAACAAGATAGTCAGTACTCAGAGTCCAGCTTTGCATGCAGGGTGTATGCTTCCAGTACTATTATTTGCAATCTACTCTTACTTGGAAAAGCACTGTTAAAAGTAGTAATGTAATGATACAATACACGCATGTGTAACTGCATATAACCTGGGATACTACCCAAGTATGAAACACATACAAAGAGAAAAGATTGTGGTACTACCCATGTATACTCAGGTGTCCCATACAGTAAACTCACACATCTTGCTACTGCAATGACAGCACATAGAAGCATGTTATGTACATGAAATTAAATACACTAATTAAAGATGTCATTAATCTGCTATTTTATCAGACTGGAATGTGATCACTGGTTACCAGGGCTGAGCTATGCTTAGCAGGTTTAAGCATTGCTTAAAAGTAAATGCTAAGCAGATGTGTGCACTGGTAAGCAAAGCCTACATGGTGTAAGCGCCTTTTTGTTTAACCATACGTTAGCACCGTTTACCATCAGGCAAACCCATGCAAACTCACTTAAATCCGCTCAAAACTGCCTTAACCACTCTATATCCAGCAGTCCTTGTTCTGCCTAGCAACAAAATACACAGCCCTTGAACCTAGGACCCTGAACACTACTGTCACAGCAGTTAACCAATAAGCCGTAAAGATGTTGTTTTTCAAATATATCATTCAGTACACATGCTGAATAGTAGTGAACAACTGCTTTGACTACTACAATTGTTTAGTATCTGTAAGTGAAAATAGTGTTGAATCAGTCATGTTCGTATATGTAAATATACACATAGATTAATACATCTGAGAAGATATATACAATACTCATGCTTACACATAAAATGATATAGATATATGTTTATACATATGTAGATATATATATAATATATATAATATATATATATATATATATATATATATATATATATATATATATATATACATACATATTCATACACACATATATATCTATATATATTGGTATATATTTCTATCTCTCTCTCTCTCTCTCTCTATATATATATATATATATATATATATATATATATAAAACATATGCCCATGTAGTGGAGTCATTCCTCAGCACCATAACTCTCAACCTCTTAGTGCAAGGGAACGTAATGTATGTATTGTAGTTATAAATATACAATGTTGCTACAGTGACAGGGGTTGTGTCAACATACATATTGTGAATGAAGTCTCTTCTGAAACTGACATGTAATAATCCTGTGGAATACAGAAGAAATATGAGCAATAAACATGGATATTCTGAAACAATCTGGTCAGTCAGGAGGTATACACAGAACACCTTAGTGCAAGAAATGTGGAACAAGCCTGACAAAGGGCATGTTTAAAGACATGAAAATGGGGATATATCACAAATACTGGACTAGATAAGCTCACACAGTTGATGCATTCACACCCTCCTGTCTGTCCTAACACAAATTAACTGGAGGAGCAGAGGTCCCAAGCCACATACTTCACACTAATTAGTGACATACATCTTCACACCAGCCCACTGCTTTATCAGAAATACACATGTATGGTGGCCAGGCAATAGTACATCTGACAAATATCTGCACATAACATCACACTAGGGTAAATACACTGAGCTGCTAGGCATGCCACCAAGCACTGTCTACACTACAGGCAGACTGCCACAACACTAACCCAATTTACCTATGGGAGAATACACATGTAATTGCAAATATAGCAGGCACTACAGGCATGTAACAGCATGGAGTAACAGACACCAGTGTGAAAGTGCATACCACAACCAATCTCAGCACAGTCACAGTCACATAATGGTAAGCCTAAGTAATAGTACAGTCTATGGCATGTGTGAACAAAAGTCATCATCATGTTTGCCACTCACACACTAACCCTACATATACTGACCCAATTCACAGTGTAGTCTGATGCCTGACTGTGGTATGGGAAATGTATGGGATGTATGTATGTATGGTAAATGTCTCAGTCTGGCCCTACAAACATATACACTAATAGGGTATCAGAAACTAGGGCAGTGTGCACTGTCAGATAGGACAGGGCCAAGAACACTGACATCTACCCTAGTCTGTACACAGGCCTAATAACATGATCACAGTACACTGCTACATAATACATTCTGTCAACAATCACTATAAGTACACAGACCTCACTACTGTACTGACTACCACAGAATATCCAGGTTTTGTCCTCAACTATTAGGCCTCCTATACATTACATGTCTGGCAGTCTGATATATCGCTGGCTTGATATCAGGAATTATGTCAGTAAATAATGGTATACTGTACATATCCTCCGATTACTGTATGACATATGAACAAAGGGTGACAGACCTGGGGGACAGAGGCACAAACACAGGGCCAATATTGACATATTGCAGTTATAAACTGAGGACATTGCTGGCGTAACAGGGTTTGTTGTGACATATCTCTTCTGAGGGATATGAAGTCAGTAACACACATGGATGTTACCATTTCCTGAATACAATAATCAGAGTATACTACTGCATTTATGAAGACAGAAAATGTGTGAGTAACACACCAAATCTCATGCTCCAAACTCTGGCTAGTATGCAGATATCCAGGTGAGAGTTTTCTCAACCACATAACACTCTCATGCCAGACTTTAAATCATGCAGAACAGCCATATCCACACAAACCCTGTTAAACCAACATTACTTCAAATGTAGAACAGGAATACTTACATTCTGTCCCCATGTCTGGAACATTCCCCTCCAGTTTGTTAGCCTGTATCCACAGTGTTTGTTGTAAGAGGTATTTCCAACTGCCCTCTGTGATGCTGTTTCTCACACACCCATATGACATCCTGCTCACAGTGAAGGAGAAGGGACAACACCCACTTGCAGTGCTTACTTATAGAAGTGTGCTTCCATGCAATTGACTATAGGAATGATACCACAGGTGTTCCACATGTAATTAGCAAGTGGAGGACTCCAGTCCATGCACAGGCCATCAGCTGATCATGAGCATTACCTACCAAAGTCAAGCTGCTGCCTAAGCAAAACAGATGCATTTTCCACATCTACCAGAGAGGGAGAGAGAGAGAGGGAGAGACAGAGGGAAAGAAAGAAAGAAAGAAAGAAAGAAAGAAAGAAAGAAAGAAAGAAAGAAAGAAAGAAAGAAAGAAAGGAAGGAAGGAAGGAAGGAAGGAAGGAAGGAAGAAAGAAAGAAAGAAAGAAAGAAAGAAAGAAAGAAAGAAAGAAAGGAAGGAAGGAAGAAAGAAAGAAAGAAAGAAAGAAAGAAAGAAAGAGACAAGCATGTGTGTGTATGATATGTGGGTGGAGAGAGATCTCTGGGTATTACAATGGCTGCCTATGTATAAATGTATGGCTGTGGATTCACTACAACAACCTCTATGGTGTTTGACAACTGTTGGCCTTGTAATGTGAAATTGGAACATATGGGTCCTCAATATGAAAATGTAGCAAAACCCACCCCACAATGGATCCTGTTATTTACACAATCCCACCAACACACATACACACTTGCCAGTACTGAGTTTCAAACCCCTACCTAGCTATGTATTGGTACTATAGTGTTATGCAGTTATCACAAGTGCCATGGAGCTTATAGGTTAGAGAGCTGTCCAAATATATCTTTGAAGGTGAGTGACATCAGCTGCAGAGCTAAAGGAAAAGTAAGGGAAGTGCAGTAAGTGTGAATGACCACAAATTCAGGTGTCAACAAAGATACACCCACTTTCACACACATTATCCCAGTTGCCAGGTGCAGGATTAGAACTCCTGCCTAACTAGTTTGTTACACTATTGTATTACACAGTTATCACAAGTGCCACAGAGCTTACATGTTGGAGAGCTGTCCAAAGATATCTTTGAGGGTGAGTGACATCAGCTGCAGAGCTAATGGAGGGGTAAGGGAAGTGTAGTAAGTGTGAATGACCACAAAAATCAGGTGTCAACAAAGACTCACACACTCTCACACACAAACACACACATTATAACAGTTGTCAGGACCAGGATTAGAGCTACTACCTAACTAGTTTGTTACACTACAATATTACACAGTTATCGTGAGCACCACAGAGCTTAGTGGGCTTAAATTTGGCCAAAGGGTTATTTCAAGGTGACTGACATCAGCAGGTGTGCTAAAGTAGGGAAATGGCAGGTATAGTGAGTGTGAATGGCTTCAAAGTAATTCATCTCCACACACACAAAATCACAGTTGCCATGTTTCGGATTAGAACTCCTACCTAACTAATTTGCTACACTACAATATTATGCAGTTATCACAAGTGCCACAGAGCTTATAGGGCTGAGACTTTGGCCAAAGGGTTATTTCAAGGTGACCGACATCAGCAGGTGTGCTAAAGTGGGCAATGGCAGGAGTAGTGAGTGTGAATGGCCTCAAAATTATTCATCTCAACACACACACACACACACACACACACACACACACACACACACACACACACACACACACACACACACACACACACACACATACACACACACTCAGTCACACACAACTTTACATTTGACAGGACCGAGTATACAAATGCTACACGAATACTGATTTTAATATTGTGTTACACAATCACAAGCACCACATATACTATAGGGCTGAGGGCTACCAAAATGAATGTCTACAGTGACTGACATCAGCACATCATGTGATATCGGCCAGTTGGATATGTAGTTGGTGGGACAAGCCTCATAATGGAATTTTATCTGTCACTGTCTGTCTCTCTCTTCCCCACATTTCTGTGTGGGTATGTTTGACATATTATAGTGTGTTGGCCTTGGATATGTGTGAGTATTCCTATCCAATGTGTGTGTGAAGCATACATTGTGTACAATTTGGTGTGCATGTACAGACATTTACAAATGACAGATATGTATAATCCACTGTGTTGTCAGACATGGGCTTCTTTTCTCTAAGTGTAGGAGCATGCCCAGTATGACCTTCTGTATTGAGTGTGTGAATCCATTCCAGGTAGGGTTGTACTCCAGTCCAGGGTTTAGTGTTCAAAACCTACAGATAGCAACCTGCTTCTGCAGGATATCTGTAGATAGGTTGACAATATGGAGTCACAATGGGTGACAGATAGGGGCATACTGTAACTATTCCTGTCTATGCTGCTTGTGTTACATGGTTGGTGTTAACACAGATAGCCAGACATATATACTGTTTTACACTATGATATATTATGTCTTCGACTGCTGACAGATATAGTTATTTTCTCACAGTTATTTACTGGGAAATACAAGATGATTGAAGCTGAGTCCAGTATTGTGATCTGCAGCCTACACATTTTTGCACACTCCTGCCATTCTGGAGGGGTAGCTACAGATACTTGCTGATGGGTCTGTGTAAATGGTCCAGCACCTTGGTAGTATGGTGGCTGAGGATCCCCTTCTTGTACATATATTGACTTAATAGAATGGTCATATCCTGCTGTGGCCATACCTCTCAGCTGTACAGATTCATCCAGGTTACCCAGAGGCAGGGCTCATATATCTGGTCAGCTCCCCTTCACATTGTGGTTTACAAGCAGGTTTGTAGCCACCTATTACTGGGTTTGCAGGCAGGGGTAGTATGGGCACACATCAGAGTTTCAGACTTCACACACTCCATGACAGCCATTTGGTAGTGATGCAGGCCATCTGTAACAGGCCAGTGCATTCTGTCAGTCCTACATTCCCAGGCTGTGAGCCAGTTGATTCCCCTGGTCTGACAGGGTAAGTGTGCAAGGTGTTAATGACAATAGTTCCTGTACATATTGACCCATTGGTCTGGATGCAGGCAGGGTGCTTCTTACAGCTAGGGACACACCTGCAAAGGACACCTCTTCAGCATGCTGCATTCTGTGGGTATTCCCATACAGAAGTGAGGTCATACTGTACTCATTCCCAATAGCAAGGATATGACCTGTGATAAACCTGTAGCTGATGGTGGGGTGAGCTGAGGGCATGTGTGATATGGAAGCTACTTGCAGCTGATTCACATATATACCTGGGATATTCCCCTTATGCTGCCTTGTGCAGGGACATAGGCAGTCTCTCATTACTTCATAACTGTGCCTTTTGTGGTCTACCAGGGATTGTCCAGACTACACCAGTATTCCATACTACACAGACAACTAATGTGCTGCTAACCTGTATGTACAATTCCAAAGTTGTGTGCAGTTGAAAGTTACATTTTATGCACTCTGTGTAGGATACTTCCACCTGTGTACTGTGTGTATGTATGGGCCCACATTCATGGCATGTCCAGCTTTCAGACAGTGACAGATATTGACATCTGTACGGTGAGTATGGATGACTGTTGACATGGGTATTGCTGAGAAGCATTGTAGTTGGCACTGCAGTTGTCGGAACATGGCCCTGTCATCCACAGTACTGCCCATAGGACACCAAGACACAACCCTCCATGCCCACATTCTAACCACTTCCACACCATATTGAACACATGACAGCCTAACACATAGACCCCTGCATATTGTACACATGCAGCAATCTATCCTGTAGATTGGGCCAGCTTGGGTAATCTGTGCTCCACTATTATTACACCTCACATTTACATGTGACTGCATTTCTACATAGGGTTGGAGGGGGCACACCTGACGACTTTAAATATTTGTTATGACTGTACTGGCATTTCAGGTACTCTGTTGGCTTCCATTTCATTTTGTATTCTGACCTATCATGCAGACTGGAGGCATATCAGTAGAGTACAGATCTTAGGTTTTATTGACCTACATTTCAGTTTCAGACTTCTTACCCTTCAAAACTAACATAGAACTGCCAGACCTGTTGTAGTCTGTCTGTGTAGGTCTGAAGGGGGTCTGTTAATCACTGCCATCAATTGGAGGCCTTAGGCCAGCCTTTCTTTATGGTCATCTACACCTGTCCTGCTGGCTGAGGCTGATGGTGGGTATGTGAGCCTCACTGACATACATGTGTGTGTCCTATGGACACACATTTGGGGAACCACATGTACTGCAGTGGAATTTGTCACCTTGTCTAGTACTGCCTAGTATGTTGACAGCAGTATTTGTTATGGATTTCATGCTGCCCATATAGATGTCCACTATCTTCTGCCATCCCATTCAGCCACTCGATTCCCTTGCATGCTCACGTCCATACCATAGATACAGCTATCAGTACATACTACTCCATTCAGCAATTGATAGGAAGACTGGTACTATATATTTATATATATGCATATGTCTACATATATACAAACACACACACACACACACACATATATATATATATATATATATATATATATATATATATATATATATATATGTAAATACATGTCCCCTATAGTACCACCACAGTGCTGCATGCTATGTGTGAGGGAACAGCACACATAGCAATACACACAGATATATACAGCTGTAAGTGTGTGCAATATGGACGGGAATGTCACATGTGAACCCTTGTTAGGACCACATAGCCCTTGTCTGTGAAGTAGGGAATGGGAATATGGGGAAGGATAGCAGGCATATTTGTGGAGGTGGTTCAGGTTGGTAGATATAGAGGACAGCCTACAGGGGTGGTATATGACAAATGTGGTGGGTAACCACCCTGGATGGTGTGTGTGGTCTGAGATGTGGAAACCCCATGAGCCCTCATATGGAAACAATGGGAACAAGGTCCCCACCCATTGCTAGTCACAACAGCAGTCCACAGCTCTGAAGGTGCCTGGCCTGAAGGCTGAGCAGGAGGAGCATGTGGACCCTGTGATTGTGTACTGGGTGCCTCAAGGTGCTGTAGCACATCCCACAAGTGTCTGTGGAGCCCCCTATGAAACACACCCTGGACCCGACCTCGAGTGACAGGATCATGTCAGTGTGTGCCCCCTGGGGGGGACAACATCACATGAGGGGATTCCACCTGAAGGTAGTGCTGGACCAGTAGATGAGGAGGCCCCAGGGTGTGTCCCACATGTGATGTGGCCTGGTAACATGACCAGATGAGGTGGGAGAGGTGGTTCTGCTGGCAACTATTTCCTAAACATGCTATTGTGTCACTGTTATAGAACATATGTGGGTAGTAATAGTCCACACAAACCCGGAACATGTCCAACAGCATGCATAGATATCTCCAATAACACAGAATGACAGATGTGCAGCAATCACATAGCAAGCATACCACATGCATATATGGAACCATAGTGGCCCTGACAATGGCATGTAAGTGAAATAGTCCATAACAGGCCAGCAATGATAGTGTCCACTCAGGGAACATGGCTACAAACACATAGCACAAAGTGTGGTACAATACAATATATGTCCCAATGTTAGGTAAGCTGTAGCCATACCTACTGAGTTGTGTGAACAGTGTGTTGTCGCTGATATGGTGGGGGGCTGACAGAGATGTGTATTAAGAACTATGGTAACCTTGCTGTATGAGTTGCTCAGACCCATTTCCATCTTTATGTCCTTCAGGCAAGATGTCCCACGGCCGTTTACCTGGGTATTCAGCGGCAGAAAATGAGGTCATCTTGAACCACCTAATACAGCACTATCTGGTTCTGTTTGGCAGGGCCACCCATGAACAGCAAGAGTGGACTGCCCTGCAGAACTATCTAGTCCACAGGGTCAATGATGTCGGGCTGCATAACCTCAGTTATGAGCAGGTCCGGCATCATTGTTCTGACCTGCTTCGCAATGCCCGTCGGCATGCTGCTGCAGTCCGGGGGGATCACCTTACAATGGGGGGGTCATGCCATCCATTTCCCCGACACGTGTTGAGGAGCTCCTCGCCAGCCTTGTGGCATCTGCTCACCTGCACACCCAATGACTGGCAGAGACCATTATGGAAGTGGGTGCTACCCACACAGTTGCTGAGGAGCATGCAGGTAAGGCCACAGGTCACATCACTAGACTACTGTTGCATATGCATCCGCATCTCAACAGGTAGACCATGCATATGTGAGATGTCATATATATAGTCTGTTGCCGTGTAGTAGTGATAAACAGATGTACATAAGCGGTAGTATTGTGGACTTGTACTGTTGATGTACTGTAATGCTGCACCCACCCTGTAGCAATGCCACAGCTGTGGCCACTGACATTGCATCTCTCACACTCTTATGTAGGTCCCTCTGGTATACCACCAAGGCAGCAGCCTGTAGCTGGTGAGTATGGTTTATGTTCATGCTTGCCAATACACCGGGCATGTAATGGCTATGGTATATTACATGCACACATCTAACACACCTACCCAAAATGCATGCTGTACATTTTCACATATTGCTGCTGTTAAATGCACTGCATCACAGTGGTGACCATGATGGGGTATCTGAAGGGTATGTCAGACACCTGCAAGATAACTAACATTCTGTCATTGTGAAATGTGTCCACAGGGATGAACATAATGGTGGGACACATGGCCTACAGTAGGGATATGTGTGAAACATCACCCTTATACAGTGCAACAACAGTGTATATACCAGTATTACAATGGCAACTGTTACAGATCTACACTATGGCATAACATAATACTGTCGTCCACATTATTAGTTGGGACTAGGTTGTAACACATGGTGTTCAGTGTATGGGACACTGCAAACTGACACACATGTGTAGGTCATACTTGTCAAGCATCTGCAAAAAGGCTGAAGGTGGGGATGGTGTGTCAGCATGACACACCAGTGCACTGCAGCAGGGATCCTAAAGATGCTACAAATGGCTGTATCTGCACACAGTCAGATTCAGGAACTGTGGCAGATGTAACCCTACCCTGACAGCAATAGTGATGGCAGTGTGTGAACACCAAGGGATGTGCATATGAGTAGACC
This sequence comes from Protopterus annectens, assembly GCF_019279795.1. NCBI lineage: Eukaryota > Metazoa > Chordata > Ceratodontiformes > Protopteridae > Protopterus > Protopterus annectens. Next base: position 1,833,731,636 of record NC_056731.1, read on the forward strand.
TTGCAATCATGCAGAGTTGGGAGATGTGTAGGGCAGACTAACCATATACTGGCAATTGCAGATGGCCCATGCTAGTATACCCCTGCCAGGAATAGTGACTGCTGTAGTACACATAACAATAGGTGCAACAACCCGTCATGATAAAGGCATGCACACATATGCATCCACGGAGTATATGCATCATGGTCAGCATCTGCACATCTAACACAGTTCTTAGACACTGCATGTGAATGTACAGTACATATGTCACATATCAGGCTCATGTTCTGTTAATATATGCGGTGACGTGGTCCCATGGCAGATCAAGGAAGAGTGAGTCATATCAATAAGGGTGTGTACACTCCCCATAGCCACAGTACGGTCTGACGGTTGTCAGTGTAATAGTATTGGATTGGTCATACATGCACCGCTGATGTTGAGATCTGTAAACCAGACATCAGGCATTCACAAATGACATCTGTCCACATATCATCCCAGGTATGTGTCGCTGAAACACATAGGAGCTGTGAGCATTAGAACAGACATAACTTACACAGTAATACACATTCAGCAATGGTTTGTACACCTGTGAGGTTTGGTGCACAGTATATGGCAGGGGGCAGAACAGGTGCACAGCAATACTGTGCACATGGGTGCAGTGTTTTCCAGGGGAAGGGGCATCACCTACTAACACAGCCCATGCATCACATACATGTATACTGTTGCTAGCATGGATTGACTATAGCTGCACTGCATGCTGTTGAGTACCAAATGTTATGCATGTTGACAGATGGGTAATGGGAGGACTGTCTGTACTATCTTTGTGCAACCTCACCTGTATGTGTGTGTGTGTGTGTGGGGGGGGGTATTTTGTCTGTAAGTGCAATCTGTTGGAATTGAGGGGGGTTGATGCATGTAGGATGTGTGTGTGCATGTGTGTATGTTTGTGCGGTGTCCATGTATGCACATGTGTGATTGTGGGGTTGTTCATATGGCAGTACTTCCCTTTGGGATTGTGCAGTACATTGACATGGACATGGACTGACACATGAGAGACCAGGAATACTTGTCTGATATGTAATCACAGGACAGCTGATAGTATAATAAGGTCTGTAGCATGGAACATGCATTGGAAGGGAAAGTAGACACCAGGTATACCCTTAATATTGCAATCAGCAGAGAAGTGAATGACTACCCAAGTATCCAGCACTACAGATGCATTGGGGAATTACTAGACAACACCAGGGAGTGTATCCATATATTACTGTTGTCCACATGATGGGTTGATTGAGCAGCAGATCTGGCATGTACTGAGCAATACTTATACATGACACTCCAGTGGGTGACATTATGGAGTGAACGTAGTAGCCCCTAACATATAGGGGCCATGTTCACGATGTCCGGACATACACAGGAAGAACACTGGATGACAGCAGTGAGGTCATGTAAAACCTACTCCACTCAAGTCAAGGAGGTAATGGAGTAACAGGTCTTCTGTTGTGATCACTCAGTTAGGCAGTTAGAGGAATGATACATTAATGAGTGGTATTAATGAGTGTATGTTACCAAGTGTGATGCAGGATGGGGAACTTATATGAATAAACATGGGACTGTCTGTAAAAATCAGGGACAGGTAGGTATTAAGGTGGAGTGTGTGTGTGTGCATGTGTGTGTGTGTGTGTGTGTGTGTGTGTGTGTGTGTGTGTGTGTGTGTGTGTGTGTGTGTGTGTATACTGTTATGCAATGCTGTACAGTTTTTAAAGTGCATTTTTTGTTTTCCCTCATAGGTGGCAAGGTGGGTCAGGGTCTCTCCTGCATGCAATCTGATGTTGGTGTCTATACAGACACAAAAGATGATGATAGTACTGTTGAGGCACAGGCTGGGTTGTCAGGGGCCAAAACTGCACCATCATTTGACATCCCTTTCTTAGCCACCCCAACCGCGCACACTGTTACAGTGCCTATACACACCCCATTACCAGTGGCCATAGCAGAGGGACAGTTGGCAGTTGGTGGCAGTGCACAGGAGAGTGTGGTATCTATGCCTACTCTGTCTGGTCACAGCAGACATAGCCAGATGTCTGGCAGGGCACCACATAGGCAGATGTGCCAGGGTGCTCATGGCAGGGCCGCTGGTCATCATGCCACTGGCAGAAGCATCACAACTGGTACCACCAGGCGCATGTTTCAGACTGTCATGAGGGTGCAGGCACATATGGAACTGTACACCAGACAGGGCCTGAGGCTGCAGAGGTCTTCTCTCACATCTGCAAGCGACAACTTCCATGAACTGTCTGGTGCCCTTCGTGATTATACCAAGGTCATGGATAGATGGTTGGGTGAGATGGTGGGCCTCATCGACCTTGGTTTGTCCGTGCTTGAACATGTGGTGGGAGCGCGGTGATAGCCACATGGATGTAGACCAGCAATACCAACAGTTGGCTGCAACGTGGATGTGCTAGGACTCCAAGGCACTCCCTTAGTGGCAACACCAGCCCCAGCTCTGCAGGGGGGCACTGTTCACACCACACCACAACAGGCCATGTGCACGTGGCTCTAGCCATTCCCAGGAGAGACCTGGTTCCAGCGGACATCTGTCATCATCAGGGGAGAGTAGCACATTGAGGTCTGTACCTGGATGTGCCCATGGAACCCCTGGCAGGCACAGTCCATGTGTCTGTGGCCAGAGGCAGTGAACTGCACACCCTGCCAGGTATGGTCTGCAGCTGTCCAAGAAACACTTGTATAGGGCAGTCACATGGCAGAACTGTGTGCATGCATACCCACACATTATACGAACACACCTAGGGCAACCCCATACTTACACACACCACATCACCACACCCATTTCAATTACTTACACCCCTCACCCACACACATGGTGTCAAATGTATGGCCCACCCTTGGTCTCTGGAAAACAAGCAACACACCCTGTGCATATGATGATACCTGTGCCACATCCCTGTCATCCATAACATCGATGTAATATGGTTCTGATGCACACAGTGACAGTACTACAGTGTACCAATGTACTGCAGTGTAACATGTTGTCAGGAGTAATGTTTAATGTATGCATGTCAGGTAGTGTAGCTGTCCAGCCATGATGCATTATAGCTGTTAGTAACACTGAGTGATTGTGGTCTCCATAATGTTATCCATTTGTGTCATAGGTGTACTAGTGTCAGCAGGAGGATGGTCTGCAGTCATATTCCACAACAGGTATGGCACTGTGGTGACACCATGGCTGTGACATATCTGGGGTACAGTTGAACACATCACAGGTTTGTATAACAGTTACTGCCTGTGCCACATGGACAGGTGACCCTCTGGGACATGTATAATCAGAAACCTGATGTAGACCCATCCACATACGCACACAATCTTACTTGACAATACTGGGACTAGACTTCTACCTAGGTATTTAGTGCTACTGAAGTGTGTGGCTTTCATTGCACACACCACACAGCGTTTAGGGTGAGGTGTGTTACAGGTTACATGTTACATGCAGAGCATCCCCAGACATGTACAGTATGGCAATGGGGGATGTAATGGGTGTATATGGACAATACATAGTGTGACATACCATCATATACACATTAACAGAGACATAGGCAGACAAACATCTGAGAGACCTGTGCCTATCAGTGCTAACTAACTTGTCAGTGTGTCCAATGTGTTATAGATAGGCTGCACACAGCACATACATAACTGGGATGGATTGTGGTATCAGTTACCTGTATGGTTGATTGTGACAGTCATCACCATACAGTGGTACATGGGACATATACCGGGTGTACTGTGGTATAATGACAGTGTACACAGCACCCACATCCCACAGTGGATATTGTATTCACTGGAACCCATGATGACACTTTGACACACCCACCATCACACATTGCCCACAACTGCGATACAACCCATTGTATATCACAACAGTGGTACTACAGGGATATAGTAGGGTGTTGCATTGTCATATCTCACCTATGGGCAGCAACATCACTATCCATACTACTGTGTGGAATGCATATTGTAATAGGAGTATGTGGCCTTCGAATTCCGTATCCAACAGATATACAAACATGCACACATACACATACCTGCCAGAACTCAATGGATATCCCATGCCTATTGACCCATTTGTACAACACTATTGTGCTAGTACTGCAAGGCTCATGTAGCCATTAGGGAGAGGAGCATAACAGGGTACATGTAATGTCTGATAAAGCAGCAGCCACATCTTACTATGGCAATGGGTGTTGAGGTGGTTGTGAAGGCCCTCATGGTATTCCTAACTACAGGTGTACTAACACATAGACACTGCTATATTCAGTAATGCACACATACACATGTGTCAGTACTGGGGTGCATTGCTGCAGGTGGTCATGGGTGTGTACCTGGCTATTGTCCATGGAGAGATGGGTAGTGTAGGGGATGTGTGTACAGTGGTAAAATGCCACCTGCCATGCGCCAGCAGGCAATCTATCAACAGACACCACTGTGGTGACCCTCAGGGTAAGAGTAACATGCATCAGCCAATCCTCTAGGTGCCTCCTGCAAATGACCACTGAGGTGATCCAGTTGACATGTATGCAATATGTATTACAACAACATGGTTAGTGTCTGTGATGGAGACCTCTACCCAAGCATGTTCTGTTGACTATGGTAGTGTAGTGGAGGTACCTGTGGCATGTGATGCATACAGGGTGTTATTTCCTATATGTGCCAGTTATAATACAGCTGGGCAGACATGTCAGTGTCAGTTAAGCATGGGTTGCCTGTACTATTCCAAGTTGGATACCTGCCATCTGCACATCTGTACAGGGACTGACAGACATCAACTTGGCAAGTAGCTATGCAGTAGGATGAATGTGTCAACAGATAGACATCTGACAACAATATGTATGCCATTACTACATGTTGAAAGCCCTCACTGATGTACTGTACAGATGGCAGTGTACAGTTACTTTCCACATGTCAGATCATTATCCAGTAGGGGATATATACCGTGACACAGCTCACACGCCAGGAACATGACAGTGAGGCCTCAGAGTCCAGCTATGCCTGCAGATGTGCTTGTTGTCAGTATTACATTTAGCACTCTATTCTTGCCTGGGAAAGCACTGTCAACAGTAGTACCGCCATGATACACTACATGCCAGTGTGACAGCACGTAACCTGAGTTACTACCCTTGTATGTAACACATTCACATGGAGAACAGTGCTGTACAGGTCTTATATACTTGTGTGTCCCAGATATGACACTCACACCCCTTGCTACTGTAATGACAGCACATAGACACATGTATTGTACATGGCATTACATACACTTATTACAAATGTCATTACCCTGCTTTGTTATCAGACTGGGATGTGAGCACTGGTTACCAGGGCTGAGCCATGCTTAGCAGGTGTCAGCATTGCTGCAATATAACAGCTAAGCGGATTTGCGCACTGGTAAGAGAAGCCTACACAGTGTAAGTGCCTGTACATTTAACTGTAGCTTAGCACTGTTTAGCTTCATGCAAACCCACGCAAACGCACTTAAACCAGTTCAAAACTGCCTTAACAATGCTGTATCTGACAGCCTTTGTTCTGCCCAGCAACAAAATACATAGCCCTTGGGGTCTTGAACCCAGCACCCTGTACACTATAGTCACAACAGTTAACCACTACGCCATGATGGCTGTGCAGACAGTTGTTTTTCCAATATATCTGTCACTACACATATTGAATAGTATTGAACAATTGCTTTGACTTCCACAATTGTGTAGTACTTATTGATATTACTGTTGCATCACATATGTTGTTATATCTAAATATACACATATCAGATACATATGGTGAGATACATCTGTTAAGGTATACACAACCGTGATGTTTACACATGACAGGACTATGGATATATACATATACATATGCAGATATATGTCTACATGTACATACACATATATATTCATACATAGGTATGTCTACACATCTGTATAGTGCATCATATATATGGCCATTTGTAGATCTCTCTGTACATATATATGTATATATAGATATATATGTATGCACCTCCTATGTGTACAGATATACCTATTTATGTTGATATATATGAAGATATCTATGACTATATGTGCATATATATCTCTATATATCTGTATGGTTTACTATTAAATAGCCGAACGCACTTTGTTCGAACGGCCACCCCACCGACGTGATTGCGCGAACCGAAACTGCGAATGGTGTTCGCTAGCGAACCGAAACTACGAATACTGTTCGCTATTGAAACCCATTTGGCTTTCAACATTACCGGCCGCGCAACACCTCCACACCCATGCTACCATGGGTTGAACAGGGGTGAGGTTTTGCCGTTCGCACATCTGGGAGTCGGTGTAGTGATGCTCACATTTCCGGGTTCGTTCAAGTCGAGTCACACATGTCAGGGTCGACAATTCAATGGTAAACCTATCTGTATATGTGTAGACATATATTGTTGTGTATATGTATATATTTCAGTGTTTATATATATATATATATATATATATATATATATATATATATATATATATATATATATATATATGTACATATATACATCCATATATGTATGTAGATATGTATATGTGTGGATTCACTTTAGAAGCTTGAAATACTGAAAAATCGAAATTTAGTATTTCGAGCCCATAAAGTGGAATCCTTAAAACAGCGAAACCTCAGAGGCACGAAATTCAAAACCTTGCATACCGGAGGTTTTGAATTAGTGCTTCTGGTGTTTCGCTGTGGTTATGGATTCAGTTAAGTGTTGATGTGTTAAGGGTTTTGGGTAGGGGCTGTGGTGTGTGTTAGTGTGTTTTGTTGCTGTGATGTGTGTGTGTGAGGAGAATGTAGCTTGTGTGGTGGTGTTTTGTGTGTTTTTGCATGTAGTGCAACCTTGGAGTTAGAATATTTAAGTAGGGGGTGTGGGGGCACAGCCCTCCATATGGGTGGTGCAGGGGGGCTTTCCCCCTTGCTTTTATGTAGTACAGAGCTTGTGTGTGTGTGTGTGTGGGGGGGGGAGGTGTGTGTTTGTGAACAGCAGAAGCGCTAATTCAAAATCTCCGGTATGCAAGATTTTGAATTTCGCACTTCTGAGTTTTTGTTCTTGTTAGGTTTTGACTTTTTAGCCTCGAAATACTGAATTTCGACATTTCAATATTTCGAGGATATAAAGTGAATCCATATGTGTATATATCTATATAAATGTGTATACATATATATATATATATATATATATATATATATATATATATATATATACACACATATTTGTTTACCATAATGTCCAGAACATGGAGTGGAGTCCTACCTCAGCACCAGTAGTCCCAACCTCTTAGTGCAAGGGGATGTCATATATGTACTGCAGGTATATATGTAGACTGTTGCTACTGTAACAGGGGTTGCCTTAACATACATGTGTGTGGGAGGTCACATTTGCTTTTGATATGTGCACCATTGGCTACTGACAGACATCCTAAGGACATCATAGTACAGTACCACTTCTAGCATAGTAATGATCCTGTGGACTACAGCAGAGATATGACCAATATATGTGGACAGTCTGGCACTTTGTGGTCAGTCCACAGGTGTGCACAAATCCCCTTCATGCGAGACATGTGGACCACGCCTCACAATGTGGATGTTAATAGTCATGTACATGGGTACATCACCTAAATACTGGACTACATATGTCCACACAGTTTATGAATTCACACACACCAGTCTGTCCTGACACATAATACCTGGTGGTGCAGAGGTCACATAGCCACATACTACCCAGTAGCTAGTGACATACATCTGTACAGAATCCCACTACTTTGTCAGAAATACACAACAGTTATGGTGGCCTGGAAGCAGTATGTCTTGCAAATAACTGGACAGAACAGCACACTGGGTAATTACACTATGCTGCTAGGCATGTCACAAAGCACTGAGCAAACTACAGGCAGACTGCCACAACACTGGACTGCATTTTGTATGGGGGAATAGACATGTATCTGCAAATATAGCAGGCTCTACATGCATGTCACAGCACAGAGTAATAGACACCTGTGAGAAAGTGCATACCCACAACCAATGTGAACACAGCCACATATGGTACGCAAGCTTAATATGACACTATATGGACTGTCTGATAAATACCATCCTCATATGTGCCACTCACACACTAACCCTACATGCACTGGGTCATGACACAGTGTGGTCCGATGCCTGTCTGTGGTATGGGACACATGTGTGTCTGGCCCTACAGACATGTGAGACGATAGGTACCATACACTGGAGCAGGATGTAACATCAAATAGAACAGGACCAAGAACAATGGCATCTACCACAGTCTGTGCACAGCCCAAGGTACGTATGCGCAATACACATACTGTCGACTGTAAGTACACAAACCCCAGTACTGTACACTCAACCGCAGAATGCCCAGGTTATGTCCTCAGAAATAACCCTTACTATACATAACATGTCTAGCAGTCTGATATCTGACTGGCTTGTTATCAGGTATGACTTCAATAAATAATGGTGTACAGAACATATGCGCCTCTTACTGCATGACATATGTACAAAGGTTGACAGACTTGTGGTTGGAGCTACAAACACTAGGCCAATATTGGCATGTTGCTGTGATAACCTTATACATTTACTGTCGTACCAGGGTTTGTTGTGACATATGTCCTATTAGGGATATGAAGTCAGTAACGCTCATAGCTGTCACCATGTACTGACTGCAATCCTCACACTATGCTACTGCAGTTCTCAGATAGGTGTTCTGTGAGTAACACAAGAAACAAAAGGCTCCACACACTGCCCAGTCTGCAGATAACCCTACAGATGGGTGTTTCCTCAAACACATAACACTGTCATGACAGGTCTTAAATCGTGTAGACCCGCTATAACCACAAACACCCTGTTAAACTGACATTACCCCAAATGCAGGAGAGCAACACTTACATTCTGTAGTCATGTCTGGCACATTCCCCCTCCTGTCTGTTGGCCTGTTTTCACAGTGTATGTTATTAGATGTAAATCTCAATACCATCTGTGATGCTGTTTGCCAAACACCAAATTGAGGTCCTGCTCACAGTGAATGAAAAGGCCCAACATCAACACAATGTTCCTAAATATTTGAGTGTGTTTCCATGCAATTGGCTATGAGAATGTTAGCACAGCTGTTCCACATGCAATTAGCTAGAAGGAAACTGCAATTCATGCAGAGGCCATCAGCTGATCATGAGCATCACTTACAAAACACAAGCTGCTGCCTAAGCAAAGCAGGTGTACTTCTCCACATCCACCAGAGAGGGAGTGAGAGAGACAGACAGAGACAAAGTAAGTCAGGGAGGGGGTGGGAAGTAAAACCTAAGCATGTTTCTGTCACAGACCTACCAGTACAGGGTTTCAAACCCCTGACTATGTATTGCTATCACATGTCTATGCAGTTACTACATACTCCATATAGCTTACATGTTAGGGAGTTGTCCAAAGGTATATCTGATGGTGAGTGACAACTGAAACAGTGATATAGTAGCGATAAGGTAGGTGTAGTACATGTGCCTGTTCACATGAACAGATGTCAATGTCAACAAAGCCACACTCTCTCAGGGACTCACACACATTGACACAGTTGGCAGGGTTAGGAATAGACTTCCTAACTAGCTAGTTTGCCACTATACAGTAATGCGCAAGTATCACATGCACCACAGGGGTTATCTGGATGATATATGGGCAAAGAGTATGTGAAGGTGTCTGACATCAAACAGCATGCTTCAGTAGGCCAATGGGAGTTGTAGTGAGTGTGAATGCGGTCAAAAGCATCATACTCCACACACACAGACACAGGGTGCCAGTACTGACATGCATGGGTGCATTGCCTAACAGATGTGTAGTGGTTGACTGTGCCAGAAGGCTGTACAAGGCTAGGTGAAGGGTATACCTTGGCATCAGGCCACATGACAGTGCTCTGCTGTATGGCTCAGGGGTGTAGTGTCTGGATTGGCCCACACAGGTGGGTATTGTATTCAACATTTAGTCACCTGGGTTACTATTGTGCGTGTCCAGTGCTGTGCAATGCTTGCCATGTATGTGTTCTATAGTCCATGACATGGACAGTGGCTGGGATGTGCACACATCCCACATGCATGTTCAGTGACATGTGGAACTGTATCTGGGGTGTCTGGCCCATGTAGTGTACACAGATTGTTATCATCAGATGTGCCAGTCCAGGCCTCATGTGGCAGGAACTGGTAATGGACACCAGGTTGACCCTGCACCTACATTGATAACATGATACAGGTATTCCCTGGTGTCAGTGGCATCTGTCCATACAGGGCATGTGTTTAAGGAATGGTATGTCCTTTGTGGGTCACATTTGATGGCACCACAGTTGTTGCAGGCATCCAATGGGGAACATAGTGAAGGTGCACTGTCTGCAATTATGTGCCTATTGTAGTGATGGGAAATGGTGCCATGCCCTCTGAAGTCCACTGCAATGACATCATGGTTACTATCTGTGGGCAATATACAGAGTACTACCAACAAAGCGGTTGTTGCCTAGGCAAGTGTATTTGTGTATGAGACATGGGTTGAGAGCATTCTCTGGGTAATACATGGGTTGCTTACTTTGTTTGCCAGGCCTTCATGTCACATGTAGGGGTATGGATTGGCACCCCAGCCTCTCAGCTATTTGACATCTGTTATCCTTGTAAGGTGGACATTGTGACATATAATAGGCCCACCATATAAGAAATTTGCAAAATCCACTCCACAATGAGTCAAGTTGTTACACACTCACAGCCACCTCCACACAGGATACGAATGACAAACACAAACACACAGACACCATGTCTGGGATTAGAACTCCTCCCTAACTAGTTTATCACACTACAACATTACTCAGTTATAGGACACACCACAGAGATTAATGGACTCCTCCTTCCCCAAAGGTGTATTTCACTGGGAATGACATCAGCAGGCTTTCCAAAAAAAGGGCAATGGAGGTTGTATTGACTGTGAATGGCCTCAAAAGCATTGCTCCCTACACAGACAAACACACACATGTCCACATTTGTCATATATGGGAATAGAACCCCTACCAGACTACTATATCACACTACAGCATTATGCTGTTATAGGACACACCACAGAGATTATTGGACTACACCTTCCCCAAAAGTGTATTTCAAAATGAATGACATCAGCAGGCTTGCCAAAGAAGGGTAATGGAGGTTGTATTGATTGTGAATGGTCTCAAAAGCATTGCTTCCTACACAGACAAACACACAAACATCCACACTTCCCATGTCTGGGAATAGAACTCCTACCTAACTAGCTTATCACACATGCCACAGAGGTTACTGGGCTATTCCTTCCCCACAGGTGTATATTAAAGTGAATGGCATCAGCAGGCAGGCTATTCCTTCTCCACAGGTGTATATCAAAGTGAATGACATCAGCAGGCATGCCAAAGTAGGGCATTTGAATTGTAGTGAGTGTGACTAGCCTAAAAACCATTACTCCCTACACAAACACGCACAGTTGCCATGTCTAGGATTAGAACTCCTACCTAACTAGTGGATTACACTACAGCATTACACAGTTATAGGATGTGCCACAGTGTTTACTGGGCTACTTCTTCCCCAAAGGTGTATTTCAAAGTGAATGACATCAGCAGGTTTGCCAAAGTAGGGCATTTGAATTGTAGTGAGTGTAACTAGCTTGAAAAGCATTGATTCCTACACAGATAAATACACACACACAGTTGCCACATCTGGGATTAGAACTCCTACCTAATTAGTTTATCACACTACAGCATTATGCAGTTATAGGATGCACCACAGAGATTACTGGGCTACTCCTTCCCCAAAGGTATATTTCAAAGTGAATGACATCAGCAGGCTTACCAAAGTAGGGCATTTGAATTGTAGTGAGTGTCACGAGCCTAAAAAGCATTGATCCCTACACAGACCTGCCACATCTGGGATTAGAACTCCTACCTAACTAGTTTATCACACTACAGCCTTATGCAGTTATAGGATGCACCACAGAGATTACTGGCCTAACCCTTCCCCAAAGGTGTATTTCACAGTGACTGACATCAGCAGGGTTGCCATAGTAGGGCTATGGAGAGGGTAGTGTGCATGTGTATGGGCCATAACCCATTCTTCTAGAGGTAGACATACCACACTCATGCACACACAGGTTTATATTCTGCAGGTACATGTATACAACTGCTAGATGACTACTGCCTTGTACAGTCATGTTGCACAGTTAGCACCAGCACCACAGAGTCTATAATGCTGAGGGATTCCAGTGGCTAATTTCTATGGTGAGTGACATTTACACATCATGTGGTTGTAGCCATTTGGCTGTGTGCTGGGTTGGACAGGCCTCATGATGGAAGGGTCATTGTCACTGTCACTCTCTTCCACACATCTATGTATGTGTACTTTTGGCATATAATAGTGTGTTGTCCTTGGATATATGTGTGTATTCCTATCCAATGTGCGTGCAAAGCATGACTGGTGCATACTGAGGAGTGTATGCACTAACATTTGCAACTGTCAGATATGTATGGTCTACTGTTGCTGCCAGACATGGGCTTCATTTCTTTAAGTGTGTGAGCATGCCCAGTATGACCTTTCAGTATTGTGTTGTCTGACATTGCCTTCATTTCTCTAAGTGTGGGAGCATGCCCAATATGCCCTTCTGTATTGAATGTGTGGATCCATTCCAGGTATATTGTACTCCAGTGCAGACTTTTGTATTCTACACCTACAGCTAGCAAACTGTTTCTGCAGGATATCTGTAGATCAGTTGGCAATATGGGGTCAAACTGGGCAAAGGATAGTGGGTACTGTAGGTAATTGTGTCTGTGCTGTTTCTGCTACATGGTCTTGGTGTTAGCAGAGATATTCAGACATGTGTAGTATTATACACTGTGATGTTTATGTCCTCAAGTACTGTCAGGTAGACATTTTTGCTCGCAGTGATGTCCTGGGGAATACAGGGTGAGTGCAGCTGTGTCCAGTATTGTGGTCAAATGCCTACATATTCCTGAAAACAAATGCCATTCTGGAGGGGGAGCCGCAGACACTTGCTGCTGGGTCTGTGTAACTGGTTCAACACCTTGGTACAGTGGTGGCAGAGGATCCCATACTTGTACATCCACCGACATGACAGTATAGCCTTATCTTGCTGTGGCAATACCTCACAGCTGTACAGATTCACAAAGGTTACCCAGAGGCAGGGGTCATAATTCAGGACATTATGCCTATTGTGGTTTATGGGCAGGTTTGTAGCCACCCATTTTTGTGTTTGCAGCCAGGGATAGTATGTGCACACGGCTGTGTTTCAGTCTTCACACATTCATGCTGCCCATGCTCCCACCCCCCACCCTCTATTATTCTATCCTCTTCCATACATTATGCAAATTCACTGATACTTTCCCCTATAGTTATCACATCATCACAGCAGTGTATTGGTGCTGGTCCACAGTTCATGCAGTGGGATATGGTGGACATGTTACTGTGGTTTGTCCACATGGTCTTGCAGATGGGTTCTGTGGACTGTGTTATGTTGTTATTTGGGAGTCCATGACAACACATACATTGGCAGTATGGGTGAGACGCAAGCCTTTGGCAGAAGACTGTAGGCGATTTTGTAGTGATGCAGGCCAGCTGTAGCAGGCCATTGCATTCTGTCAGTCCTACAGTACCATACTGCCATACAGTATATTCCCATGGGGTGACAGGCTATGTGTGCTAGGTGTTCATGCCAATACTTTCTGTCAGTATTGATCAGGTGGTGTGGATGCTGGCAGGGTGCTGCTTACAGCTAGGGATACACCTGCATGGGACACCTGCACTGCATGCTACATTCTTTCGCTATTGCCATACACAGGTGGGGGTCATATTTTACCCATTCCCAACAGCAGGGATAAGACCGGAGAGGTACCTGTGGGTGGTGGTTGTGTGATCTGGGTGCATGTGTGCTATGGACACTACTTGCATCTGACTCACAGATATGCATGGGGCATTCCACTTATGCTGGCTTGTGCAGGGACATCAGCTGTTTCTCAATACACCATTCCTACGACCTTAGTGATCTGCGAGTGTTTGGCCAGATGACATTGGTATTCCCTACTACAGGCCCAGATAATGTGCTGCAAACCTGTATGTACAATTTCAAGGGTGTGTCCATTTCACAGTTTCACATTATACACTGTCTGTCTGGGATACTTTCCCCTGTGTACTGCTTGTATATCTGGCCCAACAGCCTTGCCATGTCCATCCTTCAGATGGTGACACATATTACCTCCATACATTTACAATGGCTTACAGCTAGAATGTATTATACTGGGGAGCATTGTGTTTGGCACTGCAGTTGTGAGGACTTGGCCCTGTCATCAGCAGTACTGGGCAATGGCCACCAGGTCAAACCTCACTATGCATACATACTGACCACTCTCACACAATATGAAACACACACCAACATAACACACACATACCTGCATATTGTACAAATGCTACAATCTATCCTGCTACATTGGCCACCTCAGGTAATCTGTGCTCCACTGGTATTATTTCTACACATACATGTTGCTACATTTCTACATCAGATTGGGGGGGCACACTAGACTGTTAGTACATTTCTACATAGGATTGGGGGGGCACACCTGACTGTTACTACGTGTCTACAGTGGATTGGGGGGGCACACCAGACTGTTACTACATTTCTACATAGGATTGGGGGGGCACACCTGACTGTTACTACGTGTCTACAGTGGATTGGGGGGGCACACCAGACTGTTACTACATTTCTACATAGGATTGGTAGGGGCACACCTGACTGTTTCTACATTTCTACATAGGATTGGGGGGGGGGCACACCAGACTGTTACTACATTTCTACATAGGATTGGGAGGGCACACCTGACTGTTACTACGTGTCTACAGTGGATTGGGGGGGCACACCAGACTGTTACTACATTTCTACATAGGATTGGTAGGGGCACACCTGACTGTTTCTACATTTCTACATAGGATTGGGGGGGGCACACCAGACTGTTACTACATTTCTACATAGGATTGGGGGGGCACACCTGACTGTTACAACGTGTCTACATCGGATTGGGGGGGCACACCTGACACTTGTACACATTTGCTATGACTGTACATGTATGTTAAGTACTCCATTTCATTCTGCATTCTAACCTATCATGCTGACTAGAGGCATATCAGTGTACTACAAGTCTTAGGTTTGATTGACCTACATATCAGTTTCTGACTTCTTACCCTTCAGAACTAGCATCCCACTACCTGACCTGATGTAGTCTGTCTGTGTAGGCCTGGGGGGGAGATTACCCATAGCCATCATTCAGAGGCCTTAGCACAGCCTTTGTTTGTGTTTGTCTACACCTGTCCTGCTGGCTGAGACTGTTGTTGGGTATGTGAACCTCCCTGACTGGCATGTGTGTGTCATATGGACACACATGTGGCCCAGCACATTTCCTGCAGTGGGATTTGTCACCATGTGTAATACTGGCTACTATGGTGACACCAGTATTTGTTACAGATCTCATGCTGCCACTATAGGTGTCTACTATCTGCTGGCATCCCATTCAGCCACCCGATTCCCTTGCATGCTCACATCCATGCCATAGTTACAAGTAATAACACATACTTCTCCATTCGGCAATTGGTAGGAAGAGTGACTTACATTGTGGGTGTGCCAGTATTGGTTGAGCACAGGTAGTGTCATGTTTGGCATCCCTTTTACTGTATGTGCGAGTCAGAGAGAGGTGTCATTCCCTGGGTCCCTACTGTGTCAGTGTATGTGCTATGCGTTGCCTCTTTGCCAAGGTCAGGGCATACTGGGCACACCTCCTTCTGCCTACTGGGGCAGGATCAGGTTGTTCCTCCTTCGAGTCACTCTGTGCCTGTGCAGGCCTTGGCAAAGTTGGGGGGGCTGTGTAGTCCTGCCCTGTGCTGTTCCTGCTGTAGCTGTTTCCGCAGGATCATATTGTGTAGCATGGCACATACGATGACAATTTGAGTACAAGTAGCTGATGAGAACTGCAAGGCTCCACCGGATGTGTCCAGGCACTGGAACTGTGACTTGAGCATCCTAAACACATGCTCTATTATAATTCTGGTCTGTGCATGTGCCTCATTATGGAGTTCTTGTTTGGGTGTGTGTGCATTTCTGATGGGTGTCATCAGCCACGGCTCCAGTGCGTAACCAGAAACCTCCACTAGGTGATGATAAGGGATGTCCCCATTGGCAAATCTCTGGTACAGCTGTATCAGATGCCAGATGTGGGAATTGTGATAGCTTCCAGGGCAGCCAGCACACAGATTCATTATAATGCCCTGGGCATTGCACATGACCTGGCAGTTGATGGAGGGGAAGCCATTGCAGTTGATGTAGACCCTACCCTGCTCACCGGGTGGTGCTGTGATGCATATGTGCGTGCAGTCTATAGCACCCACTACCTCAGGGTCTTCTGCTATTTGGTGGAAGAGATGCATATTGCTGACCAATGCCTCATGGGTGTTGGGGAAATATATGTGCTCACCGGCATGTGCTGACATGGCATCCAGGAACTGGTGAAGTACCCTGGATGCTGATGCCTGTGAGATCCCCATGATATCCCCATTTGGCCTTTGGAAGGTACTTGTGGCTAGTATTCTTAGGCCTACACATACCCTGGTATCCACTGGAATGGGTTCCCTTCTGTTAGTTCTGTGTGTCAGGTGTGGCCGGCACAGCTCAACGATTTGCTGTAGGAGGTCCCTGTCCACCCTATAGTGTTCCACTATCTCCAGCTCATGTAGCCCCTGGTAGGTTACCCTTGGTCTGTACACTCTTCTCCATCTCCTCACTGTGGGTTGGTCAACAGCATTCTCATCCTCACCACTCTCAGCCTCTTCCACATGTTGATGTATGATAGCTACTGCAACCCCTATCATTTTGTTGTTTTTGTTTGTTAAAACTTCCCCACTTGTATACCTGATGGTGTAGAGTATGTGGGAAAAAACAGAGGGAAAGGTTTTTGCATAGTTTATAGTAGTGTTCTGGTCTGGGCTGCTGCCTGTGTAATTGGCTGATTCTGATACATTTCACCTGCCAGCTATGCTAGTTCTCTTTGATTACCTTCCTACTACTGTTTTCCCTTTCTATTGCCTTCCTGTTTAAGCCCAGGGGTGCGCCGTGCAAACACAGTGCTTAAATGTGCACAGAGCTGCTATTTCCTGGTTTACTTTTTTTTCCCTTTAAAACCTGATGCACAGCATGCACACCCCGCTTAGGCAAAGTAAAGAGTGCTAGGCAGCAACAGACACACTCCCCCCCTTGCTTAACTCTGCTAAGCTAAGGGCAAACCCGAGCCACAGGGCTCCAATCCACTTACAGTATGTCTGACACACACCCCCATGATGTCAGCTAACTCCTGGGCTTGCACCAAACTATTCCTGCACTTACACTGTTGGGTGCTGACTAGCATTGAGGTGAAATCTGGGATCCAGTATCATTTCCCTCATTTGCATAGGATTACCTGCTAATGCATAGTTACAGGTCTCACACTGAGCCTCCCCCCTTAGCAACCACTAATCACTGGCCATGTTGTCTTCTACCTGCCTTTGAGTATAATGGCAAAATAATGATTTTGGTTAGAATGCTTATTTCAAGTTATTTTTTTTTATTTTTGGCCCGATCCCATTTGCGAGCCCCTGCCCTATGCTTAAACAGCCGAAATCAGATAAAAAAAAGTTTGTTTTTTTTTTAAACTGTTTTCCATGCCAGTGGCCATATATTTGGCCATTGGCATGATTTACACTTTATATACACCCTTTATTTGGAGCTGTCATGGCTCCGTTTTGTAGTTTGCAGAAATGTACTTGGTTACTAACCGAGTGCATTTCTGCAGATTACAGTAGTCCTGCACAGCTGGCTGCCAGTTTCCTGGATCGCAAATTCACCTCATTTGCATGGTTTTCACCTGCAAGTGGGGTAATTTGCATACAAGAGCTGTGTCCGTGCAGGAATAGTGCAGGAGTGCTCGTGCACATCCCTGCAGCTTATTCCTGGATCGCACGGCGGACATATTGTCTCCTGGAGCTCCTGCGCTGTTCCTGTACACCGTGCAGGGCTTGCTGAATCCGGGGGATTGCTTATTAAACACACACACACACATTTTATATATATATATATATATATATATATATATATATATATAAAATATATTCAGGCCATAAAAGCATAATTTCTTACAAATAATTTCCTATATTTAACTGCTACTGCAGGGAAGGTTTAAAGCAACAGCTTATGATGAAATGCATACAGCTCAGAAGCAGTTAAGCAGGGATGACACAGACAGCAACACAAAATTCAGGAGATAAAAATAAACTGGGTGGGGTCAAGAAACTGAAGGAGAGTGGGAAGGAGAGACCTTGTGTACATAGTTCTCAGCTGTCCAGATTTTTTGTCTCATATTTTTTGGTCTGTTCCTCATAAAATTTGTTTTCTAGAAAATCACTGAGGATAGAAGTCACTAAATAATGACAGACATTTGAGTTTCAGGCTTCATATCCTCCACAAAATGCATGCCAATGCAAAGCCTATTACTTTAGCAACATTCTAAGTTTATAACAGCAATATTTAAAATCTGTCCCTCTTTTTTCAGCCTTTGTCCACCTATTATTTTTGGGTCTGTCCAGATTTTTTGTGCTAATAGTTTGAGAGTTGTGGTTGTGAATGTACTCATGTGTTGGGGTGCTGGAAGTATACAAGGGTGAAAAAGCTAGAACTGGGCAGCAAGACAAAGATATTATAAAGGAGGGAATCACTTACACATACATCAAACTAGAATTTTATAGCAGCCTTATACTCTTCATAATGTCTTAAATATTCTGAGAACAGAGTGACTATCTGAAATTTGCAAAGAAACCAAATATCGACATACCATATTGCAACCCCCCCACCAAAAAAATAAATAGAGCGTATCACTAACCTACCAGCAAGCTGTCTTTGCAGATTTTGATCCATAAAAATTAATATTTATTTTATCAGAATGCATTAATATTTATTTTATTGTTTTATTTTACTAAGCTTATTAACTCTTTAATGCACATAACGTTTTCTGTACATCCACCCACCCATCTCCATCCCTATCACCACCAGCTGATCTGTATATTAAGGGGAGAAAGAACAGCATTACAAGTACGGATTATTGTGATCTAAGACCACAAGATGGTCATCTTTAAGGGCATGGTGCTTTCCGTCTGAAATCCCTAAGCTAGAGAAAGTGAAAAAGAGGGGATCCATTGCAAAGTGAAAGAGATCAGTGTGTGTGTGGTATCTGCTGACGGCCCTCCCCTTCTAAATAAAAAATGGGCATCTGGAGCCCCTGTGCTTTTTAATTATTTTTTTTTAGGAAAGAGCACTGATTTTTGTGTTTCTTACAGTGATATGCCAACTATGGATTCATACTTCTCCTTGGCAGCTCCACAGGGCAGAGACGGTCCAAGTGTCCTTTCTCCTCCTTTCGGGGTACTGCCCCTTCCTCACATTGCAGTAATAGGTTTAGTGCTAACAGTTACCTGACTGGTAAGGGACTTAACTTTGGGGACTGGTCGAGGAGTTTCTATAACAACCAGGAGTGCCATCAGGACTGTGTCATGGATGGTTCCATAAGGGAGGGTGGCCTAATGGTTAAGGTGTTTGCCTTACAAACACAAGGTGCAGGGTTTGAGTCTCACAAGGGATAATTAGCTAGGCTTAAAATGGCTCACAAGGGCAGTTAGCTTAGTACTAACCTATGAATAATCAATGAACAAATACCATCATCACCAGCAGCAGCAGCAGCTCATATGCATGCAAAGCCACCCTTATAAGGGAAGTGCAGAGAGCAGCAAGGTACCAGCAGCAGGCAACCACAATGGATGAGCTGTCATCAGCTACAGTATGGCACAGCAGTAGAAACTTTGTCTTGTGTTTTTGGTCTGCTCTTCATAAAACTTATTTTTTTTCTCCCCCTAAAGCAGATCCATTGATGTTTGCAATCACTAAATAAGTCACTCTTTATCTGGTCTCGCTTTAACCTAGTACTTCAGAACGTCTCGGGTTATTGTTTTAATCTTAAAATGTTAAAGTATTGAAACAAAACAAACTTCCAATATATAAAATAAAAACTGCCGAAAACATGGCCAGTTAAAGCGAGATCGAATAAGAGGCAGTCTACTTGTATATGCATAAAACAGTCAGTATGTGTGAACATTATTTGATCAGCAGATGGTGCTGTGGTTCCATCTAAACTAGGAAGAGACACATATGCTGAATAACTGAGTAATAAGGTTCCAGACAGTGGGTCATATTTTATCATTCTAATCAAGGAAAACATACACTTCAGTAACCTGATATTGACAACTTCTCTGTCTTGCTAACAATGCATGTCTTAAAATAAGATTCACATAGCTATTTAAATGTGAAATGTTATTTTCTCTTTCTTTGCACCCTGCCTTCTCTATCATGATATTTATTTATTTTTTTTTATTTATTTTACATTTGGTTACCAGGAAAGTCTGACTGAACACGAGTCCTTTTTCAGCGGAGGCCTGGGGAGAAAAGCTCCACATTTAAGAGACATTACATTTCACAATGAGTTAGACAAGTTCATTTACACATTGCTAAATACAGTATAATACAAGTTTCAAGGTCTATGAAGTGACATCACCATGTACAGTTAATAAAATCATTTATAGATAAATTGTCTATAACAGAACAGAATCAATTAAAAGCAGGACATTTAGAGATAGAGTAACTGACTGAAGTTAGTTATTAGTTTTTCTTGAGTTCTTTTCAAGGCAACCACAAAGCCTCATATTAAAAATTCCAACTTAAGTCTGTTGAAGTGCATCATTTTCTGAATCGTACGTCTCCTCACTTTCATCGCTGCCCCTGCTGCAGACTTGTTTAAGACAGATAAGAATAACTCACTACAATCAACCACACTCGCATAACACACTTTCTGTAAGTCTGAAATAATGTTCAACACATTACTATAAACAACACTGCACGTTGCCCTCCTTTAACTAGATTATTGCTATAAAACACATTTTCATGTTGAAACTATATGAAATCTAAAATGCTAATAGTATTGTTTTATTATAAACACATCATAATAACTGTTCTGCATTTTAAGCCAAAACATGGCTGAAATGGGTCTACCCATTAGATCACCTACCTGCTTAAGAAATCTAATAAACAAACAAACAGATAAATAAATGCATTGTGTGTGTGTGTATGTGTAAACCTGGACATGCACGTGCGTGCGCACGCGCACTTACACACACACACACACACACACACACACACACACACACACACACACACACACACACACACACACACACACACAAATATGTGTTTACTTGTATATTAATAGAACTATATGTATATTAAATATCAAACTACATGAACCATGAGCTATTGAATTGAGTACAATCTATGGCAGGAGATTCCAAAAGACTTGTTCTCAGTGTAAGGTCTATTTATAAAGCAGGCTTAATAGAGCTCAGAAGTCACTTATACCAAGAGCAAGTCTTTTGAACTCAGGGCACTAATGTTATGATTTTAAATTCTATACATAAAGAGACTCAGTAAGGCTGGATAATTAGACAATTAAAACAATATTCAAATAACTAAGGATTATTGGGGAAAAACAATGAAATCTCATGTCAAACGTATTGAATGCCTAAAGGTCAGTAAAGAGCAAGCTAGCATGAGTCTACACAAAGAAGGTCAAAGAGTAAAAAAAAAATAACAGCATGCAAAACCTGTACTCATGGCCTTTCTAGGCTTTAACTACACCAAGTTGCTTATGCATATCAATAAACTTTTACAGCAAATGAATACAATGAAAGTAGTACTATAATAAGATAAAACCGATAACCTACAGGTGGATGAAGACTGAACTCTTGAGCTTCAGTTGTCTGAGGTTTAACTTGCCAACGATCGATGTTCGTCCATAGAAAATCACTGTCAGTGACTTGTGCCCACAGTGATACCATTTTGGGGGGAATTTCCCCTTTTTTGAGTTAGTGTAATCATGGAGTTGGTGTACATATGTGCATATGTGTGCATGTGTGTGTACGTCCCCCTGCCCACAGAAAAACACTTTAAAAGTGTTTTTCAGCAGGCTTTTTTCAACTAATGCAGTTTGTGGATTCCAATCCTCAGTGCATTCACTTTCATGCACTCGTAGTGGAAGCGATTAAAACGCATCCAATCTCAATTTAGAGTATTGCAACATCTTGTTAACCATAGATCTTTTTAAAAAAGCTCAGCATATGTCTCTGATGTTATAAAATGTATGCATATTTTTGTTTCATCTTCCCTAAGTAAAGTTGTTATATCTGAATTTGTCCTTATTTTCTAATTTATACATGACACCGTATAGATAATGACAAGATGGGAGATTTTTAACATTTGTATGCACTGCATTGTTTAAAAAAGGAAATAAAAACAGACACAGACTAAGAAAAGGAAAACAAAAATATGAGAAAAAAATTCACTGAAAAGGCCAGACATACCATCCATCTATTCTTTATATTTAATGTCATCTATTTTTTTATTATTTTATTTATATGTTTACTAAGTAAGCCCACTACACGGAAGCACCTTTTTCCAGGGGAACAGTGGGCGAGCAGTTTAACTAAGTGAATTGCTCAGTCATAGAGTTCACTATTGCAGATTGAAGGAACCCATTTCAATACTACATGAGAAAGCTTATTAACAACTTGTAGCTTTAACCATGAGAGCTAAACTGACAGCTTTGGGTTGCTCTGTCTAGTTCTTAGTATAAGGTGTGAACCAGCTCTGAGTGGGATGTGAGTCCATCACAGAATGCACATGCCAGTGTGCGCACACACAACTTAGAGGTGCCAATCTATGTGCTGATTTTGGATGCAGTATACTTTTTGCTAAATAACAGATGAAATAAATCCCTTAGGATAAATCAATGCAATGTTGTCTGACACATATGACTACTAAATGCAGCAGTATATGGCGATTTAAAGATGTAATGATAAAAGGGTAGGTGTGTTGTTGAGCTTAACTGGGTAAAAGCAATTACAATTTAGTAGAACCAGCACAATCAGCAACTATGACTTATAGAGAGTATGTGAGTGAGACAGAGAGAGAGAGAGAGAGAGAGAGGTGTCATTTAATGCAATTATTTATCACCCAAGACTTTTCTAGAATCTAAATGACTAACATTCCTCAAAACAGATGAGAATGCAGAGGAAGTGCCAGTCTATTGTGCCTGAAATATAAAAGATACCTGAAAAATCAACACTCGTCTTGATGAAATTTGCAGATTTGCATGTGGATTGAGAAATTACAATACACAAATAAAATCATTCCTGTTGGAGGTTGGGGGCATTTCCCTATGTTAGGAAATCAAACCTTCAGTGAAACATTAGGGAGGAAGGACACTGAAGGGATCTGCAGTAACAGATATAAAGGGACTGCAACAGTACCTCTCCGATTCTGGTTTATATAAAGGGTCACATAACCATAGCAGACTACTACACACGTCTGAAAAAAAAAATCTATAGATGTATCTGAAAATTGCATAGCCCAAACAAGTGCCATTTAAAAAATAAGACTTCTGAACTACAGTAAAAAGGTAAACATTTTAAAAGCTTATTTAAACTAATAAAGGAAAAGAAACATTGCTCAGAAGTAAACGAATAAGTATGCAGGGGGTCACAGAAAACGAATGATTCAGAGAGTAATATGATTGAGTAAAGATGTAGGACAAGTGCACATGATGTAACTGGATACGGTGCTACCATTGTTTGGCAGAAATATGCTGTAAAAAGTGAGGCCAGATAAATACAATCGATGTGTACCACAAAAGTAAACCCATGTGATAGAAGTAAAAAGCTACCCTGGATGTTACAAAGTTAAGAAACTGGCTTTCAAAAAGATACAAGCCCGTCAAAAATCTGTGAAGCTAAATACACATTACAAGAAACATTCAGTGTTTACCTTTTTATAAATAAAACATACAGTCCGCTGTCCCATGCCAGAAATGCAGGCAAAATTGGCATGACTGATGCAGACAAAACGTTTGCCTGAAGTGGGAAGAAATGAATGTGAAACCATTATTATGCAGAAGTGGCAAGCAAAATGGATTACAAAAAGTGATCAGACTTCAAAACAGCTCTAAATAAAATATAACAAATTAATACTCTGTCTCAAGGACTACACTGCATTTTCACTGCTGCAGCAGATGGACATGATTTAGCAATGTGGACTTGTGATATGCATATTTGATGATATGATATGCATACTTAAAGATACGACTGAAAGAAAATTCCAAAACAATAATAGGCAATAAGCACATACAGAAGTCTTTATTATCATAACCATCCTGCAGCTAGGAATAAATTCATTGTACTGCAGATAGTCTTACTCTTGCCTGAGGGGTCATGGCAGTGCACTCAAGCTTCCCTGCACCCCCAATGTGGGTGATCTGCCCCCACACACTAACATCTAAGTGTACTACCACCAGTGTTTTACTCAAACAAAATGAAACTTGCTTAATTTCCTTCTAAACTGGTGCATCCTTATAAGCAATATATTTAAATACTGGGGATGTGACAGCAGGAAAGCTCTCATGGGTGTTAGAGGGGCATAACCCCGTCCAAATATATCTTCAAGTGCATTTTCTTTTATTAACTTTACTGATGGTCTTATGGGGCAGTGGAGTCCAGAGGTCAATCATTGCATCTTCATGGAGTTCTGCTTTGGTAAGGGAAACTAAATCTAATTTATCACCAACCTTCAGGTATTACTGTACTAATCATTATTAAAAGGCAATCCAATAACTCACTGTATTTTGGACCACATGATAATTACTAAATGAAGTTCTACAGAACAATTTGTTGAAAACAATCTAAAAATGTGTACTGAAGTAGTCAAATGGCAATGATATTTGAGCAAATCTAGAAAGAAATGTGAATTCATGATGATGATTTTATGTGGTGTTCTTGCAAGACTGAAAACATGAACTTCATATGGTCAAAGAATAACTGGAAACTGACAAATATTTCATTCTTCCTTACATGGTAAAATGCACATAACTGATCATTCTCAAAAAATACCAACTGTATTCTATAATTTAATCAACTGCATAGAGACAGTGAATAGCTGTGAATAAATACTACTTTCTGCAAATTAATAAAAAATATCACTTCAGATCAGTTTCTGATTCAAATGAATCTATTATGTCAGTCAAATAATCCTTTGTACATTTTAAGATAAACAGAACGTTCTGTCAGAAATGTTGAGAGAGCAAATTGCTGCAAGGAAATTATTCTTTTGAGCTGGGACACAGGATCTGAATTGCCTGGACATAGTAAGGCCTTATTAAGTTTAATTTTGTTGGGTGCCAAAAAGCGATTACTAGAAAATGGAAATCAAAATCTAAACCAACTGAATTTGAAGTCTTGACTATTTTACAAGATAAAAGATCTGGAAGGGAGGGGTCTTTGGAAAAGGGAAGGAGCAAATTGCATAGAAATAAATGGAATTTGTGGGTACAATACATGCAGAATAATGTTCAGGCGGATGAGTAAGATTTAAGGGAAGGCAGGAAATGAGTGATTTATATAATGTTGGACTGAAAGATAGTTGTTATAAATAAAGAGATTATATAATGTATAATGCATGTAAATGGGAAAAATGTTAATATGGCTTGTTTTCTTTTCTGTTAAAGTATGAGTGTCTGTGTCTTAAGTGATATTTTAATAAAGGTGTTAAAAAACATTCTAGATCTTGCCCTTACCAGTATACTCCCTATGAAACCATATCCTACTACCACTGATATCTGTTCAGAACACAAACTCAATTAAAACACAACTAAAACTTCACCTTTCAAATCAATGGATCTGCTCCTGTATATCTCCAGGATAAACTCCACTGTTATCGTCAGCTTGTTATATCATCAAACCATTTCTCTTTACTCAGAATCCTATACCCTACAACCAGTCTTCACCAATACCTGATTAGTTTTACTAGCATCTCCTAGTCATATAAATAGTTTTGTGACACTGCTCAACCCCCACCTCTATACTTCTAATATAACCCCTCTAATAGCTATATATATAATTTTCTATGAACCTGCTTTATACCCCACCTCTTAACTACAATATTAATATTTTCTGCCCTACCTAGTTGTTTCCCTTACCTCCATTACTTTGAATTTCTAAGCACTAATCACGTGATCTGTTTGACAAGCCCACTAATACATCTCTTCAAATGGTCAATGTTCAACATCAACTAAGTATCTTTTATATTGTAATCTATCCATCCATCCATCCTCAACCCCTTTTCCCATTTTGCACATGGGGTTGAGGTGTCACTTCCACAGTGACAATCATCTTGAGCTAAAGTTTATATTGCTGGATGGCTAACCCTATCACGTCTTTTATATGAATGTAATCTTATCTTTTAACACCTTTACTGAATTATCACTTAAGACACAGGCAAATGTACATTTATAAAAAGACAACAAATAATATAAACGTATGATGAAGGGTGATATTGTTAGCACAGCTATCTGGAATTTTGTAAATAATTAAATGTCATTTGTGAATATCAATATGATTTATATAGAAGTGTGACAAAGGGAGATACTGCGAGCACACCTATCTGGAATTCAGTAAATAATTATATGTCATTTGTGAATATCAACGTGATTCATATAAGATGTTTGTGTTACAAATGTATTAGAGCTGTATGTCATATAAGATGGTTTGTACAGACATGTGTGCTGAAGAGGTATTTTACAAAGTGCTGTTTGAAATGTATCCACAGTGTGCCCTACTGGAACAGAACAGAAATGTACATACACTATTGTAACTGTTTAAATGTATATATTTTAACAGGGGAAACTGGAATACAAGAGGTTAACTTGCAAAACTTCAGAAAAATAGCTGAAATTAAATTACTTTATAGCTAGGCCATAAAAAGATGTTCCCTGGGATTCACAATGCTTCTTTTCCATGCAGGAACAGTGTAACTGCTTCTGCATAGAAAATGGCCGCTTTGCGATCCACGTACGTGCTGTTTTCATGTTCACGAGCGGTCCTACACTGTTCTTGCATGGAAAGCCATGAGGGATGTTAATGAGCTTATTTGCTGGTGAGAACCATGCAAATGAGCCCGATTAGCAATACAGAAAAGCAGCATGCTCCGTGTTTGAACAGTGTAGCTTGCAGAAATGTATTCGGTTACTAACCAAATACATTTCCGCAATCTACACAATGGAGCCATGTCAGCACTCCAGAAAGCATGTATTAATTAGGTTTTGCATCCCAATGGCCAAATATATGGCCATTGGCATGCAAAACTACTCAAAAATAATAAAATAATAAATTTATGTTATGTTGGCCGAACTCGGCCATTGAAGGCAGGGAATGTGGTATGCTAGTGGGAGGGGAGAGTAGAAGTAGAAATGGGGGGGGGGACTGCAGTAGAACTACTTTATCCATTTTACTATTATAGTCAATGGCATGCAGAAAGTAAACATAGGCAGGGAACAGTGGTTGCTAAGGGGAAAGGCTTGGGAATAGTGCAGTAACTAGGGCTTAAGACAGTGGGGTATGCTAATGAGGGGACTTATACTGAATCACAATTTGAACAGGAAAATTTCTAAGTGTCAGACTGCACCTAACTGTGTAGGTGCTCTAACACCATCGTGTAGGCAGGAGGAGCAAGGAACATGAAAAGGGGATGTGTCATGCTTGCTGGAAGCACATTGGAGCCCTGTTGGCTGGTGTCTGCTTAGCTAAGCACAGTTAGGAGAGGGGTTGTGTCTGAGGCTTTGTACTCATACTCCATGAACTGAAGAGAGTGTGCACATGCAGGGGAGGGACATATCTTGCTGTTTACACTACCAAAAGGCTGAAAGAGGAAGAGTAGCAGGAAAAGGCAAAGGAAGTAGCAGAACAAGGGAAACGTTGTTCATATCAGCAATATGAGAGTCTGCAAACCTTGACTGGCCAATGAAAGCACTCAAATAATACAGCTGACAGGTGGCAGCAGAGCTGAAGATGGGAGGATATGTAAAATAGAATCAAAGGGCAAAAGCACAAAATAAAGGTGAACTGATGTAGAAATCACTACTATCGGAGTCTTGCAACTCAGAATGGGCCCTGCAAATATAATACAGCTGGCAGTTAGCTGCAGAGCTGTAAATGGAAGGAGATGCAAGTAAAAATTAATTACAAAAAAGGGCAACAGCAGAATAAAGGCAATCATCCACAAATCACCAGTAATGTTTCTAACACTCACAGTGGCTACATCCAAGCCATGAGCAAGTAAGCTGGCATCTGGAATGAATCAGAAACAGACAATCTGACAGGCAGCAGTAGCATCACACCACTATAAAGTATGGAAACACCTCTCAGTCTGCATTTCCCCACAAACTCTCCATCTATGGAGTAAACCTGAGAATTTAAACCAACAAAATGCTAGGGACTTATTGTTCACACAGGTTAAGCGCTTTCATCCAAAGACTCTTGGACTTCTTCAGAACAACAATTACTAAAACCTCAACTCTTAATAAAGGGATAGATCTTCAGAACAACAATTGCTAAAACCTCAACCCTTAATAAAGGGATAAATCTTTTAAGGAAATATTAGAGATGGGCAGCCACCATGACTTTAATAGTTCTAATAGAGTTTTGGGGAATTTTAAGTGTGGAATGTGCACTATATGTAAAAACATCTTGGAGACTGGTAGTCAGGTATGTATTAATGAGACCAACATTTATTTTCAAGGGCATTTCAGCTGTGTTAGTAAGAATGTGGTGTACATGGCTAAATGTGAACACTGCCCGGCTTTTTATATTGGAAACACCAGTAGGCGATTTAAAGACAGGATGAATGAGCATTTGTTAGACATCAAAAACAGGAACACTACTAATGCACTTGCCAGGCATATTTTTAATAGTCCAGAGCATGTATTTAAATTTTCAGTTTTGCAAC
Organism: Protopterus annectens; assembly: GCF_019279795.1. Taxonomy (NCBI): domain Eukaryota; kingdom Metazoa; phylum Chordata; order Ceratodontiformes; family Protopteridae; genus Protopterus; species Protopterus annectens. Next base: position 1,833,760,697 of record NC_056731.1, read on the forward strand.
AATTGAGTAAGGATGCTCAGGGTAGGATTTTAGATTTACATCTTGATATTTGTGAATTAAGGTGGCAGCTGCATTTAGATGCCACCAATTATCCGAGCATCAATGACAATGTAAGCATATCAGCTGTATTAAAATTAAAGTATATTTTAGGGTAGTTTTTAATGTTTTAATTTATATTTAGTAGTGTTTCTTTAATGTTTCATGTTTTAGAATATTTAATTGACTAATTAATTAATCAGTTTGTTATGTCATTAGGAAGTGTGGGTATTTAAGGGTTGAGGTTTTAGTAATTGCTGTTCTGAAGAAGTCCAAGAGTCTTTGGATGAAAGCGCTTAACCTGTGTGAACAATAAACATTCTGGAATTCTACAGTCATGGCCAGTGGTGTGTCTTCTTGTTTAGTGAGCTGAATCTTCAGGTTAACAAGTTTGGTGTGTGGAGGTGACACTTTCCTTGGACCATGGACAGTATGAATTCCAGTGGTGAGATTGTGGAATTATTAAATCAAATCAACCAACAGTTGGCTGAACACACAACTCAGATAAAGACTTTAATGGATAAACAGAATGAGAGGGGTAATATTATTTTTGGCAGCTTGGGTTACCCCCTCATTCAACTTACTCAACCCACTCAATTAGTTCAGTCTCAGCATGTTGCTCAATCCAGTCCAATAATGGACAATGGACAGAATGGTGTTAATAACAATTCTGCAGGTATTAGGGGATCTACAGTCAGTAATGTTGACCAATGGAAACTTAATACATTTGATTTTCGCATTGAATCTGGTTGTTCACCGAGCCAACAAAATGTGTCCAACCAGTCCTTAATGGATAGAATTAAGACATTTGAAAAAAAGCTGTTCGGACTTAAAAAACTTCAAATAGAAAATGATTATCTTGAAAGAAATGTCGAGTTATGGCAGGTACCGAGAGGTTTACAGTGCTGGAAGTACCCTAACGGTGTTGAGAGCAATCCTGACATGTTGGAAGAGGTGTACCAGCTATTTGATCGTACAGGAATGGAGTTAATGAAGATAATGATCAAATATAACAGCCAGTGTATTGAGCAGTTGGCCGGTGAGTTGGATAAGCAAAATGAGCTTATCAAAAGTGACTTACTGTTTGAACATTACCAAACTAACTTTCAGAATATTTTACCTGGTATTGATAACAGCTTTCATAGCATAGTCCAGCATAAAATCAATAAATTAAAAAGAGATATCACAGAATATGCTAAAGGGAAGGTGTATTCGCTCTCTGCTGCTTGTTGTGGCAACCCGGAGGGTTCATCCAATCAGCTGTTTCATCAAGACGAGGAAGTGACGTCTCGTCAGAGTATTCATCAGCCTTCAGAATCGAGATTCCCCTCAGAGGAAGGCCTGAGGTGATCCGAGAGGCTAAAAAACAAGGAGCAAGCTGTTTTTCCAGGGGGAAACAATGACTGGAGATATACCGAGCAGGGACCAAGACCAAAAAAATGACATTATCAGTGGAAACACCGATCGAAACATTAAAGGACACTTCTATGGGTTCGCTGAGTGAAGTAAGTTTATATATCCAAATGTGAGCCCAATGCCAATATAGACAATGTTAACACAGACAGTGAACATTTTAGTTTGTTTGATCATTGCTTTGGGACATTAAATAACTGTAATGATGACAAACAAATAGATTTTGACATTCTGTTTGATACAATGCAAAGGGAAAACAATGTAACGAGGGTCAATTATGATTACAAAGTGTATAATTATTCAAAGAATTCTATGTGTTGCACATGCTGACTTGCTTTCTAAGGGGTTCAATACTTACAGATTTGAAGCTTTTCACCCTGAAAATTAATTTAAAAGTATGGTTTGGGGGTGAAAGTTTGGATCAGCAGAATTATGGTTGAAAAGGCCAAATTATTTTAACCCCCCGTTAAACAACCACATAGGAATATTCGAAAGGATTTGTGAGATAGACATTAGAGATCATTTTAAAAGGCAGTCTAATAATACATATAACAATTTGTCTCCTAAAAAGAGAACTTTATTATTAGAGATAGCCTCTGACAAAAGTATTCACATAATGAAGCCTGATAAAGGCAGTGGGGCTGTTATAATGGACAGACACAATTATATCGACAATATGACAATTATTTTAATGGATGAAACATATAGTGAGACTAGTATTAATTAAATCCATATAGCCTACCAGAGATTGGATTTAATGTTGGATGACATGTTATACCAAGGGCAGATTAATGAAAATGAATGGAAATATTTAAAAAATGAGTTTCCCATGGTCTCCAATATTTTTGGAATTTCCAAAATTCACAAGGGCCTGGCAAATTTACAATTCATGCCCATTGTGGATGGGAAGAGGGCTAAGACTTGTTTTATAAGCAGATATTTGGACTATCACCTCCAGAAGGGGTTGAAGGCCTTTTCATACATTACTAAAGATTCATGGCAGTTTTTGGACAAATTAAAAGGTGTTACTATTAGTGATAATACATTTCTGGCTACAATAGATGTGTGTAACTTGTTTACAGTGATACCCCATCATTTAGGGTTGGAATGGCTTGAGGTTCAGCTAAACAAGACTTTATTATTTGATCAGGATCAAGTTAACGTTTTTATAACCTTAATGGAGGCAGTGCTAAAGAATAATTTTTTATATTTTGAGGGACAATACTACAAACAGTTGACGGGTCTGGCTATGGGCGCCGCTTGTGCCCCCATTTATGCCAATTAAGTCATGCCTTATTGGGAACAGGAGTATATATTCCCTAGTGAATACCAGTCCTGTATTAAACATTACACCAGATTCCTGGATGATATTTTTGTAATTTGGGAAGGAGAGGAAAGAAGTCTAAAGTGATTCCTTGAGTATATTAACCAGACGGTGGAATTTCTTAAATTTACCTATGAATACAACCAGGAGGTAATATCCTATTTAGATGTTCAAATAAAAATAAAGAAAGGAAACAATATATTGAAGTCAGGGATATACAGGAAACCCATCTTCTTGAATTCCTACTTGAAATTCCATAGCTGGCACCTTTACCATCAAAATAAGTCCACTGTTAAGGGACAGTATGTAAGGACTGTGACTAAGACTTCCTGGCAGAAATAGATTTTATGACATGGCTGTTTATAAAAAGAGGGTATCCCAAACCCCTTTGTAAAATTTTGGGGGATGAAATAAAAAGAAGAGAGCTGAAGGTGTTTATAAACCCATACTTATAGGGACCATGATATCAACTACAGAAGCCAATGTGAATATGCACAGAGATCAAAACCCTGAATTTAAAGGGAGTGGAGGGTTAATGTTCATTACTACATTTAACCAGGATGTTGAATGGGTCACACATACCATTAAAAAGAACTGGAGGCTGTTGTACTATGATAGACATCTTGTAGACAAGCTGGGGAGTGATCCCAGGTTTGTCTTTAGAAGGGATAGATCTTTTAAGGAAATATTAGAGATGGGCAACCACCATGACTTTAATAGTTCTAATAGAGTTTTTGGGAATTTTAAGTGTGGAATGTGCATTATATGTAAATACATCTTGGAGGCTGGTAGTCAGGTATGTATTAATGGGACCAACATTTATTTTCAGGGGCATTTCAACTGTGTTAGTAAGAATGTGGTGTACATGGTTAAATGTGAACACTACCTGTCTTTTTATATTGGAATGACCAGTAGGTGATTTAAAGACAGGATCAACGAGCATTTGTTAGACATCAAAAACAGGAAAGCTACTAATGCATTGGCCAGGCATCTTTTTAATAGTCCAGAACATGTATTTAAATTTTCAGTTTTGCAACAACTGAATAAGGACGCTTAGGGTAGGATTTTAGATTTACATCTTGATATTTGTGAATTAAGGTGGCAGTTGCATTTAGATGCCACCAATTATTCTGGCATCAATGACAATGTAAGCATTTCAGCTGTATTAAAATTAAAGTATATTTTAGGGTAGTTTTTAATGTTTTCATTTATATTTAGTAGTGTTTCTTTAATGTTTCATGTTTTAGAATATTTAATTGACTAATTAATTAATCAATGTGTTATGTCATTAGGAAGTGTGGGTATTTAAGGGTTCAGGTTTTAGTAATTGTTGTTCTGAAGAAGTCCAAGAGTCTTTGGATGAAAGCGCTTAACCTGTGTGAACAATAAACATTTTGGAATTCTACAGTCGTGGCCAGTGGTGTGTCTTCTTGTTTACTGAGCTGAGTCTTTGGGTTAACAAAATGCTAGGGGCTGCTATTGCTTGGATACATCACTATGTGCTGGAGGCTGATGGTGGTGAGGAGGATAATGTTGCCAACCACCGCAGACCCAGGAGGAGGAGGAGAGTGTTCAGACCCAGGGTGACCTATCAGGGGCTACATGACCTAGAGATTGTAGAGCATTACAGGGTGGACAGGGACATACTTCAGCAAATTGTGGAGCTCCGCCAGCCTCATCTCACATCCAGAGCAAACAAAGGGGAAAGCATCCCAGTGGATACTAATGTATGTGTAGCCTTAAGAATACTAGCTACAGGTACTTTCCAAAGACCTACCAGGGACATCATGGGGGTGTCACAGGCATCTGTGTCCAGAGTACTTCATCAGTTCCTGGATGCCATGCTACCACATGTCCATGAACACATCTACTTCCCCAACACCTGTGAGGAATTGACCAGCAATATGTGTCTCTTCCACCGTGTAGCTGAATACCCGCAGATACTGGGTGCCATAGATTGCACGCACATCCACATCAAAGCACCACCTGGTGAGTAGGGTAGGGTCTACATCAACCACAAGGGCTTCCCCTCCATCAACTGCCAGGTTGTGTGTGATGGACCTATATTAGAAGACCGAAGACGCATTATTTCAAATACATCTTGGTCAAACTTAAAAGGCTGAAAACACAAAATATCAAAGCAGCTGTTAAAGGAAAGAATTCATTTGGCCATTTCAGTACTTTGCAGTTTTCAGCACTGCACTGTGGTCTCAGAGTTGGTATATTTAAGTATGGCGGTGTGGGGGGTGAAGCCCCCTACTTAATGTAATGTTTGAAATTGTTTTTTATTTTTTTTTTTTTGTTGTTGTTGGAAGAGCGATTTTTTTCCCTTGGAAAAAAATTGCTGTTCTGACACTTCAACATTGTAAGCTTTCACTTACATAGGGTTGATTAATCATCGTTCACTTTTTTAAGCATTCGGTGATCTAATATAGACATGTGTGTGATGCCCAGGGCATTATCATGCAAGTGCATGCTGGCATCCCTGGAAACTATCACGACTCCCACATCTGGCATTCCTCACAGCTGTATCAGGGGTTTGACAGGGGGATCCCAATTGGCCATCTGGTGGGGGATGCTGGCTACGCACTGGAGCTGTGGCTAATGACACCCATCAGAAATGCACACACACCCAAACAAGAATGCCATAATGAGGCGCATGCACAAACTAGGATCATTATAGAGTGTGTGTTTGGGATGCTCAAGTCATGGTTCCACTGCCTTGACATATCCAGTGGAGCCTTGCAGTACTCTTAAGCTACATGTGGACAAATGTTCATAGTATGTTCCATGCTATACAGTATGATCCTGCAGGAACAACATGGGGAGGGGCCACGCAGCCCCCCACCATTGCCAAGGTCACCACAGGCACAGAGGGACTTGGAGGAGGAATTTCCTGAGCCTGCCCCTAGAAGCAGACAGAGGCATGCCCAGTATGCCTATGCCTTGGCAAAGAAGCAACGCATAGCACACATACTGACACTGCAGGGACTGATACCTCTCTCCGACTCGCACATACAGTAAAAGGAATGCCAAACATGACACTACCTATACTTTACCATGTATAAGTAGTATACTGTGTGCATCCCACATAGTCAGCCCTCCAGCACCATCCTCAATACCACCCCAGGCACAAGGTAAGTCACCCTTACTATCAATTACTGAATGGAGTAGTATGTTCTGATAGTTATATCTATGTTATGGATGCAGGCATGCAAGGGAATTGGTTGGCCAAATGTGATAGCAGCAGATAGATGACAGCTATATGGGACAGCATGAAATCCATAACAAATACTGTTGTCCCCATACTAGGCAGTAGTACTCAAGGTGACAACTCCCACTGTAGTACATGTGGTGGCTCGACTAACTGTGGGTGTCCACAGGTCACACACATGGATGTCAATGAGCCCCAGCCTCACCCAGCAGGACAGGTGTAGATGGCTGGAAATAAAGGCCAGGCAAAGCTCCACAAATGCTGACAATGGTGAACAGTCCCCCTACAGACCTAAACAGACATACTACAACAGGTCTGGCAGTTGCAGTATAGTTCTGAAGAGTAAGAAGTCTGAAACTGAAATGTATGCTATTACAATCTAACTTGTGTACTTTACTGATATGACTCCATTCTGCAAGATAGGGCACAATACAATACTAAATGGAAACAAACAGGAGTTATAACTGAAATACAAGTGCAGTCAGTACAAATGTGCAAAGTTGTCAGGTGTGCCCCCCAACCCCATGTATAAATGGCAATAACATGTAAGTTTGTAGAGTAATATCAGTGGAGCACAGATTGCCTGAACTGTCCCAATCAACATGATAATTGCTGTATGTCCACTATATGCAGGGGTCAGTATGCCAATCTTTTGTGAGTGTTTAATATTGTCTGGAAGTGGACAGCATGTAGGTCTGGATGTTGTGTCTCAGTGGCCTAGGTACAGTACTGTGGTTGAAAGGGCCATGTTCCAACAACTACAATGACAACCAATCTGCTTCTCTGCTACACCTACGTTACTAGTTGTATACACTTACTGTCCAGATGTCAATATATGTCACTTTCAGAAATCTGGACAGGCTATGGAGCAGGGGACCATACATAGAAACAGTACACAGGTGGAAGTACTCTATGCAGTGCCTAGAAAGTAACTCATTATTTTCTAACTTCAATCTTTAATGACTTGCCACTAATTTGCCAGAAAGCCACAATTTTATGAAAAACGGACCAAAATTATAAGGCAAAAATCTGGACATTCTGCGAAAACCTGTACAGTCGAGAGATATTATATATATATATATATATATATATATATATATATATATATATATATATATATATATAAACATTCTACAAATATATCAAATTATGAGATAGATAGGTATAGATATATATGTATATATATATATATATATATATATATATATATATATATATATATATATATATATGTCTATATACAACACATGAATGTTTCCACAGACCTTTCTCACTATTGTTGTATGCCTCTGTTGCATGATATTTTAAAAAAACAAGTGCAATTCATATAGCTGAGATGGTGAATGGTATGTTCTTTGATTGTAGTGAACTGGGTCCTGGGTTCAAGACTTGGAGCTGACATTTTTTTCCATTAATGTTAAATAACTGGACTGCATGATATGTTGGGAAAAACATCGTACTATTTTGTAGCTTGAATGACTTAGTGATTAAGTGCTTTGACTATGGTGTATGGGCTCCTGGGTTAAAGAGTTAGGATTGACAGTTTTATTTCCACTAATATTAAATAACCAGACTGCATGATATGTTGGGAAGAACATCGCACAATTCTACATCTTGCTTGACTTACTAGTTAAGTGTTTAGACTATGTTGTACAGGCTCCTGGGTTCAAGACTTGGGACTGACATTTATTTTCCATTAATGTTTAATAGCCAGAGTGCATGATATGTTAGGAAAAACATCACACTATTCTACATCCCAAATGGCTTAGGGGTTAAATATTTTCACGATGGGGTTTTGGGTTCAAGACTTGGAAGGGCTGTTTACTTTCTCGCTAAACTTTATACTTTATTGCAGAGGGGGAATAAAATGAAAGAAAAAAATATGTGTTTTGATTATTTTAATAGGAGTATGGACATTGCTTTCTGCACCATTATCTGTGTGGCGGGCTGCATGAACATTGATAACATGTTTGGGGCTTTGTATTACCTTGTACTCACACATATTCTCGGGAAAGCATATAATGATGGGGGAACAAATAGGGACAAATTTTAAATATTGCTCTTACATACTTGGGAATGTATCATGTGTGCTTTACTGTTTTACTATTTTTTTTTTATCCACAGACACTAACAGTAGTGTCCGCAGACACACACTCTCACTGCTGTTGACTTCCATGCAGGGGGTGTGTATATTGTGAGAGCTCTGCTCCTTGACACACACCCCTGCACTCATTGCTGCTCTACATGGACATGAACCACTCCATGTCGGAATAACGCTATTCTGACACAGAGCTTTGTGAATCCTGGGGATTGAGTTCTATCAATCATGTCATCCGAAGCAGAGAGATACTGGATCCCCTGAGAATGACACAAAACACATAAGCCAATGTTGCAATTAATCATCTGTTGATAGTACCACAGCATCATTCTAGGTGATGGTGGTATACTGCTCAGGGCTACTGTCACACCTGCCTAGACAACATAATCATAGAGTTCAACTGCATAACACTGTCATAGAAATAACTAGACAGGTAGAGAATCTATTGTCAGTACTGGTAAATGTGTGTGTGTGTGTGTGTGTGTGTGTGTGTGTGTGTGTGTGTGTGTGTGTGTGTGTGTGTGTGTGTGTGTGTGTGCGTGTGTGTGTGTGTGTGCGTGTGTGTGTGTGTGTTCCTTTGGCCAAAGATCAAATCTTGTTTGGCTGATAGCATTTTGATTGGTGTACCATCCATGCCTGTTTACCACCTCCCGATGGCATTACCTTATATAGCGTGGTAATGGCATTTGCCTCACATGCAGCATGTTAAACCATTGTGCAGGCCATTCCAGTCCACTGTACAGATGTCTATGGGATATCCAGATGTTTAGGTTCATAGGTTTATAGGTGTGTACTAGGCTAATGACCCTGAAGCCTTTACAAGCCTAACCAGAGGATTACCATGTCATTGTGCCACCTGATACTATTTCCAAGTGCCTCTGTGGAGTAGAGCCACTGCAGTGATCCCTGGGGTGAATTCTATATTTCCCATCTATTCATTAAGAATTATCTTGAAGAGGACCAGTGAGGTGCTCTGTTTGACATGTATGTGACATCTAGTCCATAGCATGGGCAGTCCCTGGGTTATGAACCCGTCCCTCTTGCATGTTCTGTTGATTGTGGTAATAAGGTTGAGGTCTCTGAAGCATTTGGTGCAGAGGGATTAGGATATCCTTGGATGTAGCATTTCTAACAGATCTGGGTCAGACATGGCTTTGTAGGGCAAGCAGAGATCGCCTCTAAGTAGGCAATATGAGACAGAGAATAGTTGGAGTGTTTTGAGTCTGTCCATATAGGACAACTGTTTCAGGTCTAGAATCATCTTTGTGAGGTACGTTTGCGGCCTCTGCAGTTGTTGCAGGTGTCCATTGAGGTAAATGCCAAATGGGGCATTGTACCGATGATTGGCGTAATGAGGGAAGGGTAGGGGGAAACAATGACCCCCTACTTCCTGGATGCAAAACCATTAGTAATCAGATGTTCCGCATAGAAGGACTGTCTGCCCACAGTTGCAATGTGGTGGTCAAAAGAGAGGTTGCTGTCAACCTGTGTTCCACAGATCTCTTATAATGCCTTCTGTGATCAGTGGACTACCATCGATGTGGTGATTTATGAGAAATGAGTTGTGCACAAAGGGGATGCTGACACATATTTGGCCATTGAGCTTCATGCCATGCTTCTGACCACATACATTGGTCTCAGTGAGGCCTTTCTGCTGAATGTCAACATCACTTGGGTGACTTTGTCAACCAGAGTACCCTTGTGATGGCCTGCACTTCAGAGAAGTAGATACCAAACAGGGGAGGACCCAGGACTGAACACTGTGGGACCCCACTTGTGACTGGTCACCAGTCTGACTTGGAGTCAGCTACTTTCACACTGTGGGTCTATCTGTGAGCCAGTTTGCAACCCACCTACTGATATAGGGGTTGATGCCTACCTTAGTGGGTTTTCTATGATTCCAGAGTGGGGAATGGTATCAAAGGTCTTGGCCAGAGCAAGGAGGGCTGTATGACCACCTTGACATCATCCACAGCTCTGGTGACTGACTCAAAGAAGTTGACCAGGTTGAGCAGGCATGATCTACCCTCCACAAAACCAAATTGCATGGGATCCAGACTTTGGAGATCCCCTATATCCTTGTTTAGTAGGTCCATGATGATGTGTTCCATAGCTTTGCTTATCAGACTCATCAAGCTAATGGAGTGATAGTTCCCAGGGTCTGTAGTCACTCCTACTTTGTGGAGAGGGATGATTGTAGCAGTGTGCCATTTGCTAGGGACAAAGCCTGAAGTGAGGCTGTGATTGAAGAGGGCACACAGGTGTGGTGTCAGGTCACTCTGTAGTTCATGTAGAACACAGCCAGGGATATTCTCAGGTCCCATAGAAGATGTATTTCTGGCTTGGCCATGTGCTATTTTAACCTGTGCAGCAGTAATACTAGGTGTCCGGCAATCTAATGGTATCGTAATTGGTCCTTGGGGAGGGAGGGGTAAAGTTGGCACTGAATCTGTTGACCAGTATATTGGCAATATCTGTTGGCTCAATATAGGAGGTATCATTGTGCAGTAGCTGAGAGCATATCTGGGTTTTGGTGTGGACATTATTCACATAACTATTGAAGGCCTTGTGGTTGTCTTTCATATCCGCTGCAATTCTGTTTTCATAGCTAGCTTTAGAGGATTTGATGAGTGATCTCAATGTTTTGTTGAGACCAATAAGGGAGTTGTTCCAGTCTTGGGACTTCACCTTTTTCCACATCAGTTTATTTGTTCCATTGTTGAGTTTGTGTATGGCAGGGGACCACCACATTGGCTTCCTATTTTGGAGGACATCATCTTGGTTCTACTGGTCATGACGAGATCCATGCATATGTGTGTGTGTTCATACAGTGCATTGGTGTATGATCTGGTGGTCATGCAACTATTCTCCATTTGCATGGGTGCCGTGAACTTAGCCTCCTCTGTTTTAAGGAGCCCAAGGTTAGCTTTGGAGGTGTTTGTCATGGTGGTTACCTTTGTGGGGGGTGGGAGGGATGTTGATTCCCAAGGTGATTAGTTTGTGGTTGGATCCACACCTCAGTATTTTGATGTGTGGACCCAATAAGGTCATGTATGTCACCACATACATCAGGGAGAGTTGCATCCACCACCCTGAATATTTGTGTGTTGTGGTGTTCACTATGTGTCTGTGCATCCATGACAGCCTGGAACATGTGTCTGATGACTCCTTCTGTGGCATGTGCAACAGTGGCCCGACAAGCAGCGTTCCTCCAGCAAGCACCCCTGTCCATCCACCTGTGTGGGACCTTGCCTGCACTTTGGCTATGGCCAGTATCTACTCTCACACCTGTCATAGTCAACGCACTAGCCTGTTTAATGCTACCACCTGCCAACTGTCCATCATTGTGTGCAGTGATGGTGTGCACAAGGGTGGGATGCCAACTAATGGCACAGATTCAGGCCCTGACAACCCCACCTGTACATCAATATTCCTATCATAATTGGAAGAGTCTGCAGAGATATTCACATTGTTTCAACAGGGGGGAACCCAGACCCCATCGCCACCTGTGGGATGAAGACAACATATGTACATTAATACCTGCACTTTGATGTTGGCTGGTATATACACACACACACACACACACACACACACACACACATACACTTATAGGTGAGGTGGCACAAATCTGTTACACAGACCACACATTACCCACATCGTGACATGCATGACACACGGCTGTCAACATAATGCATTGCAGCCAGTTGTACAGCATGCAACTGACAATATAGAGCTATGGGATACGTGGATAGTGTTAGTGTGTGATGGCCATTCCCCAGCACAGACTGCAACCACATCATTGCTGTCCACCTGTATAGCACAGTGGCAAGTACTACAGAACATACTTCACAACTTTACATATCCTCACAGGATGTGTAGCAGTCTGGCTCATATGTCTGCTCTATTTCTCATAACCCCTGTGTTTCTCTGTGACATACATGGGATGATCTGAGGAGTGACATCACTGATTAATGACATACATGTGAGTGTCAGATCTGCAAATGAGCAGTGACTGTATGGTCACACAATCCCTGTTACACCACCAGCCTTATAAGCTTACAGTGGATATAATAAGTGTACACAAACCTGTTAACATGCCATGCTCTTGTAATATAGAGGATGAGACCACAATAATTCGCAAATATGTCACCCACCTTCCATGTGACATATGACCTGTGCAATCCAATCGATAAACAAACACGTGATACGTGTAAAATATGATGACTGCAATATGTACAATATGTTAATTGCATACATGTACACACTCTTAAAATGATAAGTTGTTGAAGCACCTTGTAAGTGGCTTACAGCATTCACTCTTCTTGTGAATGTGTCTATCAGCATGGCACATCCTGACTTGGCATTATTTGGCCACTTTTCCATGCAAAGGTCACCCAACTCTGTCAGAATGCAAGGGCAGCTCATGTGCACAGACCTTGTCGGGTCACACTGGGGTTTTCTATCTTATGTAGGTCTAGGCTCTGGCTGGGCAAATCCATACACATGTTTGTGTTCAGGTGGAGCCATTCTTAGGTAGATTTGGATGTTTGCTGCAGTTCTTTGTCATGTTTAAGGCTGAGACACCTCCTTATCCTCAGCGATCTTGCAGACACCTGATGGATTTTGGGCAGAAGTGGGTGTTATTAGGAAATGTTCAGAATTCCCACCACCGTGACTACAGGCCCTGTTCTGTCTGTGGAACAGCAACCTCACAGCAGGCTGCTGCCATCAGTGTGATTCACCATGGAGATGTTGGTGTTCAGGTTATGAGAGGTGTTGCTTGTGCACCACACATACCTGTTGGCATTGTGGCTGTGAGGTCGATCCCTAGTCTTATTACACCATAACACATTTTCACACCTGCCTTCGGGAGACATGATGTGCTGTATTGCAATTTGTATCCACCCCTGGCTGTTTTTGTGTGTGGATATGCTTCCGTCTTCTGACCCTACCCCATAGGCCAGACATATGCAGAATATGGGAGAGTGTTCTCACAGGTAGTACAGAACACCAGTACTAGCAAGGGGTTCTGCAACTCCCTCAGTGCTGCTGTATGTCCCCTGGCAACCTCTCTGGGCAGGTCTTGACATGTGTTGTCATCATTTTTGGAGGGACATCAGGTTCTTGTCAACAGCACTATTGTCCCATATTCACTCCATCTTTTGACAACTGTCTCCACTGTGTTCCATGGTGTATGCACTGCTGTGGTAATGTTGTTGTACCCCACTCTTGACTGATATATTTCAAATATGAGATCCCTTTGCTGCTTTGTACGCTGTCTGCAAGCCATGTCTGTTGCTGTTGCAGGCAACTGAGCACATGTCATGGTTATCCCAATTGGAGAGCATACTGTTATTTCGTGTTAGTCAGAGTGTCTTTACTTGATGGCTGTTGTGTACTCAAGCAGACCGTATGCTGTCAGTAAATCACAAACTGCTGCAATACCATATTCTTTGAAGGGTGTGCACACATATGCATCCAACATATTGTAAGGTTTGTATACTCCATATTTGGTGGCCGACAGATTGATTGTTTGCACAGGGGATTGTTCATGTCATAGGTCACATTACAGTTTTTAAAAGATGAGTACTGATGTACTGTGGTCTCAATTTGTATAGACATCACAAACACCTGGCATCTTAACAGGGGTGAGTACACTGTTTATATCCACTATATGACAGTAATGTTTCACACATGTCCCTACCTTAGGCCGTTTGTCCACCTATTGTGTTGCTCTCTGTCCAGATGTCTTGCACTGACAGGCCATGTGATATGCTACAGGGATGATACATTCTCATCAGATAGGTCCCTGTGTTGACCACTGTGATGCAATGCAGTTGACCCCAACACAGGTGAACATGCACATAAAGCAATATGGCTATGAGTGACAGTTGTATGCATAGTACACTGCATGGCCTTCACATGCCTGGGATATTGGCAAACCACAACAGTACAATTGCATGCTCACCAGCTGCAGGCTGCTATCCCACACGCAGACAGGAGGGACCTAGGTAGTTGTGTGAGGGGAGTATGATCAGCAGACCCACAAGTGGCATTGGTACAGGATGGATGCAGCATGTGTGCACATGTACAGTACAACCCACAATACTACACAATTTGCTGTCCTTCACCATAGATGTGCATGTCAGTGCATTAGAAAACCCCATCCACAACTGCAATCTGACCTGACACGTGTACATAGATACTCTACAATTACAAGTATGTCTGCTACACTAGTCTAGTAATCTACTGGGGCCTTACCTGCACACTCCTCATCCGTTGTCTGGGTGCCAACCACCTCCAGTATTTGGGGGTCTGTACTCTGCTGTTGTACTGGTATGGGTGCCCCAAATGGGGCTGCAAGGCCAGGCCCATGCCTGTGGCTGTGCCGTCTCTGGCCACCGCAGCAGCCCTTTGCCAGGCATGGCATATGAGGTCACTTTCACGATGCCAGACTTGCTCATATGTACATGTGTGCAGGCTAACATCATTTACCCTGTTGACAAGATCATCCCACAGGCCAGTCCTCTCCTGCAGATGTTGCTGACTCCAGCCAAACATTATGGCATGGTTATGTAGTATGGCTTCTATGATTATATTTGTCTGAGCCACTAAGAATGTTGAACTTTGCTGATGTGACATTGCACCTGGGAGACATAACAAGGGAAACACATCACAGGACCTCATACATTTGGCAAACATATGTACAGAGCCTGCACATCTACATTGAATACCAATAACCACTACTCACAAACACACCATACCCCTGTAACATATCAGCGATGTATCTGCGTGCATTGCACTGCTGGCCCTGAGGTATCATATTCCCCACAATGAGGCCTACTTAATTTCCTACTCCTGTACTCCTCATTCATGTGTGTGTTGAGGGATGACATTGGCCATCTTCCATGTGGATATGGTGTGGATGGTGCCAAGCCTTGTTGTGACTACGGTGTGTAATGTTGATGGGTACACATGCCTGAGTTCATGTAGGATGCAGACAGGGATGTATTAGGTGCCATAGATACCTACATATGTTGCCTTTCAGTAGGCGATATGTACCTGCTCACTGGTGATGAGAGGAGGGGTGTGGGTGCTGTGCATATCCACCTATAGTGCTGCTGAGCCACGGGGTGATGTTTGCCCTAAACCTATCTGCAGTAGGTTGCCTATAGCTATTTTGTGTGTATATGTGGCCTGATTTGCCACCATTACAGGGTGGGCTGGTATGTGGCCTCAGAGATTGCAGACATATGTGAAGATGGCCTTGTGATTGGCCTTGGTGGATGTGTCCAATTTGTACTCATAGTTAGCCTTACAGTACTCCACCTGTGACCTTATATGTTTGATCAGACAAAGGCTGACTTGATGCCAGGTTGGTGCGTGCTCCTGATTTGGCCTGTACAGCCAATCTAGGGACCAAGTCTGTGGTTTGTGTATTCCTGATATCCACCACAAGCGTTCAGCCTACCTTGAGGGGGTTGATGTTATCCTGTCGGGTATTGTTGAGGCCATACAGTTATGTAGGTTCCCACATAGTATTGTGTTGTGGGCCTGGACACAGCTGCTAGTTCCACCATATGGAATGCCCTTCATGTGGGCCTTGCCCATTTACCTGGCTTGTGCATGGGACATTACGGACGTGTTGGGGCTACAGCTTCACATACAGTAGGTGGAATTACCTCACAGAACAGGACATGTGGAGACAGCCCAGCAACATGGGGGAACAATGCTCCAGAGTTTCGTACAGCTTGTATGTCATTAACGTTGTTATACACATTGGGGGTTGCTACATTGACAGGGCTTGTCTGGACATGCATTTACTGGGAGACTTGACATCTGACAGTAATATGCCTCTGACATAGCTCTCAATTGGCATGTTGTCCACAGACTGGCCAGATGTTTGCCTATTATGCTTGGTCTGTTCCTCGACCAACATCTGTTTTTGTGGGGTTGGTAGGATCATATGAGGATTGTAGTCAGTACATGATGTCATCCATTGGTGTTCCACACATCATTTCCTTCAGGGATGTGATATTACAAGAACACATGTAACAGCATCTACTGTCTCAATTTGTAACACCAGTATGTGTGATATGTACCTCTTTCAAGCCCCCTGTCTCATACGTATGCCATGCATTGTCCAGATGTCCAGCACTATGAGGTGCAGAGGTATGGTATATCATTAATTACCAAATGCACACCGGCTAGCATGACAATGACCTGGAAGACTCCTGGCCATGGTATGCAGCAGTAGCTAGGGTTATGCATCCACACCCTAGTAATTATGTGGAAATCTGCACATATTACAATATGTCTGTCTGGCCATTGTGAACAGACTGGCAAGGTTGTGTAGCAGTGTTGTGGGTTTATGTTTTTTAGGCTGGGTAGGGAGAGTAGCAGCTGCGAGTGCCATACATCCTTTACCTATCTAACTCTGCATGTTGCAACAGCTGCTGGTGGTCTATCAGGTCTGTATGCTTGTAGGGGCTGACTGTGACATGTCATGTAACACCTCCAGATTCCCAGTACACTGTGGATTGGGGAAGTATATGTAGGGGTAATGTGTGAGTGGTAAATGGTATGTGGTTGCTCTCACAGTATTATACTGTCATGTTCAGTTTGCTTACTGGTATGTTGCTGTCACTGTGGTGCACTTGTTTGGGGGTGCGCACTTTCACACCAGTGTCTCTGTTCCACTAGTATTACATCCCTGTACTGCCTGTTATATTTGCTACTGCACGTGTACAGCCCCATTGCTGGACCTGGGTAGTGTTATGTCAGTCTGATTGTAATCTGGACATTGCCCGGTAGCTCAGTGTAGTTTCCCTACTGTTGTGTTATGTCCACATATTCATAGGATGTCCAGTTATATGGCCAATATCTTTGGTCTGGTCCCCATAACTGTTATGTATGCATGACACATCAATGGGATAATGTGGGGACTGAGGTCATTCACTAATGTGAAGCAATTGAGTCCTGGTATTGTAATATTTCAGTTGATATATGTTAGGACATACAATGTTACTACATGAACTTTCCCAACTTATCTACTGATGTATTTTGTACATGTCCCTATTTTCATGCCTTTGTCCCCCCACTTTGTCAGGCTTGATCCACATTCATATCCACATGCATACCTCTCCACAGCCAGATTTTCAACAGAATGTCCAGATGTTTGGTCCATACATTTGTTCAGTTCTACAATTTATATTTGCCTGGTAAATCACGGTGATGATCCAAGGATTTATGTCAGTTAATACATGACATGACATGTCATTTCCCATCATCATATCATTCAGTGATTGTCTGTTGAAAGACACACTGTTGCTGTAACACATCTTAATTTAACCAAACAACACAGCACACCAGGCAAAGGTGCAACTCCAAACCATAAAACAAAAAAGCACCCAGGAAAATGCACGAGGAGGACTCCAAAATGATAGTTTTTGGAGTCCTCCTCATGCATTTTTCTGGGTGCTTTTTTGTTGTTACATGTCTTAATTTGTAACAACGATTTTCTAACTATGTCCATATATGTGGCCACCACCCCCCCTTTTACAGTCTTTGTACAGGTTCCTTGCACTAACAGGTTGGGAGGGGTGGTTCGGAGAAATAACTGCATTGCATGTTTTATACATATATATATATATATATATATATATATATATATATATATATATATATATATATATATATGTTTTATTTTTCTTCCGTTATATTTAATATATGTATATCTATATTATGACTGTACGTTTACATATATATGTTTCATCTGACATATATATATATATATATATATATATATATATGTGTGTGTGTGTGTGTGTGTGTATGTCTATATACAATGCACAAAGGGTTCCACACTTTCCCCCTAATGTTGTATGCCTCTGTTGCATGATATGTTTGAAAAAGCAACAGCAATTCCGACAGCTCAGCTGGTGAACTGGTACATTTCTCTGATTAAAATGTTCAGGGTCATAGGTTCAACACTTGGAACTGCTGCTTTTTTTTATTACTATTAAATGACCTGACTGCAGGATATGTTCGTTAAAGCACTATAATATCTCACAGATTAGATGGTACAGTGATATGTTGGTGTGAGTGTTGAGGACAGTGTCCTGGGTTTGGAACTTGGCAGGACTGGCTATTTTGTTGCTGGGTAGAACAAGGTCTGAGGGATACAAACTGATTAAGGCACATTTATGCATATCATACGTATAATGTTATATTTAAGCAATAACCCACAGGTGGGTGTAGGTAATGTTGTATTTACCCACAGTTGTTGTGGTTTGGCCATGAGGGCAATGCCCTCATGACCATAAAATGCCAACCGTGGGTAAGTCCAGCACTGCCCACACCCAGTCATGGGTTATTGCTATTATACGATGACATTAGACAATACTTACCTTTCTTAAATAATGTCATTGTATCATGCTTCCATGCTGCCCTTCCACAGTTTTCCTGGGCCATTTCTGATGTACTGCACATGCATAAGGGATGTGTTCCCACACTTAAGCAGTACATCAGTGCTGTGCAGAGGTAGCGACAGAGATAGGGGGATCTCAATTGTTTTTTTTTAACATATCTCGGTATGTTATACGAAGTGATGAACTCGTATAACATAGTGAGATATGTTAAAAAGGCAACAGAGATCTTCCTTTCTCTGTTGAGAGAAAAATCTCCATTGCATTTTTTTATGATATCTTGCTATGTTATACGAGTTCTTCAACTCATCACACACAGCGAGATATGTTCAAAATACAGCGGAGATCTTCATTTCCCCATTGCTATCTCTGCAGACTGGAAATACACACAGGTGATATACAAATAGAAATAGTCCAGGCATCTGGACCTTTTTCCATTTGCATACTCTCGGAGTTATAACAGGCACTCTGTTTGGGCTGGCCAATTAGCGTACTAATTTCTCTATTTTAATGGCCAGTCATTGTATGATATAAAATTAAATATTTACATGCACATTTATACTTTTACATTTACCTTCCATGACATCTCCCTATGTGCTTTCATTACATTATATTTTTGTGTGACTATACTGTATGGGGTACGTGTGTTTATATGGGGGTTTCACAGCTTTTCTACACTGACATCTCATTTTTAGAACTGCTACTCTACCCTGGTTGACAAAAAATAATTGCTACATAATTTACATTTACTACAATAATTTTAACAGTAGTTTCACATGATAAAATAAACCGCCTGTGTTGGCACTCAAACCCTACATACCTGTATTTAAAGCTGCAACTCTAACCACTACACTATCATAGCTTAGATGTTTTCTTTATCTATTTTCATTTAACTCCTATTGGATGTTTAAGTTGTAATGTGCACACCCACTTAGCTACACTTAAACATCCCTTAGGGTATTATATACAAGGATATATTATTATTTTCTGTAGTTTATGGAGTGTGTATTGTGGTGTTGTGACAACTACTTAGGACTTGTGTTTGTGACATACTGCAATGATTGGGCTTTCAAGATTCTGTGCATGTTTCATGCTGATGCATGACATGTACAGTATGGACTTTATGTATTTTGTGGGACTGGGGTTGTGCTTGTGTACACTTGGGGGATTTATCCCCTGTTATGTGTGCATTTGCACACATTTCCTGCTTCTGCAGACTGTAGAAGTGCCATACTGCACTTTAGCAATACAGGAGGTGTGTCACAGAGACTGTGACACACCCCTCTGTATTGCTTTCCTACTGCCGTTTTTTTTTCGGTGTCTACCGACTCTGAAATGCTTCTATTTTGCATTTCAGTGTCCGTGGACACTGAAATACTGGCATAATATAAGCTCTAATATTATCCCAGTATGCCTCTGGAAGTGCCGTATGGCACTTTCTGAGCACAGGGGTCATATTTAGTGTCTGTGCTCTGCACAGACACGCCCCCTGAGCTCGCACACAGAACCATGTCCGTTTTAGAGTACGGCAGCATGCCTTCATACATACGCATGGCGCTTTGCCGTGCTGCACGGGAACGGTCCCTTCCAGGCAGGAATAAGTTATTCCTGCATGGACGTTTGCTGAATCTGGGGGGTTGTCTTTCAGTTTCAGTGCAACAAGGAGACACAATGTCTAAAGCTAAGGAGCTTTCTGTATAGTCCTGGAAGTGTTTTATTGTTTTATGTCTTCCACCATTTGCCAAAGATCTGAGAAAAAGCCCTTGTCTATGTATTTTCACAGGTATTATTTACTTGAGACTGTCCTGCAATGTTGTTTTAAATATTTCCTGTGAATTTGAACTCTGCTGTCACTGTAAATATATACTGAGTATTTTCTTGCTCTTTTAATATTTATTATTAAATATATTTAAACCTTTCATTGTGGCTGATCTGTCTAGAGACATTTAAGTTCTGAGAGTACTTGCATATTTATTTGGTGACACTGTGGGCACAGTAAGACTAAACACCCTTTGTTAAGAGCCTTAAAGTAAATGAGAAGGAGTGACTGTGGCAGTGACAACTACCTTATTGTCTGGGAAAAAGGGGGCATAGCTAGTAAACTTGTGCCAGCCTTTTCCCAGGTGTGTGTGTGCATGAGCGTGCATGTGTGTGTGTGTGTGTGTGTGTGTGTGTGTGTGTGTGTGTGTGTGTGTGTGTGTGTGTGTGTGTGCGTGTGCGTGTGCGTGTGTGTGTGTGTGTGTGTGTGTGTGTGTGTGTGTGTGTGTGTGATCCAACATTATATCATTATATACATTGCTCAATTCCTGCCTTCCCCTTAAACTTCACTCCTCCTCCAAAACATTATTCTGCATGTATTGTTTCCACAATTTTCATTTTTCCTATGTAATTTGCTTCTATACTTTTCTAAAAATATCACTTCCAATTCTTTTATCTCTGTTACAATATTTAATACTTCAGCTACAGTTGGTTTAGATTTTGATTTCCATTTTCTAGTAATTGCTTTTTAACAGGCACCAAAATTAAACTTAACAAGACCTTACTATGTCTAGGCAATTCAGGACCTGTATCCCAGCTCAAAAAAATAATTTCCTTAGTTATAACCATTTAATCACTCAATATTTCTGGCAGAGTATTCTGTAGGGGGGTTTTGAAGTCTGCCAACTCATTACACTCCCAAAACACATGCCCCCAGTTGGGTCCCCTACACATGGTTGACATTTCAGAATGTCGAAGACCATATGGCTGAGACCATATGATCGACATTCAAAATGTCAACCATGCGGAACCGGCATCTCCATACAGTGCGGAATGGCAATATTTCCATCTTCTGCACTGTAGTGCGATCTCGGAGTTGGTATATTTAAGTTACGGGGGGGGGTTATTTTTATTTCATGGTCGACATTTCGAATGTCAATCATATGGTCAAGGCCGTATGGTCTTCGACATTCTGAAATGCCGACAATGTATAGTAGACCCCCCCCCCAGTTATCTCTTTCTTTCCTATCACACTTCCAACATTTGGCATCTGCCTGAAGAAAATTATTTGCAGTCTGCTTGGGATATAAAGATACCTAAGCAAACACTTCCAAGCAAAAAATCATAAATCTCCTCGACTTTGTTTCATATTTGGGAGTCATACATACGTCATTCCATTGTTTCCTTGTGAATTGCTTATCCAATCCCGTTTCCCACTCTTTTCTAACCTCCTTTGATTGGTTCCTATAGTCATCACGCAATATTTTATATGCCCTGCTAATTATCCCATTTTTAACAGTAGCTTCCATTCTAGATTCAACTAAAAATTCTATCAGTGCTGGTCTTTCATTTAGGATTCCCCCATCCTCTTCTCTCTGCAAATAGTCTGATATCAATAACTGATAGAGAAGGCAGTCTCTAGCCTGCAGTCCAAATGTCTTCTTGGCCTCTTCCCATTCTATTACCTTTCCCTCTACAGATATTTGCTTCCAATACCTTGGTTCTTTTGCTAGTTTTCTCTAGTAAATTTCAGCCCCCCATGCCTATTCTCTGTACCCCAATTGCAGTCATCCCTATTGGCAAAATCTCCTCTCTCAGTTCTCATGTTGGCTTAGTTCTTAGAATACTTTCTCCTTCTTTATGAATATATTTTGTATGGCTGTTGTTATTCTCCTTAAGGATCTGCATCCAAAATCCCACTCTTTCATTATTTCTTGAATCCCTCCAGCTTTGTCATCATCCATTTCTACTTTGAATTATAGATTTCTGCTTGTGTTATGTACATGAGCCTTAACTGTATAGCTCTAAAATATCCCTTTAAATCAGGTAATCCTAAACTACCTTCTTCATTTGGAAGGATCAACTTGTCCCTTTTAATCTTTGCCACCACCCCCCCAGATAAATTCATTCAACTCTTTAGTAATTATTGTTTGCACTTCTTATCTGGTTGATAAAAATATTCCTGTATATAAAAGAAAGCAACTAAAATATATTCACTGCTTGTATCTTGCTATACATATCCATAAACAAAGGCTTTCTGCATATCATTAGCTGCCGTAACAGAATCCTTTTTAATCCATACTACAAAATACTTCATTTTATCATGTCCCCATAAATATGGTTATTGATGAACTAATTCATTTGTTGGCACAGTTTACAGCTATTGCCGTTGTTTTATCTTCATTCATTTTATATCCTGGAAAGACTTCAAACTGACTCAAACTGTTCCACAACACTGAGATGTCCTTTTCTGTTTTTTATCAGGTAAAAAATAATATCATCTTCATAGGTTCATAGGTTCATAGATAGGTACTAGGCTATCGGCCCTGGGGCCTATACAAACCCAGCCAAAAAGGTACCCTGGCTTTTGCCACCCAAGAAAATTATTTTCCTGTGCCACTGTCGAGCAGAGCCACAGAGGTGATCCCCGGGGAGAATTTCCTATTTCCCATCCAATCATCAAGATTTTTCATGAAGAGTGCTAATGAGGAGCTTTGTTTGATATAGATATGTAGTTTATTCAAGAGTATGGGAAGTCTCTGGGGCAGGAATCTATCCCTCCGGCATGTTCTGTTTATTTTGGTGACAAGGTTTAGGTCCTTAGAGCGTGTAGCTAGGAGGGATTGGGATTTCTTTAAGTGGAGCATGTCCAACAACTCTGGGTTTGACATAGCTTTGTATGTTAGGCAGAGATCACCTCTGAGTAGGCGATATGTGACGGAGTAAAGCTGGAGTTTTTTGAGATGGTCTGTGTAGGGCATCTGTTTAAGGCCGATAATCCTCTTTGTGAGGTATTTCTGCGGCCTTTCCAGTTGTTGTAGATGTCTTGTGAGGTACATACCAAAAGGGGCATTGTACTCTATAATGGGTCTAATAAGTGATGAGTAGAGGAGAACAATGACCTCTTTTTTTTCTGGATGAGAAACCTTTTGTGATGAGGTGTGCCACGTAGAAGGATTTCCTGACTACTGTGGTGATGTGATTATCAAAGGAGAGACTACTGTCCACCTGTGTCCCAAGGTCTCTTATCACACGTTTGGTGTTAAGTATACTACCGCCTATGTTGTAGTCCATGGGTACAGTGTTTTTACCAAAGGGGATGACAATGCACTTTTTGGCATTGAGCTTAAAGCCATGGCTTTGACACCAGGCGTCTGTCTCAGTGAGGCCCTTTTGTAGGATGTCCACATCGTTAGGAGTTTCGATTATGGCTCCTAGTTTGCAGTCATCTGTGAACTTCGTTAGCCAAAGACCTTCTGTGTTAGCCTGTACTTCAGAGAAGTAGATACCAAACAGGAGAGGACCCAGGACTGAACCCTGTGGTACTCCACTTGTCACTGGTCTGAAGTCAGATTTGGAGTCTGCTACTTTCACAGTGTGGGTTCTGTCAGTGAGCCAGCTGACAACCCATCTTGTGACATAGGGATTTATACCTAGTTTAGTGAGTTTATCTATAATTCCAGAGTGGGGGATGGTGTTGAAAGCCTTGGCAAGATCTAGATAGGCCGTGTGAACCACCTTATCCTTGTCTACGGCTTTGGTGACTGCTTCAAAGAAGTCCTTATCAGGTTTAGGAGACATGATCTGCCTTTTACAAACCCAAACTGGGAGGGATCCAGAGTTTGGAGATTACCAATGTCTTTGTTTATAAGTTCCATAATGATATATTCCATGGCCTTGCAGACCAGGCTCGTCAGGCTAATGGGGCGGCGGTTCCCGGGGTCTGTGGTGGCTCCCCCCTTGTGGAGTGGGTTAACCGTTGCTGTGCGCCATTCAGCAGGCACAAAGCCTGAGGTGAGGCTATGATTGAACATGGTACTTTGGTGGGGTGTCAGTTCGTTCTGTAGTTTGTGTAGAACGCAGCCTGGGATGTTGCCTGATCCCATGGGTGCTGTGTTCTTGGCTTTGGAGAGTGTGGTTTTTATCTGTGCAGCCGTGATGACTGGAACTTTGCATTCTTCCGGTATAGAGATGGGCTCTTTAGGGGGTGGGGGGGGGGTAAAGTTAGCACTGAACCTATTTGCCAGGATGTTGGCAATATCAGTTGGGTCTGTATATTTAGTGCCATTGTGCTGTAACACAGAGCAGATCTGAGTGTTGCCATTGAAATTCTTGACATAGCTATAGAATGCTTTGTGGCTGTCTTTAGAATCAGTGGCAATTTTGTTTTCGTAACTAGCTTTGGAGGATTTTATCAGGGATCGCAGTTTCTTACTGAGGCTGACCAGGGAGCTTCTCCACTCATGGGATTTTACTCTCTTTTGCAAGAGTTTCTTCCTTCTGTTGTACAATTTGTTTATGGCAGGGGACCACCAGATTGGCTTCCTTTTTTTGGAGGATAGCGTCTTGGTTCTGTTTGGGATAGCACGATCCATGCACTGATGTAAGTGCTTACAAAGTGCAATTGTGTAGGATCCAGTAATCGTAACTGTATTGTCCATCTGCATGGGTGTCATGAAGTTCACCACTTCTGTCTTAAGAAGCATGAAATTGGCTTTGGAGAAATTTTTTATCATGGTTTCCTTAATGGGGGGTGGAGGCAAGATGTGGACATCTAGGGTAATTAGCTTATGGTCGGATCGGACCAATGAGGCGTTGACTTCAGGTGTGGAACACCGGTCACTCATATTGGTAATGACTAGATCTAGGGTATTGTTGCCCCTGGTGGGGGTGTGGATAAGTTGATCCAGGGCATTGGAGTTTATGAATTCCAGAAAGCGTTGAGCAAAGGAGTTGGTACATGAGTAGTTTTCCCAGTTAATGGTGGGGTAGTTGAAATCGCCCATTATTAGGGTGTTTGGTTGAACCCTAATATTTTCCAGTACATCAAGAAAAGAGGAGTGGGAATCCTGGGGCATGGTGGGTGATCTGTAGCAAGCTACAATTTGGATTGCAGTTTTGCCCAGAGTTAGTTGCACTTGGATAACCTCAGCTGCATTATGCTGAGCAACTAGCCTGGAGGTGTGGATATCCTTAATGAATATGGACACACCTCCGCCTTTGGTGTTCCGGTCCAGGTTACATGGCCAAAAAGTGTGGTGTGAGTTATAGCCTGGTAGTGCAGGGGTGCTCTCTGAAGCCTTGAACCAGGTCTCAGTCACTGCACAGATATCGATGTTCTCCATTTTAAGGAGTGCCTCGAGTGAGTGCATTTTGAGATTTAGACTTCTAGCATTGAGTAGCATCACCCTCAGTTTTTGCTTGCCTGTTTCTGTTATGGTGGTAAATTTGTCATTTGAACCTTGCCTAAAAAAGGCACTATAGGGGCGGCAAGAACCTTAGCCAGTATCCGGAATCCCAGGGGTGACAGGTGCAGGCCATCTCTGGCAAAGCATCGTGGTCTGTCGACCATGTCATACCAGGCAGACAGACACTGGATCCCTTTAGAATGGCACCAGAAGCTTAGTCAATTGTTGAAGTCAATCATTTTGTCCTTGTACCACGGCATCATTCTGGGTGATGGGAGAATGCTACTCAGGGCTAGGGTCATACCTGCCTGGGCTACAAGATCAGAGAGCTCTTCCATGTCTCTTTTCATATAATCCAGTGAGGTACATCTCAGGTCGTTCACACCAACATGGACAATGACAGAGTCATATTTGTACTTGTTGTGGAGTGACCTGAGTGCGTGGGTTATGTGGCGGATGCTGGCACCCAACAGCCAGCTGACAGTAACCTTCTCCTTCTTTAGCCTGGTGAGTGGGACATCAGTGTGCCTGACTATAGAGTCACCTATGACTAGTGTGTTGGGTACGTTGTTTTGCCTTATTGGCTGTGGTTGAGTGGCACACTGAGTCTGCGGGCTATGTGTCATTTGGGTTGTGTTGGGGGGGTGGAGGCTGCTTGCATTTCTGCTTTGGAGGTCTCTGTTGCTTGAGCAGATTATTATTGAGAGCCTCCGCAAATGTTTTTGTGTTTCTATGTGTGGATTTTGGTGGTGTAGATTTAGTGAGACTATGTGAGTGTGGTGTGGTGCAAGTGTTTACCTTCTCCTCTTGACTGTCAAGTTCAGTCTTGATTGGAGAGAGCTTTACCTACAGTTTGGCTAGATAAGTGCATCTCTCACAGGTTGTAGAGTTGGGTGGTAGGAGGAGAGGGTTGTCTGTGTACATGAGGCAATTTCTACATTGCCCCAAGATGCCCAGATTCATCAGATAGACAGGAGAGAACACTGGGAGCTGACCCTTGGACATGCCTGAATAAAAAAATCTATTTTCCTCTAGATAAGTGAGGAAAGTGAGTACAAGAGCTGTTTTTCTCTAAGCCAGTGAGGAAAGTAAGTGCCAAAACTGTTTTCCTCTGCGTAATGAGGAAGGTTGAGTGCTGTAGTAATTAGTAGGTTATTTAGTGCTTACAAGTTCTGAACAAGTGCTGATCACAAATAAGCAAATTCAAGTGCAATAAGCTTCTGCAAATAAAGCCAACTTTTCTTGATTACCAAACCAATGATACCTTTCAATTTCTAAGTCCTTTATTTTCTTTGTCAAGGGCTCTAAATATAAAGCAAATAACAAAGGGGAAAAGGACCCCTACCTGGTTCCTCTGTTCAGACACAACTCATCAAAGAGGAACTCTCTCACTTTAATCTTTGCCTCCTATCCCTCATAAGTCCTCCTAATTAATCTTATTAATGTATCAGAAAATGCAAATGTTTCAATTGCCCTAATCATAAAATCCCAGCTTTTTCTTTATCAAGACCCACCAAAAATAATGGTATTTTCTTACATTCTGTTTCCTGTCCATCATCACTTTTCTATTAATGTTGTCAAATGTTTGCCTCCCCTCCACAAAACCACAGTAATCCATATCTATCAATTATGGCAACACCATTGTCATTCTTTTATCTGTTATAGACATAAACACTATAATCATAGATTAACATTAAAATGAGCCTATATGAAGATGAGTCTGAAGGGTCTTTGCTGTCTTTAGGTATTACAGCCACCACAGCTTTTTCCCAGGAAATTGGTGTTTCCCCTCCATTTAAAATACTGGTAAACAAAACATTCCATATCCTTATCATTTTCCCTACTAGCTTCCAAACTTCCCCAGGAATACAATCTATTATTGAAGACATTCCTGCAGATTAATTATATGTCACCTTTTTTATCTCATCTTCTCCAATCTTAACTGTTAATTGTTGAGTCTCATTTACCTCTAACCTTGGCATACTTAAGTGTTCCATAAATATTTCCATTTGTGCTCTTTCTTGATTTCTGCATTTTTCTGCTTTATACAAATTTTCATAAAAAAATCCGAAATATCTCTAATACTTCTACAGGATCTCTGGTTATTTTTCATCTTGTAGGCTCCCTAAGTTTGGCAACAACCTTTTCTACTTTCTGTTGCCTAACTCATTGTGCTAAAACTTTTTTGCTCTGGAGTTATCATCAAAACAGTTGCTTAACAGCAATCTTTCTAAACTCATGCATATTCTAGATATTCACTTATTTTCTGTTTCGCACTTTGTAGTTGTGCCTTTTTTTGTTCCGTGAGAGTCCCTTTTATCTGCAATATGTTAACCCTTGTCAGCCCCTCAGAATAATTTCTGTTCTTTAACCATGTATCGTTCTTTTATTCCTATCCTAGTTTTAAATTCCACTTTCATTTTATCCCACTCACTAACTATAGCTTCTCGAGAAATTTCTATCTTTCCTAATAACGATTGAATGATTTCTACTACACATTCCTTAAATTCCTCTCTTTTTAACAGGTAGGTAGGGAAGTGCCAGTGTCTCAAGTTTACTTCATTAGCCTACATTTTTATCATACTTGTGACTGGTCCATGATCTGAAATAGTTATTGGATGTATGCCAAAGCTTTCGATTAAATGCACATGTTATTCTGAAATATAATTTCTGTCTAATCTAACCCAGTTAGAGTACCTTGGAGAATAACATGTACATTGTCTGAATTCCTACTACAGAATTTATGTCTTCCATACCAAATATTTTCGTATATTTTTTCAGAAATCTACCCTCTTTTGTTAAAGTTCCCTTCTAGATCCCCCAGATAAATCCATTACTGCTATAAATCAACTTCCAGTCCCCACATATAAGTAATACTCCTTGCTGAAAGCTGCTTATTTCTCCCAAACATTTCTTAAGCTCCATAATAGCAGTTTTACGTGGAATATAAATGCATGCCAGTGTAATCTGCCTCCCTTTCCAGTAGCTTCTTAGTACCACAAATCTACCATTATTATATTTTCCCCTCTTCTATCACTATTGGAGCTCCTCTAGCAATTAATATAAGTACTCCCAGTTTCCTTTGACCTTGATATTCTGCTGAATATCTCTCCTGAAATCTTTTCTTTATCACATTCACATGCTCACTTCCTTCCAAATGTGTGTCCTGTACCATTCCTATTTGCATACTGCATTTCTTAATATAATAGGTTCATAGGTTGGTACTAGGCTATCGGCCCTAGGGCCTATGTAAGCCTAGCCATAACAATTCCCTGGATATTTCTTCCCACAATATTTACTTCTCTGGACCCCTGTCTAGCAGGGAGACTGACATGATCCCTGGGATGAATTTCCTATCTCCCATCCAGTCATCAAGGTCCCTTTTGAAGAGGGCCAATGATGCGCTCTGCTTGACATGTATGGGCAGTCTATTCCAGACTTTTTTGTCTATACTTGTGAGACCTTTCATGTTCCAAAATAATATGGATATTGAATGCATTATTATAGAAGTTATTATTCCCACCTATTATGTATGACAGCATTTTTAAATGTCTATTTCCAGATTTTGTTTTACTTGCACCCATTAATGTTTGGCAGTTTGATCTTTTGTACAGCTGTTTCATGTAATCACCATTTGAACCTATGTTACATTTAAAAAAATGCTTTGTTTTACTGAAAACCCTCAAACAAAAAATCAAACACATACTCAGAACACCCTCAAAACCTATTAACTTAAAACAAACACACAAAACTATATACATCTTCAAATAATGAAGTTTAACCCTCCTGAAAGTAACAATTGTCCCAACTAGACAGCTGTAACCACAGGCATTACATAACTTAAAATTAAGGTTATCTGTGCTAAGACATTGTTATAGCCTGTGCTCCTACTGACACTAATTGCTGTCTGTTCTTGTCTTATCTGTATTCCCTTCCCATATGTGAAAAACAACTTGTATACTTTCAGATAACATTAACTTTTAACCTTAATAAAAAGTGCACTGGCAGTCTTTATGTTCTTGTCCAGCCTTTCATCTCTTTTCACATTGTAATACTTACATTTCTTAAAACTATAAGATAAAATACTTGCTAACTTTAGTATCTTTAGCACATACAACAGTTACTGAAAATGTATTACTGTATGACATAAAATGTATATTATGAAATGCTTTATACAAATTGTTTAACTTACACTTACTATTTTTCTTTTAGTGTCCTTCCAAACATTAATGGCACGAAGTAGGGTATATGCCTTTCAGTCCCCCTACAAGTTTAACAAACTAACAAAGACAATCTTTCTCAGCCACTTTTTCTTGCAAAGCCATAATTCACAAATGTGATTGATGTGTCATTGTCTCACATTTATTCACTAATTTCAGCATTGCTGGTCTTCTTTGTGCTCATCTCAATCTCCCAAACCCAGAGTCTGGTTCAAGTCCAAGGTACTCATGATTTTTCTAGTCAACTCCTGTGCTTCTTTTCTGTCTCTCAAGCATTATCCTTTAAAGCACTGGAAATGTTTCACTGGCAAAGTCTCTCATTATTAGAAGATTGAGAAGCAGAGCCCCCTTCTGTTTGATGGCTCATTGTTTGTTGGACAAACTTTTGTATTTCCTCTTTAGACTGTTCTCCATCAAAAAATGACTTTGATCCTCCAGGAAAAAAAATATTCAGAAGACAGCTGGATATAGCAGCTTAAATCTCACACCTGCCTCTCGACATTCCTTGATTGCTGGAATAAATTTGCTTCTCTTCTTCCTAGTTTACAATGAATAATCATTTTCCACAAACACTCTACTGTCTTCAATTTTTAATATTTTGCCCTTCTACTACTGTTTTGTCAGGATTAACAATTTCTGCTGGTATAACTGCATCTTTATTAACACAGGTCTTGGCTGCTTTCTCCTGGCAAGGATTGGAGCAAACACACAATGTGTCTTTTCAGTTAAAAAATCCTGCTGTGGAATACCAGTCCAGTTGCTTATTTGTGCTGTCATTAAATTAATACTGTCTGTTCCTTCCAGTTTTTCTGGTACAGCAAATTTCAGTTTTTTTGTATGTGCTGTATCTTCTAACTTTACCACTGACTGAAGCAGCTTCTCTTGAGAATTCTCATACTTAGTCTTTTCGTAATTTTGACAGTTTGTCCAAATAGATGCTCAAAGCTTCTTCCATTTTTTCAGCTTTTTGTTATTTGAGTTGATATACTCCTTCAATGTTTCATTTATTTTAATCAGCTCTGGGAACATTTGGTTTACTTTTTCCTCTAAATTACTGGAAGTCATCTCTTCTACCAAAGCTAGTACTTGAATTGCTTTTTGCTGAACAGTTGCAGGATTCTTCCCAGTCAATGTTTTCTCTTCACCTTTTCTAGCTGACTTTGTTCCAGGATCTCCAAGTTTCTTCTTTGCTGGTATTCAGGCAGTGTACTTACTAGCCAGTAACCAAATTTTACTAAAATTGGAAGAATTACTAGCCCTTATCTCTCTCAGTTTCTTTTTCCACACTGGGAGAGCTGCAGTTAAGCTGCTGATCTGTGTGCCTCCATCTTGGAAGTCCCATGAATGTATTAGCAATTATATACGCAATTGCTAATGCATATCACTTAATGTCTGTTTATGTATATTACTGAATGCCTGTTTAAAAACATTTGTAATATGTTGATGCTTTCCTCCCCAGGCCTCCAGTGAAAAAAGTTTTTTTTCACTCAATCCAGTCAGAATAACCTGGTAAAAAATAAAATAAAATAAATGTACCATTCTTAAAGTATCTCCATCCCTGGTTCAATCCAACAATAAATTAATGACATTCTTCTTAAAAGTCTCAAACACCACCACCTCTATAAGAAAATCTGAATTTAAGGACTTGAAGAAAACAAACTTACTCAGACTTTATATTGATCTTTCAAAATGTATTTATATCACCAGCCTTCATGTAGCCTCAGTTGTTACTTACCAATGGAGTTGCAGACCCACCTGGAAAAGTGCATAGATCTGGCAGTCCCTTCAAAAATCAAACATATGAAAAAATGTAAAAACAAATTACCCTAGTGATCTTCCAGTATAAATAAGCTATGTGACTATAGGAACAATATTTCTAAATCCTATAATAAATCTAATCTACCCACATGAAAGACACTACCAATAGGATCAGCAAAGAGCTAAACGCTACCCTTATGGCCAAGGACAAGAATTAACACTTCCCTAATTGTGTCAGAAAATGAAAAAACAATACCCAGCAATATTCTGAAGTAATCCAAAATGGAATCACCTGCTCATTCCCAAAGAACATAGCTAATATACTTGCAGATAAGTTTAATGAAAACATTTCCCCCAGAAATAGTTACTGTAGTTTTGTAAATACCTGAATCCCTATACTTCGCTAAAATGATAAAGAAACATGTCCTGACTGTACTCTCAAAAGCCAAAAATGCTACCTCATCGGTTCTGCATAACTTATCTGGATGCCTAATAAATACTAGCAAACATGTCCTTGTGGAACTCCTTCTGAGCTTGTTTAACCTAAGCTTAACCACAAGGTAAGTTTACATATGGAGAACTGATGCTGTGATGCCCTTTCATAACAGGATCTCAACCACAGACCATGGGAACTACATATCCATCAGTCTATCAAGTCTGATCTGCAATGCTACTTAATGCATCATACCTACTTTCATAAACTGCAACATCAAAAATCACATACATCTGGACTCAACAGTTCATTTTTTTTTCAAAAGGAGATCATGTTTACTTAAATAGTAAACATTGTTGAGAAGGTCACAGAGGCTATGAATAACAGTCACTGTTTGCATACAGCCTATCTGGATCTGACCAAGGCATTTGACACACCCCGGTATTGTAAATAAGATAAGTGACCTAAATCTAGATCCATACATTGTAAGGTGACTAGCAAACCAGCTAAAAGATAGAACTGACATGGCTGAAGTAGCAAGTTCTATCTTAGAAAGCAAGAATTTAACTAGTGGTGTGCCTCAGGGAATGGTGCATCATGTTGGTGGTTATTGTCAACATGCACATGGTATCATGACTTATTTGCCTTCTAGTCCCAATGATCCAGTGATCCTAAAACATGGTGACAAATATAGCTTGCAGTAAAATAGACACAGAAAAAACAAAGGTAATTTACAACGACTAAAGCAACTCATAGAAAAAATATAGTTTCCCAGGGACAACAAAAAAGATGAAAAGGAAAGAAAAGGTAAGAAAAGATTCATATAGCCATCCTGAGGACCAGGACAACAGAACAAGGTGAAGGTGACAGTCGATACCGCAATGCCAAATGCAATTAAATAGATCATTAAAGTATAAAAGAACAGAACATACAGGCTGTGGGCTACAATAAAATATGGCAAGGGTCTGGCTTATTATGTACATAACATTGTCTCCAGAAGTGGAATATCAGTTAATGTGCTTATGCTAAAGCCTTAATATGAGGATTTATTTACTGATTAACTATTTGTTTATAAAGAACAAAATTAAATATTACATTGGATAGCAAAGAAAGATACCAATCTCCACTTTTTTTAAGAGGAAATGACTAAATACAATTCATTAAGACCTGGTTGAAGCAAAGTACATACATTCTGGAAGTGAAGCTTTAGAAAAGGCACTTGTGAAACTTGAAACTGTATTCAAATATTTACAGAAGAATTTGGCATGTTAAAAGGAAGTACAGCTAGTATTCATGTTCCAGCAGAGAAAAAAATGTAGATTTTTTCAGACTAAAAATTACACTAATGCTGATGAATGAAGTAGGTGATATGAATTGAGAAAGGTTACAGACTTATACATACCTCATCTACTGATATATGCAAAGCAAACTGAAACTGGATTGTCAGAAATACAGTAATATTTTGAAAGGATGATCTAAAAACAATGTAACCTACATTTTGCCATGCTATAACCAAACTAGAATTACATTTTAAAAGTCATAATTCCTCAGCAAGACTATTATGTAATGCTGAAAATGTTACTTCAAACTAATTCTGGAGTATCCAGAATGAAACATTTATCAAGATCTTAGGTATGGTGATCTACCATAGCTCAGAATGTTGAAATAAAGTAAAGGTGTGTGATATATGTCAAGCTGAGAGCAAATCATCAATAAATTTACTTGTAGATTATTGGGGATGGCCTGAAAAGCTTTAACCTGCATTGTACTGCATATAGATTTTACTGGGCTTCAAACAGAAGTGTCAACACTGATAATGTTAAGTGCCAACACACTGAAAAAGAGGTTAAAAACTCAAGAGAATGAATCATGCAAGAAAACAAGTACCTCTATATGCCTCAATGTTGGGGGTCAGGGCTAGCCTCCCACACCTCCAAACATATATATATATATATATATATATATATATATATATATACATATATCAACACTGAGATTGTCATATCTCAGAGAAAAGGGAATATTCAGAGAAATGCCATTCTCGGACTTAGTATATAAGCCTATTTTTCAACCATTCAGTCTCTGAGTTTTGGAAAACTCTTTAGTGGGTCCCAACGTTTCAAATGGTTACCTTTTACTGACCATTTCTTTTAAAATATTTCTGGTTTTGAGAGATGATCATCCAAATTTGATGGATTTATATGTCATGAATTTGGTGACTTTTTGCCCTTCCAGCTGATGAAGAAAATGAAAAATTAAATATGGAAACAAGATATCACAGTTCTTGTTCAGTTACAGAGGTACTATTCAATGTCAATGTTTATCTTCATCAGAAATGCTTATACGAAGAAGGCTGAAATTGATGTCTGACTTGCTTTTACTAGACTTGAAATAAAAAATCTAGCGAAAACAGTCTACACATAAACAAGCTTTCAATATACAAACTAAGTTGAGGAATTTGTGTATATGAGAAATTATAGCAATGGTCTTATCTAGATCTCCGGCATAGCTGAGTTAGTCAAGATCTGTGGCATATACTGTGGTCATTGGTCGTATTTCACCTGTGACAAGATCTGTTGATCAAACATTTGTAAGGGCTACAGAGTCTGAAAGAAGTTTTCCCAAGTGGTACTTGGGAACCAGGAAAGCACTCAAATATCCGTTCAAAAATAGTATCAGCAACAGGCGTATTTTAAAATATACAAATTTTATTAACATAAACTTAAACTCTTAACTGAATCACTGCGTTTTTCATCAGAACACTCCAGACTTCTTCAGATACATTCCCCATCAAACAGGCTCCATGTAAACATTTGCCAAAGATAATGATTTCCCCTTAGTAACTGAATAATAGTTCACATTTGCAGACTCATATTGCCATCCACAACCCATTAATGTGTACATGATGTAAAACAAGAAGGAAAATACAATCACATTATACTTTCTTATATATTCAACAAATTTTAAAAACTTATATATACTACCTTAATAAATAAAATATAAAAATGTGAAACCCTGTTGCTATTGTCAATTAATAAAAACATTCACAATATATTTCCTAAACATGTGTACGTTTTTTGTTCCAAATATACCTGTGCTCCCCTTTGGTATCACCTAAGGGAACTAACTGCCTATAGGTCCACTCAAATTAAAGTCAAAAGATTAAAAGGGATTTACTTATAATAACTAACCTACAACATTAAACTATATTCCTATTTTACCCTTCCTAAAAAGTGTTCATTGTGTATAATAAAGCTAAAGTACTCATGTATTTCCCCCCTAAAGTCTAGCTGCTCTGATATTTAAAACCGGAACTAAAGAGATATTTTCATTTAAAACTGGGGGGCTGTTTGCCTCCAAAATGAGCTCCCAATATATTTCTCTATAATCTATTTTTTCTTCCCATAAACCTTCTCTAATATCTTCCTTGACCTCTTCTAAAACAAAGAATAAAAACTTAGCCTTGCTACATTTAAATGTATGCTTGTAAAGGGCATTGTTATTATCTTCTGTACTAACAGCATAATAGTCTTCATATATTCTTTGCTTTAACATTCTTTCCTTTTTTCCTATATAGAATATCGTGCATTTATTGCAAGTGGCCAAATATATAATTGGTGTTGGTACTGGCTTCATTGTGGTTTAGGTTTTCCCAAGTGATACAGAGGTTCTAACACCTTCATTGCCAGAGACATTTGATGTACCTAGGAAAGATGCAGATAAGAAACCTGTTCCTGAGCTTATTCTGACTGAAGACTCTGAACAATACTTGCCTGCTCTTGTGGTGGCAGAAGAAAGAAATCTTTCAGATTTGTCTGCTTCCATTTCACCTAGATGTTCTACTTATAAAAGTTGCCCACCTGTTAGCTGGAATACTGCGTTAGGCAGCAGTGAAATCCTTTTTTCCCTTTCGAAACAGCAATAATGCACTCTGGTTTTAATAAAGGCCTGGTGGTCTACCCAGACTTCCTTAGTTAAATTGTAAATTGTAAAATAATGTCTGCTGGCTTATGAACGCTTTACAGTGAAAAATGTATAATGTTTTTAAATGTATGCCACTGAACCAAATAATATTCTTAGCTAAAAAGTTGATTTTATACAGAAAGTTTATATCGTAAGAAAGGGTGTACTATCGTACTACTAAAATGTCCTGGCAAGTACATTTTTAAGAACATTCTGCCCTGATGAACACTGGATATTTTACACTTTGATTGATTTATATATCTTCTCTACCACATGTCTTTGATTAACCCAAACTTATTAATGATATGGTCAACATTTTGTAACTTCCCATTGTCTAGTATTTTATACCAGTATAACAGGTTTTGGTCTTTAAATGTAGTCACTGTCGTTAAATTAAATGTATTAATACTATTTTGAGTATAGACAATTGGAAATACAAAAAAAAATCTATGCTTTATATTTAGGGTTCCTGAAAATAATATTTCTAAAGGAGGTTATTATTGTATTAATAAAATAAGAGTTAACTGGTTTGTTTTTGTTTTCTATAAAATAATCTTTTACTAGCCAATTAAATGCATTAGTAGCTATTTTAGTATGATATGATTTTGTCACATTATTGAATTTACATCAAATACCTCCCTGAATATCTTTCCATTTGGCATTATAATTGTTATTTAACCAAGAAAGTATTGTCTAAACAATTGAGGATAAGGAATATAATTCTAAATCTGGAAGACCAATACCACCCAATGTCCAGTCTCTAATGTGATGTTTAAAGCTAATCTAGGCTTATTAGGAAACCATAAAATGTTCAGAAACAAAGAATTATACTCTTTTATATTTTTTGGGGAGTGGGAAGGATAAAGATTGTATTATATATAGAATTTTAAGAAGAAGAATCATTTTAATTAAAGAGACTCCCTTTTCCGTAGTGAAAAAATATACCATTTATTAAGGTTCAAAGGTTCATAGGTGTGTACTAGGCCAATGGCCCTGGAGTCTCTACAAGCCTAGCCCATAGAAGTGCCCTGGCATCATGCCGCCCAATGTTAGTTCCCAGTGCCTCTATCAAGTAGAGCCACTGGAGTGATCCCGGGGTGAACTTTCTATTTCCCATCCACTCACCAAGATTTCTCTTGACGAGGGCCAGTAAGGTGATCTTCTTGACATGTAAGAGTTTGTTTTTATGGAATTTAAGTTATTATTGTAATTATTCCAATTAAGGGTCGTTATATTTTTAATATTATCAGACATGATTATTCCTAAGTACGTGATTTTACCATCTTTCACAATGTAGTTATGCAATTTCTTATATATTTTCTTAATAGAATAATTAACAGGTAATATTTTAGTCTTATTCTCATTAAAACTGAGTCTCGATTTTTTCTGGAATATTTCTATTGCTTGAAATACTGCAATAAGAGAAGAATTGCAATCAAAGTTAATAGGATGTCATTTGCAAATAATTGTGTTTTGGGGATTAAATCATTATTTATTAGTATGCCTTTGATGTTTTTATTTGATCTTATATAATTTGCAAAATATTCCATAACTAGAGCAAAAAGCAATGGGGACAAGGGACAGCCCTGTTTAGTACATTTAATAATCATGATTGATTGGGAAGTATGTGAGTCTATCTTAATGAATGCAAAGGAGTTTTCATAGAGAAATTTGATTAACTGTAAGTAATTGTTTGAAAAATGACTTTCATCCAGTACTAATAGCAAGTACACTCAATTAACTAAATCAAATGCGCTATTGATATCCAGACTAACCGAAGTCTCAAACACCTATCCTATACAGATAAGCTAAAACCCTGTCTCTCTACTCACTCTCATACAGACTGCTCAGAGGTGACCTGTGTCTGGCGTACAAGGCCATCTCAGACTCAGCCTTGATGGAGTTGCTGCATATCCGTAAGTTAAACTCCACTTGTGCAACCTGCATACAAAGCCTCAACCTGGTCTGTGACATTAATAGAACTTGTTGGCAGGATAGATCTGTGTCCCAAAGACTGTCCTATCTGTGAAATAGACTCCCCCTCCATGTCAGGCAGAGTACCTCAGTAGCCCTCTTTAAGAGGAACCTGGACGACTGGATGGGAAACAGAAATTACACCCCAAGGATCACAACTGTCTCCCTGCTGGACAGGGGAAACAGGTGCTGACTTTGTGGGAACATGGATGAAATTCTTGGCTAGGCTTATAAGGGCCTCCGGGCCAATAGCCTAGTATCATCCTATGAACCTATGAACCTATGAATTATTAGTATAATCAATTATTGATACTATTTTCTTGTTGGTGGGATAGATCTGTGTCCCAAAGACTCCCTTATCTGTGGAAAAGACTCCCTCTGCATGTCAGGCAGAGTAGTTCAGTAGCCCACTTTAAGAGGAAGCTGGACGAATGGAAGGAAAACAGAAATTTCATCCCAGGGATCCCACCTGTGTCCCTGCTGGTCAGGGGAAACAGGTGCTGACTTTGTGGGAACATGGATGAAATTCTTGGCTGGGATTATAAGGGCCTCCGGGCCAATTGCCTAGTATCATCCTATGAACCTATGAATTATTTGTATAATCAATTATTGATAGTATTTTCTTATATTATCGTAGGTGTGCCTGGCTATTATAAACCCAGTCTGATCATTGTGTATCAACAGTGAAAGGAATTGTTTTATTCTAGAGACATAGACTGCCATGAACATTTTATAATCTACATTTAATAATGAAACTGGTCTATGTGAATAACATTGTACTGAGTCCTTGTCAGGTTTTAAAATTGGGGATATTAGGGTGTATTTCCAGGATGGTGGTACCTTTGTAAGTCCTTTAACTATTGAAACTCCCTCTAGTAAAATACTCAAAGCATCCTTAGTCATCATTTTTAATAGTTCAGGTATTATACCATAATTTTCAGATGCCTTATTGGGTTTTAATTTATTAATTTGAATTTTGAGTTCAGACATTGATATAGGCTTGTCAATTATTTTTATTTGATCCTCTGACATTCTATTTTCAGTACATTTTATAGGTTCATAGGTTCATAGGTAGGTACTAGGCTGTCGGCCCAAGGGTCTACGTAAGCCTAGACAACAAAGTTCCCTGGCTTACGCCACCCAAGAAAGTTATTTTCCTATGCCACTGTCGAGTAGAGACACAGAAGTGATCCCTGGGGTGTATTTCCTATTTCTCATCCACTCATCAAGATTTTTCTTGAAGAGTGCTAATGAAGAACTTTGCTTGATATAGATGGGTAGCCTGTTCCAGAGTATGGGAAGTCTCTGGGACAGGAATCTATCCCTCCAGCATGTCCTGTTTATTGTGGTGACAAGGTTTAGGTCCCTAGAGCATGTAGCTCTGAGGGATTGGGATTTCTTTAGGTGTAGCATGTCCAACAGCTCTGGGTTTGACATAGCTTTATATGTTAGGCAGAGATCACCTCGGAGTCGGCGATATGCTACGGAGTAAAGCTGGAGTTTTTTGAGGCGGTCAGTGTAGGGCATTTGTTTGAGGCCAGTAATCCTCTTTGTGAGGTACTTCTGTGGCCTTTCCAGCTGCTGCAGATGTCTTGTGAGGTACATTCCAAAAGGGACGTTGTACTCATGGGTCTAATGAGTGTTGAGTAGAGGTGAACAATGACCTCTTTTTTCCTGGCTGAGAAGCCTTTTATGATGAGGTGTGCCACGTAGAAGGACTTCCTGACTACTGTGGCGATGTGATTATCAAAGGAGAGACTATTGTCCACCTGGGTCCCAAGGTCTCTTATCACACATTCGGTGTTAAGTAGATTGTTACCTATGTGGTAGTTCATGGGTACAGAGTTTTTACCAAAGGGGATGACACTGCACTTTTTGGCATTGAGCTTGAGGCCATGGCTCTGACACCAGGCATCTGTCTCAGCGAGGCCCTTCTGTAGGATGTCCACATCATTTGGGGACTTGACTATGGCTCCTAGTTTGCAGTCATCTGCAAACTTCATTAGCCAGAGGCCTTCTGTGTTAGCCTGTACTTCAGAGAAGTACATACCAAACAGGAGAGGTCCCAGGACAAAATCCTGTGGTACTCTACTTGTCATTGCTTTGAGGTCAGATTTGGAGTCTGCAACTTTTACAGTGTGGGTTCTGTCAGTGAGCCAGTTGGCAAGCCATCTTGTGATGTAGGGATTTATACCTAATTTAATGAGTTTAGCTATAATTCCAGAATGGGGAATGGTGTTGAAAGCCTTGACGAGGTCAAGATAGGCTGTGTGAACCACCTTACCCTCATCTACGGCTTTGGTGACTTCCTCAAAGAAGTCGATCAGGTTCAGGAGGCATGATCTGCCTTTCACAAACCCTAACTGGGTGGGATCCAGAGTTTGGCGGTTACCAATATCTTTGTTTATGAGTTCCATGATGATACATTCCATGGCCTTGCAGACCAGGCTCATCAGGCTAATAGGTCGATAGTTCCTGGGATCAGTGAGTCTATCCCGGGATAGATGTTTTAATTAGATCTGGTGTATCCATTGTTGGTTTGTGTTGATTAATCTTATTAAAATGAGACCTGAAATATCCAGAATATTTTCTATTTCAGTAACCTTCTTTTTATTACTAGGAGTATAATTATTTGATGTAGTTAAATTTAACAATCATATTCTAGTATCCAATTTATGCATGGATTTAGGATTTATGGAATAATTAGTTATTTTAATCTTTTCAAGATTTATAATAGTTTTATGTTGTAAAATTTCTAAATATTTATTGTTTAAGCTATTTATTTCTTCTATTTCCCTTTTGACTATCTCATTTTAATGTATCAGTTTTCTCCTGTAAATCTATTAATTCTTTTTAGTTTTGTTTCTTTTTTGTGCATATGAACTTGTAATTTTGTCTAAAAGGTATGCCTTTAAAGAGTCCCATACAAAAATCTCTGAGGTGTTACCTGTATGGTTAATTTCAATAAAAGTTTGAATTTCATTATTAAAGAACTCCTTAAAGTCTTTCATATTGGTTATATATACGGGAATCCTTTTAACTGGGATGTTATTACTACAATTCAATATAACTTCAAATGTTATCATGTTATGATCTGACAGTGAGCAAGAGACGACTTTAATATTATATATTCTACTAGTGATCTCATTTGAAACATATACTCTATGTATTTGTCATTGTGTCCCCGCCTCTGTGAGACATGCATAAAGAAGAATGAGTCCGATATTGAAAACTCATTTATATCCCTCATATTATATAGGTCAGTGAACTCCATCAAAGCCTTGACTGAGGCAGGTTTCTTCTTTTTACAAATAGTTTTAGTATCCTTGTCAGATAAATACAATTAAAGCCATCTGCAGAAATGTTTCCTTTTGATATTCATATTATGGGTCTATATTAGAACATCGAAGTTTCACAACTTCGAATGTTCTAATATCGACCCCTATTCAGTGAACGCTGAAAATAGCGAAATGACAGAAAAACAAATTTTTTCCTAGGGAAAGAATTTGGTTGTCCATTTCTATTGCTTCGCTATTTTCAGCACTGTGGAGGAAAGTTACGGGTCGGGTTCAGGTAAGTGTGCAATTGGGCGTGGGTTAGGTGAGTTAGGATTAGGGCATGGGTTAGGTATGTGTGTGATTGTGTTGACGTGAGGGTTAGGGTGAGTTATGGTTAGGGTGTGGTTAGGTAAGTGTGCTATTGTGTGGACGTGAGGGTTAGGGCGGGGTAGGTGAGTTAGGGTTAGGGCGTGGGTGAGATGAGTGTGCGATAGTGACGGACCTTAGGGTTAGGGTTTGGGTTAAGGTAAGTGGTGTTTGTACAGTTTAGTGTAGGATTAACTGTAAGATTTTAGGTGTATGTGTGTGGATTGCTGTTTGTTTGGTGTGCTTATGTTGTGTGTATGTGTTTCGGAACAGCAATTTTTTTCCTGTTCTGCATGTTCGATGTTGTCAGCGTTCGCTGAATAGGGGTCAATATTAGAACATTCGAAGTTGTGAAACTTCGATGTTCTAATATAGACCCATATACTATTTCTCCCAACTGTTGTTTAACTGTTTGCATTCCCAATCCAGGTATCCAGTAAACATTACTAAAAATGTATAGTTTCATTTAAATCTCTAAACTCACTGAACAAAACAAGCCTTTTTCATCACTAAATGTATTCAACATTTTAGGTGGAGGCAAAGAATTTTTCCATAAAATAGCCACCCCCTTCTCTTTTGTTTATAATGAGTGCTAGTCAATATAGAATAGTGTTAAGTATTAAGTCTGTCCAAATCTTCTTTTATTAAATGTGTTTCCTGTAAAAAGATAATGTTGGAATGAAATATTAAAAAAATGTATAAACTACTCCTTTTGCAACTATTAGTTAATCCATAGGTATTAATTGATATACATTTCAAGTAGGCCATACTACTGAAATAGGAAAAAATAAATATTACATATAATACCCTCATATATTTGTAAATAATATGGTACTGAAAAAACATTATTATATAATAACCAAACAGAAGAATGTCAGCTATCCAAAGGACACCACAATTTATTCCAAAATAGTTAAGCGCTTTCCTCTCCACTACAGAGACTTCCTCAGAACAAAACATTAACCTCACCCAACCAAACTATCAAAAGAAGGGGGTGGTTAAAGGGGAATTGATAAGAGCAGCCAGGATGGTCAGTTCTGATGCTGATTTTTT
Source organism: Protopterus annectens (assembly GCF_019279795.1). Lineage (NCBI taxonomy): Eukaryota > Metazoa > Chordata > Ceratodontiformes > Protopteridae > Protopterus > Protopterus annectens. The sequence goes on from NC_056731.1 coordinate 1,833,803,420, forward strand.
AGTCGAGTTGGACTTTTTCAGCCATATTTTCAAGCAAAGGGGATATCCTGATTGTTTTTTGGAGGAGCTTACCAAAGAAGTTATATTTAAGCGAAATGAGGGGATTTACAAACCAATTTTGGGTTATGGGTTTGTTAGGAATGCCACCAGCATGAGGCAAAGGGGGGGATTCAATTTGTCTATGGTGTTGACCTATAATGGGATGGCCAATTCCACCATAGAAGTGTTAAATGACCTTTGTGAAATTCTGCAATTGGATGCTAATATAGGTTCCAAAGTAGGCAAGAACCCCAAGTATGTGTTTAGGATAGATAAATGTATTAAAAATATTCTAGAGGGTATAAGACCAAAACAGAAGACAAGTAGAAAAGTGGGGAATTTTAAATGTAATGCTTGTTCTTTTTGTCAACATTTATTGGAGACTGAGGACCACTTTAAGGTAAATGGACAAAAATTGTATATTAGGGGTCATTATAATTGTAACAGTAAAAGAGTGATATACATGGCTAAATGTCAGGAGTGTCCCATTTTCTACATTGGTAAAACTAGTAGGAAATTAAAGACCAGGATGGATGAACACTTAGGGGACATCAGACATGCTAGGTTGACAAGTGCATTGTTTAGACACATAAGTGAAAATTCCTCACACGGTTTTAAATTTTTGGTCCTGCAGCAATTAAAGGAAGATGAGAAAGGAAGTATTTTGGACATACATTTAGACCTTATGGAATTAAGATGGCAATTGTTCATGAATGTCTCTCGATACCCAGGCATAAATGAGACCATTAGCATTTCCAGTGTTTTAAAACTTGATCAAATTACAGGTTAAGCCTTAGAAGGTTTTAATTTAAAAAAAAAAAACTTTGAGCTTAGAATGTAGTTAACAGTTGATTAATGATAGAGCTGAGTGCAATTTTATGTATTTAATATTTTTAGGAATTTTAAATGTGTTATTTTTTTGAGATTTTTTATGTTATGTTGAATGTTATGATACCTTTTAAAAATTTTAATTGTTTAATTGAATAATGTGTGGGGGTATTCAATTTGGTTGGGTGAGGTTAATGTTTTGTTCTGAGGAAGTCTCTGTAGTGGAGAGGAAAGCGCTTAACTATTTTGGAATAAATTGTGGTGTCCTTTGGATTGCTGACATTCTTCTGTTTGGTTATTCTGTGATTTGCAAACTATTATTATATCTAATAAACTGCTGACTCATAGATATAAGTAAAATATAAGTGAGATTGTTAACTGTAAACTTTCTATCACGAACAGTAGACACCAAAAACAAAATAATTTGTAAACTACTATACATGCACTGTTCATTACATTTGCCCCCTCCTCCCCATGGAGTTTAAAACTCTTGGTTTGAACAGCAATCCTTGTCAAACATTACCACCTCCCCACAAATAAGTATCTAGCATCACTCTACTACTTCTAAAGTTATGATACATGAAAGGTCTAACTTGTTTAACAAAATTAAAAGGAGATAGTACATACATAATATTCAGATTATAAAAACTCATTTACTTACTATAAAACTTATAAACTGTAAAGTATAGCAGATCTTGTAGTCATTTGTTTCTATTCTATTTAGAAGAGCCTATACAGAATTATAATAAATACAATCCTTTCTTTCAGTTCTGAGAAAGAAAGAGATTAATACAGATAAAAGACAATACATATAACATTGTTTATAACAAACATGCTATATTACTAATATGCTATTACATATTATTGATAATGTGACTAACTAGTTAACTATTTAAACTCCGTTCTGGCTACAAGACTCTACATGCTTGGATATTATGGCAGACACATGATATTTCAAAGAACAAATAAACCTCTCTAAAAAATCTTTGTCTGTTTGTGAGGACTTGCATATACAATTTTCTTTCAAAACGTGTCTCTTCTATAAATAGGATATCATATTCACTAGAACTTACTATGAGATATAAAATAGTAAAAGAGTAACTGTGACATCTAAAATAACTAATAATATTATCCCAGAATTATATATGTACTGAGGGATAACATATGGTTGGCAACATACCCACTACAGTCTTTTTAAGAGACACATAAATTCCCAGCTTATGAAAATGACTGTGTAATTTTGTTTGACTTTGTGGAAAACATGTTATTACCTTCATATTAGTCCCTCCTTTACTAAGTGTCAGATTTTTAATTAACTTTCAGAGCATGAGCTTCTAATATTGCCATTTATTTCAGCTCCTCACTTCCCTGCTCAAAAAGCACATCCACACAGAAACCAACACACATCATCACCACAACCATTGTCATAAACATGTACATATCTATTGCCCACATTTGCAGAACAAGTCAACCAAGCAAGGGGCTGATATCAACAAACATAAAATCATCCTCACTTCTTTAAATTAATAGAATAGAATGTAATTTGAATAATATAATATCTTGGGATAAAAGCTGAACTGAAGAAATGAATTCTATAATGTGTATGGTGCTACAGTACTATAAAATATAACTTGAAATGAGAAATACAGGTTTTACAAGTGTTAACATAGTAATTTGAGGTAAATGTAACACAGAGTACAAGTTAATTAATACCTCCTTACTATTTTGCACTTTTTGTATTAAAATCAAGCATAAAACAACATTTTATCTAGTATTTCTTACGTGCGCGTGCACATACACACACACACACACACACACACACACACACACACACACACACAACTTTGTATAAATTGTCTCCTGAGAGAAAAGTGCAGTAAAGAGACATTCTACTAGAACCTGCTCTGTGAGAGGGAAATACCACTATCAGTAAACACCTTTCATTCTTGTCACACTGACAAAGAAGGCTGTACAAGTGGCCAAAACCAACCTGCTCCCTGCCATCCAAGAGCCCATGCTGCAACACCTCCTGGCATCATCTTATTCTTTATTATAAACATTTGGTCCACTCCCCCTCTCCTTCCCTTTTGCATATCTATACCAGCAGGGTAGGAGAGAACAAAAGAACAACCAACAGACTTCAAAGTGAAAACACAGAAACTGTCCCCACCACTGTATTTCTCCTCTCCCAACCAATTCCCCAGTGAACAAACCAGCACCAAACATCACAGACAAGACCATACAAGAAAAAAAAAAAGAATAAAATAGGAAAAAAGTAAAATGGCTGCACACACACACACACACACACACACGCACGCACACACACGCACAAACCCACGCACACACACACACACACACACACACACACACACACACACACTCTGTATACACCCAGACTTCACCACCAAACTAGCAAAGATGCACTCACAAACAGCACAACAACCTGACATCCCCTAAAGAAAGCACATCCAAATCCCACACACACAGCACCCCACACACACTCTCCAATCAACCATGGCATGCGAACTAAGAGTCAAAAGCCAAAAACACCACATTCAGTCCATTCACAAATTACTTATTTAGTGTACTGTGAGCAACTTGCTATTATGTTATGTTATCATGAGTTATCACTTAGGATTTATGTGGCGCATGAATGAAGAAAGGAAGCCAGGATATATATGTAAAGAAAGCTTATTATTAGTTAAAGAGTTAAGCTAAGGCATAAATTTAATATGAAAAATAATATATTGAATATTAGCTTAGCAATACATATAGGAAAAGAAAAAGTGACATTTATTTACCTTATGGAGAAGTAAATCTTTGTTTCTTTCCTTTCACCTATACCTCCAGTAAATGAATTGGTAAACTTTGTCATGGAAAAAAGAATTTTGTTATTAAAGCAGTTAACATCAATGTTATACTAAAGCTAAGAGTCATTTGTCCTTTAGTTTCTTTTTCTTCTCATGGGATTTCCAGGTATCTACTTCTGCTTGTCTCCTCAAAGTATTATTTTAACAGTCTATATATTCAGTTTGGTCTAGATTTTTTTTTCTTAAAAATGACAATGCAGAGTTTGGGTCTTCAAAGTGTCTAATTTCATCCAGAAGGAATATTTGAGCCTGACATGAAGGAGCAAATGCACCTTAAACTGTCTTTCCTTAAGTCACTTTATAAGAGGCAAAAAAACTTCCTTTTGGTCATCACAGCATTGGAATTGTCATTATCAAATCTTATCAGTTTGTCATGCATTTTAATACGAGATTTGGACCAGGCTGTTTTAAGTATTAGCTCCTTGTCTTGAGATGAGAAGAGCTTAACAATAACTGATCTCAGTGAAAAGTTAGTTTTTAATGAAGTAGAAATTAGAGGCCTGTGTGCTCTTTCCATACCATATGAAATAGCTTCAGATATGTTCAGAGTCTTAGGAAGCCAGGCAGTAAGAAAGCTGACTATATTTTCCCCTTCTATTTTTTCATGCAGTCCAAAAATATGAATGTTATTTCTCCTGGATCTGTTCTTCAAGTCATCAATTTTGTTTAGTAAAAAGGTATTATGTCACAGTAGAAATTCAGTGTTGTTTTCATCTTCAGATACTCTGCCTTCTATGTCATTAAGGGCATCTTCCATTCCAGATATCTGAGTTTTCTGTTGTTTTAAAATCTCATGTATCTGTTTCATCTGTTTGGTACATTTTTCTTTAAAGCTGTCAAGTTTGTTTTCCATTCTGTCCATTTTTAAAGAAAGTTCTTGTATGTTAGAAAGAACAGAATGGAGTTCTTTCTTTAAAGGCAAGTCCTGAGAGATTGTCTTTGAATGACTCATTTCACAGCTACTGGTATAGCTCTTTCAAGTTAATAATTTGATGGGAAAAAATTCAAATATTTAGAAATGTTTTAGATAATATCCTTTTATGTAGTACTAGGTAACTGATTTTGTTCAAAACATCGGTTTAGGATATTATAAAACTAAAATCTCCCTAGGTAACTGATTTTGTTCAAAACATCGGTTTAGGATATTATAAAACTAAAATCTCCTGTCAGAAATAGAAATTAGAGTAGCAAAGCAAGAAAACAGTGTTGCTAGCCTGTCAGCATCCTGGCCATGCCCCCCAGCAAGACTTTCTAACACTCAACACATCTAAACTCTGGAAAATAAATACATCAAGTCTGCGTCTTCTTTTAAATATCTAAGTGTAATGTCAGATACTGTCATTTGTTTAATTCAACATACATGTAGAAAAATTGTTAAGATAAGCTTCCTGCTTTTTTGGGCTAAATGAATTTCTAACTTCATGTCATACTCTGTCAGGGCAGCTGTAGTTAAAGGAAGTCTTATCACAAATGGACTACTCCCTACCACTCATCATAGTTGCCTCAAAAAGGAATGAAAAAGCCATTCAACAACTGTCAAACAAAATATGCAGATTCATCTGCCTCCCCCATACAGAATACTATAGCATTAGCTTATCAAAAACAGTGACTTCCTGTCAAACAAAGACTTACCTCTTACTTGCCTCCTAAATCTTTAAGATCCTTCACTCAGACTCTTCTTACCTTTAACCATTAAACTCTTTCCAAAAGTACCAAACTATCAACTTAGAAGCCATGACTACAACAGGACTCTCATGTAAACCCCCTCATCAAAATTTAAAAGTACCAATTACTGCTCCTCTAGCCTAGGCCCAAAACCTTGGGAATCCCTTCCATCTCGTATCAAAGAATTAACCTCTTATCCAACTTTTCAATCAAACTTAAAAACATACTTAAATAACAAAGCTAAATGCAATTTCCATTCCACATGAAATATACCTGAATCTGTTAATAATCACCCACCTGTTCACAACATGTTCTCTTACAAATCCATATGCAATCCATCAGTACCCTATAATGTTTTCTCCAACAGTCTCACCTTCTCTTCATTTCTGCTTTGTTTCTCTTTTATTCAGGGCACTGGGGAACATCCCCTATTTTTTTATTTTTGCTTGGTTCTTTTACATCCACCTGTGCTACCACATTCAAGGAGATAGAGCCTCAGTTTAACATGCAATGGCTCACTCAGGAGTGAAGTATTCCCTTTTGCTCATTGTATTTTATAAACTATGCTTTACATAGTTTTTGCAGCAGGGGTGAGACTAGCATTTGTCCACTGAGATCAGTGCTTTACCCCAGTAAACAAATTCAAATAAATAAATAAATATTCACTGACTTATTTTTTATTTTTTACTTATTCATTGCTATTTATTAACCTTGCTAATCTTGTGATATGCCACACCTTGTTACATGTAACAATGTCCTAGTTAGGGCAACAATTGCTGTTAATTAGTTCAATGTATTAAATGCATGAGTTCATACTACATTCAAGATATTGGTTCATAGGTATATACTAGGCTAATGACCACTGGGGCATTTTTAAGCTTTGCCATGCATCCCAAATCTCTGACGTTCTGGTACTCTTGGTAAGTATAAGCAGGTGTTTAGGAGATGAAACATTTAAGAGCAGGGGTCTGGAAGATGAACCACTTATAACCTGCCTGTGTCCACTACAAACATATGTGCCAAACCAGGGGTGAATTTATGGTTCCCCATCCTGTTATATTGAGTATATATGTGTATATACATATATCTGTATGTGTGTGTGTGTGTGTGTATATATATATATATATATATATATATATATATATATATATATATGTGTGTATATATATATATATATATATATATATATATATATATATATATATATATCATTCTTAAGTAGGTGACACAGATCTTTGTGGCTCTTTTGGCTTTTCATTTCTGCTTTTGTATATGACCTCATCTTTACAAGATGTATGAAACAATTCAGCTTTACAGACAGTTTGGACAAGATACTAGACAGTAAAAATTAAAGACCAGCATTTGTATTCATGTCTCACCTTTAGTGTCAAGTTCGAAAGAATGATGGAACCCGCACAGGAAGGACAGGATAGCTCATCCAAAAAATATTTTAGACTCTCATAGTAATTATCAATGATATCTGCATGTGTCAGTTTGCACAGCAGATGAGACCAACTAATTTCTAAAAACAATGGAAATTTTCACCCTTTTCCCAGAATAATAGCCAAGGAAGTAATGTGCTAGGGGGTATGAATGGTAGATGCTAATTGGTTTTCAGTGCATTATCAGCATTCAGAAATAATTCCAGTGCTGGACTTGCTTTCTGATCTGAATAACTTCAGAGTGTTGTATGTGGCATAAACTGTAGCCTGATTTTAACAAATGTAACAAGCAGCTTACTACAATTTAAAATAAAGTAAGATTTTTTTTTTTTGCTTTTTTTTCCAAAGACATACCATCCATCCATTCACAACACCTTTTCCCTTTTTTGTACATGTGGTCAGAGGCCAGGGTGCTACTTCAACAGTGACAATCATCTAGAGCCAAGGTTTACACCACCAGGTGGCTATCCATATATATATTTTTTAAAACAAGAAATATCTTTATTGAATTATCACTTATGTCATAGGCAATCATACACACTCACACACACACACACACACACACACACACACTCACACACACACACACACACACACACACATATATATAAATGAAAAAAAAACATTAACATATTTTCAGTTGCAAACATTATACATCACATCTAATCTACTATACAGTCACTGTCATTCAAACATTACATAGCTCATTCAATTCATGTTGTGTCTTTTGGCTTTTCCCAGTTAGGGGTCGCCACAACAGAACTCCGGTCCGCTAATGATTGGCAGTAGATTTTTACGTGCCGAGTTGCTGGCCCTGGTGCACAACCTTCAACGAAGGTACGCCCATTCACGCATGTATCCACACAGAAGACGCTCTAGCTGAGAATCGAACAGGACAACGTCTTACTGTGAGGCGACAACGCTACCGCAGCACCACCACCGGAGTAGCTCATTCAATTCATGCCATCCCTTAAACCGTATTTTCCTCCAAAACATAATTCTGCATGTATTGTTCCTACAAATCCCATTTTTTCTATGTTATTTATTCCAACCCTTTTCTAAAGATCCCATTTCTAAGTCTTTTATCTCTGTTGCAATATCCAATACTTCAAATATAGTTGATTTATACTTTGATTTCCATTTTCTAGTAAATGTTTTTTTGGCAACTACTAAAATTAAACTCAGCAAGGCCTTAATATGTCTAGGTAATTCCAATTATGTATCACAACTGAAAAAATCTTTTCCTTTGTTACACCAGTTAGCTTAGCCAGTATTTCTGACAAGGTAGTCTGCAGGGAATTTTTAATGCTTGCCAACTCATTACAATCCCAAAAAATATATTTCCAGTTACCTCTTTCTTCTCTATCACACCTTCAACATTTGTAATCTACCTGAGGAAAAATTCTTCCAAGTAAAAATATTAAATTTTCTAGACTTTGTTGCATATTTGGGAGCCACACATATGTCTTCCCATTGTTTCCTTGCAAACTGCTTATCCAGTCTCTTTTCTCCATCCCTTCTAATCTCATCTGATTGATTCCTATAATTATCATGCAATATTTTATATGCCCTACTAATTATCCCTTTTTAACAGGAGCTTCTGTTCTAGATTCTACTGAAAATTCTACCAGTGCTGATCTTTCACTTAGGACCCCCTATTCCTTTCTCTTTGCCTGCCTCTGATATAAATCCTTAATATGGAAGGCAATCTCTAGCCTGCAGTCCAAATGTATTATTGTCCTGTTCCCAGTTTATTACCTTTCCCTCTCTAATTATTTGCTTCCAATACCTTGGTTCCTTTGCCAGTTTTCTCCAGTAAATTCCAGCCCCCTCTTGCCTATTCTCTGCACTCCTAATTGCAGTCATCCCTATTGGCAGGCTCTTCTTTCTTTATTCCTGTATTGGCTTAGTTCTTAGAAAACTTTCTGCTACTTCATGAATATAATATTCTGTATGGTTATTGTTATTCTCCTTAAGGATCTGCATCCAAAATCTCAGTCTCTCCTTATTTCTAGAGCTTCCCTGTTACATCATCAGCCCTTTCCACTTTTAATTATAGCTTTCTGCCTGTGCTATGTATAGGAGTCTTAATTGTGTAGCTCTGAAATACCTCTTCAGATAAGATAATCCCAAACCACCTTGTTCTATTGGAAGGACCAACTTATCCAGCTTCACTCTTGCCATCTTCCTCTCCCAGATAAAATCCTTCAGCACCTTATTAATTGCTATCCACAACTTTTCCTCTGGTTGATAAAAATGTGTCTGACCTGTATATAAAACTAAAAGGACTAAAAACATTTTCACTGCTTGTATCTTGCTATCCATACTCATAAAACAGAACTGTCAGTCTCTTAGTCTTTTTATTATCTTTTTTTTTGTCTCCTCTCACATATCCTTAGCTGTCATAACAGAATCCTTTCTCACAAATACTCCTAAGTACTTCATTTTATCATGTCCCCATAAATATGGGTATTGCTGAACCAATTAATGTCTGGGTACATAATTTACAGCTATTGGCTTTGTTTTATCTTCGTTAATTTTGTATCCAGAAAAGACTTGAAACTGTCTCAGAATTTCCTGAGTTCCTTATTTTCTTTCCTAATTGTTCTAAATATAACACAAATAACAAAGGGGAAAGAGGACACACCTGCCTGGTTCCTCTGTTCAAACAGAACTTATTAGAGAGAGGATCCCCCACTTTAATTTTCACTTCCAATCCCTCATATAGTCACCAAATTAACCTTATTATTGTGTCAGAATGCAAATACATAAATTGCCCAACTCATAAACTCCCAGCTTACTCTGTCGATTGCTTTCTCTGCATCAAGACTGTCAACAAAAGTTGTATTTTCTTACATTCTGCTTCCCTCTGGATCATTATTCTATTAATGTTGTTAAATGTTTGCCTCCCCTCCACAAAACCACACCGATTCATATCTAATAGTTTTGGCATCACCTTTGCCATTCTTTTATCCATTATAGGCATAACAATTTATAATCATGGTTTAGAATCAAAATGGGTCTATATAAAGCTGGATTTGATGGTTCTTTACCATCTTTAGGTACCACGGCCATTACAGCTTTCTTCCAGAATGTTGATCCTTCTCCTCCTTTTAAAATACTGTTAAACAAAACCTTCCAGATCTTTATTAGTTTCTTCCCTCCTAGCGTCCAAACTTCCACAGGAATACAATCTATTTCTGGAGACTTTACTTTAGATTGGTTATACTTCACCATTTTTATCTCATCTCTTCCTATCCTAACTGTTAATAATTGAGCCTCATCTACCTCTAATCTTGGCATATTTAATTCTTCCATAAACATTTCCATTTGTACATTTGCTTGATGTCCACATTTCTCTGCATTATACAGCAATCTTTCTAAATTCATGCATATTATCCAAATGCTCCCTTATTTTCTCTTAAGCACTCTGCAGTTGCTCTTCTTCTTGCTCTGTAAGATTCCCCTAATTCTGCAATACTTTAACATTTGTCAGTCCCTCTAAATAATTCTTGTTATTTCTTGACCATATCTTTTTTTCTTTAATTTCAACATTATTCTTAAACCCTACTTTCATTTTATCCCACTCCCTAGCTATATTTTCTGAAGATATTTCTATCTGCCCTAATAACTCCTGAATAATTTTCACTACTCAAATCTTAAATTCCTCTCTGTTTAACAGATTGGCAGGGAAGCGCCAGTGTCTCATTTTTATTTCATTACCTCACACTTTTATTTTAGTTATTATTGGCATGTGCTCTAAAATAGTTATTGGATGTGTCTCAAAACTTTCAATTAAATACACATGTTCCTGTGAAATATAATTTCATATTACTGACTTCACATATTCCATACCAAATATTTTAATACATTTCTTCAAAGTATATACTCTTTTGTTATATTTTCCCTTCTATGCTCCCAGATACATCCTCACTGCTGCATGTCAAATTCTACTCTCCACCTATAAGTATTCCCTGCTAACAGCTAATTAGTTCTCCCAGAAGTTTCTTAAACTCCATTGTAGCAGTTTCAGGTGGAACATACATACAAGACAGTGTAATCCTACCCCTTTGCCAGTAGCCCCTTACTACTACGAATCTACCATTGTTATCTTTTTTCCCCTTCTATCACTATTGGAGCTCCTCTAGCAATTAATATAAGTACTCCCCCTTTTCTTTGTCCCAGATATTCCACTGAATAACTATCCAGAAATCTTTTCTTTATCAAATTTACACTCTCATTTCATTCCAAATGTGTCTCCAGTAGCATACCTATTTTCACTCTACATTTCTTAATATAGATCACTACTCTTTCTTTTTCTATATACCTGTGAGACCATTCGTGTTCAAAGAAAAAAATGGAACGTTTTGCCATAATGATAAGAAGTTGTTATTCCCAACTGTTGTGCTTAACAGCTTTTCTTAAATATCTAGTTTCAGCTTTTGTGTTACAAGCATACAATGATGTTTGGCAGGTTGATCTCTTAAACAGTTGCTTCTTGAAATATCCATTTAAACCTATGTTACATCTTACAAGAATTTTTGTTTTAATGAAAACCCTCAAACAAAAGAGCAAACACACTCCAGAGCACCCCAAAACATATTAATACAAACACACAAAACTTTGTACTTTTCCAAACAATGAAGTTTAACCCTCCTAATAGGAACATTTCTCCCAGATTGACAGCTACACTCATAGGCTTTAATTAACCTATAATGAAGGTTATCCGTGCTAAGATGGATGGTACAGCCTGTGCTTCTACTCACACAAAGTGCTGTCTGTTTTTATCTTATCTTTATTTCTTTCCCAGATGCAGAAAACAACTTAAATGTTTTCAGAAAACATTATCTTTTAACAATTCAAAGTAAAAGGTATTCTGTTTTTATTATCCCTTTTGGGATTGTCTCCATAGAAACATAAGAATCAGATACACAGTTGCCTTCAGCTATATGCTTCTCGTGTTGCACTGTGAACATTTATCTGCTAAAGAAAAACATTCATTGCATTCAATGTTCTTTTATTGACTTGCTTTTACTTAAAACATGTTGTTAGATCAATCAATGGCTGTAATCCAGTCAATCTCCTATGCAAATGTAAGAAAAAGTATATCAGTTTTACTTATACCGTGCTCTGTATGCTTTAACAACCTCTCACCTCAGTAATGTGATTACAGCCTATTATTTTGAATATGTTTTTGTCCAGGCTTTCTTCTCTTTCTACACTGCAACATGCATCTCTTGAAACTAAACAAGAAAGAAAGAAGAAGAGAAATGGGAAACTGTTTACTTTAGTATCCCCATAATACAAAATAACTGAAAGAAAATGCATAAAAATACTGTTTAAGAACAAAAAAGTTTTACTTACACTTGTGTCTTTCCTTCCTCTTCCCTTCTCCTTAATGTTCTTCCAAACATTAATGGCATGAAGTAGGGCATGTGCTTTGGAGTCCCCTATAACTTTAACAAAGTCATAAATGTCCAATATTTCCAGATTTTTATTTTCCACCATATTTCACAAATGTGATTGATGCTTTGTATTCCCATATGTATTCATTAATTCCTGAGTTGCTGGGTTTCTTCCTGCTGATCTCCATCTCCCAGCTCCAATCTCTGGTTCATTTCCAACTTACTCTTGGTTCTTCTAGTCAACTCCTGTGCCTTTCTCTTCTCTCAAGCATTTTCTTTGGAACAATGGAAAAGGTTGCACTGGCATAGTTTCTCCATGAGCTTTATTATCTGAAGAATAATGCATCAATTGGGCCCAGACAATATCGCAGGATGCCTTCTAAATAGCATGAAACATTACCTATCAGGGCCTCTGGAATTACTATTTAAGTATAGCCTCCAAACAAGCTTCATGCCTCATGAATGTAGAAGGGCAACAGTCATCCCTCTGCACAAAGGTGGAACATCTACAGACCCTGGAAACTACAGAGCCATAAGTCTCACTAGTCTTATATGTAAAGTTATTGTAAGAATTATCATGGAGATGATCAATACAGATACAGTAAACCTCCAAACACTGGACCCAACCCAGTTTGGTTTCATCAAGGGTAGAGCATGCCTACTCAACCTGGTGGACGTCTTTGAGAAGGTCACCAAAGCAATGGATGCAGGCAAAATTGTTTACACTGCTTATTTTGACCTGTCCAGGGCATTTGACACAATACCCCACACAGACATTGTTGACAAACTCAAGAGGTTAGGTACAAACCCATATTTCACTCGGTGGATGGCCAACTGGTTCACAGACTGGGCCCAGGAAGTTAGAACTGGGGAGTCCACCTCTACAAAGAGGCCAATCATAAGTGGAGTCCCTCAGGGATCAGTCCTTGGACTGCTCCTTTTTGGCATTAACTTCTCAGAAGTCAAGGCCAATGTCACTGATCTATGGCTGACTAAATCTGCAGATGATTGCACACTGACACAAATGTTATCCAGGAGGGGTTGACACAGACAAACAACTGGTGTCAGAGCAATGGACTAAAATGAAATGCCAAGAAATGCATAATAGTATCCTCTGGGAAGTCATCCATCCCTGGTAACTATCATATTGACAACACACCCCTTAGAGTTGACCCAGTAGTCAGAGACTTAGGGACACACACAGATAGTAATCTAGCATTTGACTATCACGTGTCTACAGTGGTGAGAAAAATCATTCTATGTTGCGCAACTTATAAATAAAGGTATGGCATCTAAGTCCAAGGAAGTCATTGTTCTACTGTATTCGGCATTCATCAGATATTGAGTACAATACCCCCTTTGGTATGTACCTAACCAGGCATATCCAACAACTGGAACAGCCACAGAAGTTCCTCACTAAAAGAATACAAGGAATAAGTAAAATGTCCTATGCAGACTGCCTCAAAGCCCTATCCCTGTATTCTGTCTTCTACAGGCTTTTGAGGGGAGATCTATGCCTGGCATACAGGCCATTTTCAGACCTCACTCTGATGAACCCCCTGTATATCTACAAAACAAACATCACCAGAATTACCCATTCTAAAGACATAAACTTTATCTGTGATATAAATAGGATCTACTGGAGAGATAGGTATGTATCCCACAGACTACCCCTTCTATGGAACAGGCTCCCCACCCATGTGAAGCAGAGCTCCTACCTAACCCAATTCAAGTGCAACTTGGACAATTGGATGGGAAACCAGAAATCCATCCCCGGGTTGGCACCTACGTCTCTAATGGGCACAGGTAACCTGTAAATGGTTCATCTCCCAGGCCAGTGATTACATTTATCAAGGGTATCAGAACATGTCAGAGATTTGGGATGCATGGCTAGGCTTAAAAAGGCCCTTGTGATCATTAGCCTAGTAAACACCTATGAACCTATGAATAAGGCACAGAGTCCCCTTCTATTTGATAGATCACTTTTTGTAGGACAAACTTTTGTATTTCCTCCTTAGTATGGCCTGCATTAAAAAATGACTTTGACCCTTCCAGGAAAAAATATTTTGAAGATTGTTGGATATAGCAGCTTGAACCTCACACCTGCCCCTCAACATTACTCCTATTCTGTCTGGTGTACAATGAGTAATCATTTTCCACAAACTCTCACTGTCTCCAACTTTTAGTACTTTGTCCTTAGTTTTATCAGAATCAACTCTTTCTGCGGATAGGATTGCATCTTTAGTATTAGAGTTCTTGGCTGATTTCTCATAGCCAGGGCTGGAGCATACACAAAATGTGCCCTTTCAATTAACAACTCCTGCCATGGAATACCAGTAGAGTTGCTTATTTGTGCTTTGATAAAATTAACACAGTCTGTTCCTTCCAGTTTCTCTGGAACAGCAGAAAATCTCAGGTTTCCCTGTGTGCTCTATCTGTCCTCTAATTCTACCATTTTGTTCCATAATAAATCTTTATTGTTATATACTTTTCATACAAAATTATAAAATACAAACTACTAACTAACACTGTAACAATCACACCAAACAATATACAATACTTACAAGAATGCTTCCATATAAGACATTAGAAATATAAGAAAAACATAGGAATAATTAGTAAGTTTCCATTATTGAACAGTTTGATTAGACATTTCTCTCCAAATATAGCAATGATTATTACTACCTTCAATTCAAAAGTTTTATGCTAATATAATATTAAATTTCCGTTCCCAAATTTTCGGATTATTGATACCCTTACTATGTGAATTTAAAAGTAGTTTATGAGCTAGTATATGTTTTGTCGCCAACACTCTGAAGTTTTGCCATGATGTTTTAGTTTGGTCTAGCCAATTTGAAGCTATATAAAGCTTCATTAGTAAGAAAATATTAATATGAACTATACTCTGTGATCTGGTAAGTTTCTTCGGGGGAATATGCAAAATCATAAATTTCCAAGACAGTGTTGTACTTTGGTAGCCCACTTTCTGAAGTTGAATTTTAAGGGAATTCCACAGTTTGTATATACACTTACAGCTCCAGAACATATGAAGAAGATCAGCCGGTTGAGTTTTGCAGTATGGACATGTTGCAGAGTTTTTAGAATTAAATTTATGCAGGGCAAGGTGTGTATAATATGCATTATTCCAAATCATCAGCTGGGTATACAACAGTTTTTGAAGAGAAGTAGATTTAATAGTCAATTCAATTGCCTTTAACATATTACTTTTATCTGTCAATAATATTTTCTCTTCCCAATAATTTGATAACAAAACTTTACCTTGAAATTTAAGTTCTTTAATTAATTTATTCGTTGCTTTTATACATTTAGTATCCTGTTGGAGAGCTTGCCACAACTCAGAGCATTTATTTATAGTCTCTTCATCCAGTTTAAAGTTTTGGGGGTAACTTATAGTAAATTCTCTAATCTGTCTAAGAATAATCAGGTAATTTTTAGGTAAATTAAATTCTTGTCTTATTTGGTTGGGCGATCGATCCAGATGTTTATATATATCGATCATAGTTAAATTAACAATTAATGGAAACTTTTTTAGATCAATTAATTGGTTGTTCAGCTTTACATTTGGGTTCCTGTGAAAGGGCTGAAAGACCATCATATGCTGAAGTAAATCCAATGACTGAAATAGACTCTGTAAAGATAATATTTCAGTTTTAATGTGTTCCACAATCCCATATACCTTCAGAATATCTTTACCCAAAAAGGGCATTGCTTTAGGATTAATGTTCAACTTTAAAATATATTCATAGTTCAGGGTTAGCCAAGTTGGTGTCCACTTAGTACTAGTTATCTCATGATTGGCCATTCTTAAAATTCTATTAGAATTCACAATCAGATAATACATTTCAAAATTAGGCAACTCCAGACCTCCTTTACTTTTTGGGGTCATTAATTTGTCATAAGATCTGAGAGACTGCATCAGCAGCATCCTATAAGCATCTCAAAGAATGTTTGGTAACTTGAGTGGCAGAGAACAAAGACAGAAAAGAAGATTTACATTCTAAAGAAGATAAATCAGCCATAGACTTTTTCAGAATGTCAGCAAAAGATGTTAAAAAGAATTTAGACATATGAGCCTGACATTTGACAGTTCTAAAAGTTAACATCTTTCCTGAATTTGTCAATGGATCTGTCATCCTGTTCAGAGGGAACTGGATTAGAAGCAGCCAAGTGTTTAGTGTTAGTAGTTTTAGATAAAATAAAAATGACTGAAGGGTCAGATCTTGGGTTGCAGAAAAAGTACCTGTGAAATGAGGAACCTTATACAGTTTCTCTGATTTCCTATGTGCAGGAGGTTGCTGCCGGGGTAACAATGGCTGCATTAAAGGCACCCCCAAGTGTTGTAATACCTGGAGGTATAGCCACTGATTTGGGGATTTCTACCTGTAACATGTCACAGTACCTCTGAGTTTCAAAGATGTCTTTATGCTGCCATTTAAACAAGTCCTTCATCCTTTCAATAGTATCAGAGAAGGGCAATTTCTTCATATGGGAATCTAAAGAAATATTCTCTTCAGATTCTGATTCCCAGATTTCAGGAAAAGACACTTGGGAAGCCTAGTCTAAATCCACCTCTCATATATAAGAATCAGACTTGGTATGAAGAAGGAAGAGTTCTCTTTCTCTTTGAATGTGTCTGAGCTAAAGAAACAGACTGGAAGGATTAAAAATGCTCTGAATACCCCTTTATCTAAAGAGAACTGTTCATATTTTGACGCCTTAGAAGTCAGAGTAGAGAGAGTGGGAAGGTTTTTTAGCTTCCAAGATTTTTTTCCTAAGAGTTTTAGAAAAAAATGTCTGATTTGTTCCATGGCTGTTAGGGACCTCATCTGCAACCATTATCTGGTGGACATCTGCCTCCCTTTCCACATCAATAAAGTGCAATTTTCCCTTTTCCATATTTGGCAGACATCTGGCCCTAGATGACATGCTACACTCATGACCTTTAGTGGCTTCACAAGGAGGAATTCCATAGGGGTTAGAAGTAGCCAATGAATTTTCCTAGGGCTCCAACATGGCCACAGGGGGGGTCATCTGTCAAAGGCTGTGAAAGAGAGGATGTCGAAGACAGCAATGAAGAACTCTTTCTAACTACTTTACTTTTCTTGATAACCAGAGGGACAATGTCCAAGGTATTAGCACCAAATTTCATAGGAGTCACAGAAGGGCTTTTAACCACTGATGTTCAACAAAGAGCTTAAAGGAACTAAGACAGTTCTTAACAGTCTTAGGAGTGAAAGACAAACAAATGGGGCATGACTGAATGCCATGTTCCTCAACTAAACAGAAAAGTCAGGCTGTGTGGGAGTCTCTACAAGGTATTTGATGTCTACACAAAAAAATCTCCTTTCTTTCAGACATTAGCCAAAAAACATAACACGTTCCATAGGGAAAAAAAGGAAAGTTCCCAATGGGATACTAATCTTCCCAGTGACTTGATACTTATCCAGCTACAGAACAACTGAATATGCAGCAAAGAGTTAGTCTACTGGCAGCTTTAATGGCAATAAAGTTAAGAATTTTGGTGACTATGCTTCTACTTTTATAGTGGCATGCTTCTACTCTTCCTCAGATAAACAGGAACATGGAGGGCACCTTAAAGTTTTGGACAGTGGCCAGATATCCAAGCCTTGGAAGGATATATCTCATATAGCTAAGGCTACTGCAACAGTGATCAAATGTTGAGCATCTGCTATGAAAACTCAGCAAGAACTTCAACAGACAGATGGTGCAAAGAAAGTAGCATAGAAATATAGCAAAGCAAAGAAATATAGTCCTAAACACCCTCTTGCAAAAATGGCAGCCCATTCCTTCTCTGCTCTAACCCAGCATCTTGGACACCTACTACTTCTGGATACCAGCATTGTCCACCCTGCTGACTACAGGACATAACACCCCAAGAAATATAGTCCTAAACACTCTCTCACAAAAAGGGCAGCCCATTCCTTGTCTGCTCTAACCCAGCATCTTGGACACCTACTACTTCTGGATACCAGTGTCTCCCACCCTGCTGACTACAGGACATAGCATCCCAAGAAATATAGTCCTAAACGCCCTCTCATAAAAAGGGCAGCCCATTCCTTGTCCACTCTAATCCAGCATCTTGGACACCTACTACTTCTGGATACCAGCGTCTCCCACCCTGCTTACAGGACATAACATCCCAAGAAATATAGTCCTAAAGACCCTCTCACAAAAAGGGCAACCCATTCCTTGTCCACTCTAACCCAGCGTCTTGGACACCTACTACTTCTGGATACCAGCGTCTCCCACCCTGCTGATTACAGGACATAATGTCCCAAGAAATATAGTCCTACAGACCCTCTCACAAAAAGGGCAACCCATTCCTTTTCCACTCTAACCCAGCGTCTTGGACACCTACTACTTCTGGATACCAGCATCTCCCACCCTGCTGACTACAGGACATAACATCCCAAGAAATATTGTCCTAAATACCCTCTCGCAAAAAGGGCAGCTCATTCCTTGTCCGCTCTAACCCAGCGTCTTGGACACCTACTGCTTCTGGATACCAGCGTCTCCCACCCTGCTGACTACGGGACATAATATCCCAAGAAATATAGTCCTAAACACCCTCTCGCAAAAAGGGCAGCCCATTCTTGTCTGCTCTAACCCAGCATCTTGGACACCTACTACTTCTGGATACCAGCATCTCCCACCCTGCTGACTACAGGACATAACATCCCAAGAAATATAGTGTAGGTGATTGCCTATGGTTTTTACTATTTATTTTAACTTTTTGTAACACTTTCTGGCTGCACACACACTCAGACAGGCAGTATTCCAGGCCGTTTTACTGCTCATTCACTTGGGGAGAATTAACCTGAGTAGTGGTTTTGCTCCTCTCTTTTGTCCACTAGATGGCAGTCTATCACTGTAAATAATAAACTCCCACCATCCAAACCCAAAAGCCAGATAACTACATGTGTAAGAAACGGTCTCAGCAACATAAAACAAAACAGTGCTGTTACTGATTTTTTCTGAAACTCTTGCTAGATTATTTCTTAAACTCTTACCTCCTTAAACTGGGCTAGCCCCGCTCCAGCAGTGGCTATATCATCTCCTTCAGCACACGTGTTGCTCCTTCCCACACTCCTTACCTAACAGGAATCTATAAGTAGATGCCTGCTACTGTGGAGCCATTTTTAAATATCCTTTCCTCAGCACGGACATCTCCCCAGTCCCATGCGGCGTGTACCTGCCAGTAAGTGCTTCCAGATTATTTCTGTGGTGTAGGTTTAATGTACTGATATATACAGGACTGCTTTGGTCAACATGAAATTAACTGTTTAATTATACTTGTGTTGCTCATATCACTGCCAATACTAGCTTAAAAATAGTTTATTGTTAACTTAGTCACTTTACTGATAGTAACTCTTGTCACTGATGTAGAATTGCTTTGAACATATATTGTGTGGTTGGTATCTGCTTTCAAACGTTGATATCAGGGCATTGCATAGTCAACTGTTTTAGTGATTGGAATCTCCATCTCCTTCGGAGATGTTCATGTGCATGTAATGTATATAGGAAGTGATACGCTGTATTCTGGTAATACTGTTGTGATAGTAACGGTTGTTGCAGCTACAGTTTGCACAAGAGCTAGCCTTGCCCATTTGCTCTGAATCTATCCTCTCCATTCTCCATATCCATCCTATTATTTTCCTCATACTAGTTGTAGTTTTCCATATTGCTAGCCTACTGCTTGGTGGTGGTTTTATCTGGTTTTTACAGTCCTGCTCGCCTATCTTCTCTAATCTCCCAGCTTACTCTCACCCCCACTCAAACCTTGCTCGCACCCAGCTCTTCTCATGTTTTCCTAATTAACATACCTGTGGTTTGTACTCAATTCTTTTCATCTTTTACAGCTTAAACACTCTCTCGCAAAAAGGGCAGCCCATTCCTTGTTTGCTCTAACCCAGCATCTTGGACACTTACTACTTCTGGATACCATTGTCTCCCACCCTGCTGACTACAGGACATAACATCCCAAGAAATATAGTGTAGGTGATTGCCTATGGTTTTTACTATTTATTCTAACTTTTTGTAACACTTTCTGGCTGCACACACGCTTGGACAGGCAGTATTCTTGGACATTTTCTTGATCATTCACTTGGGGCGAATTAACCCGACTAGTGGTGTTGCTCCTCTCTTTTGTAAACTAGATGGCAGTGTATCAATGCAAATAATAAGCTCTCACCGTCCAAACCCAAAAGCCAGATAACTAGCAGGGAAAATGAGCTGGAAAACAAAGGTTACAGCTTTTATTTTTACCTAGCCGTTGTTACCCCAAGCAAGTGAGTGGTGTCCAGACCTGACTATATACTCTAACAAACTACATGTGTAAGAAATGGTCCAAGCAACACAAAACAAAACAGTGCTGTTACTGATTGTTTCTTAAACTCTTGCCTGATTTTTTTGCCTGATTATTTCTTAAACTCTTACCTCCTTAAGCTGGGCTAGCCCCGCTCCATTCGCCCTCGCTATGCCTGGGCTCTCTCCGCTCCTCTACCCTACCCCCATTCCCACCCACCCCCACATCAATTACATTTATACCCATACTGCCCTCTAATACCTGGCAGTTCCTCCCACCTAACTAATTAATCCATCTCCCTTAACAATCAATTAACCTAAAGTAATACTACACTTATCACATACCAAATATTACCCCACCCACTCTATCACCTCCCTAATTACAAATAACAATGCACACCCTTTCACATCCCTCCAACACAAGAGTCCTTCTCTATATAATCTCAGTTGCTATTCTTATTTCATTAGTAACCTTAACAAACTATCATGTCCACCTACCCCACAACCTAATTACTCCTAAACAATCCACTACTCAATACCATTACTTAATTAACATTCAACTAGCCCCATACCTATTTCAGACTTTCCACACAGAGAACTACCTCTACAAACTAATACCACCCATTAATAATTCCCATGCCTCACTACAGCAAATTAAAATAGCTATCAAATTTAACAAACTCCTCTCATATCTATTCAAACAACTCATATGCTGTGGGGACATTCACCCCAACCCAGGACCACACACAACAACCATCCTAAACACCAATCAACATAGCCCCTTATTCCATAGACCAAAATCCTCTCTCCTCTTTCTTAATCTAAACATGAGGAGTATCCTTAACAAAACCCATGATCTTCATGCCCTATCATCCCTATACAAACATAAAATTGTCCTATTAACTGAAACCTGGCTAAAACTAGAAATCCATAATAATGAAATTATAGTCCCAGGATATAATATTATTATCAAAGACAGAGTAGGCAAAAGGGGTGGAGGGATAGCCATAATGTACAAAGACCACCTCATCCTCAAACAACCTAATATTACCCTACCAGAATTCAATAATGCAGAACTTATTCTTGCCAAGTTTCAACTAAACCCAAACAAAGATATTAATATCATTGTCTGCTACATCCCCCCAGGAAATAATATCACTACCTTAGAAAACCTGCTTGAATACATATCTACCTCTCTACCCCAAGAGAATATCTTGCTGGGTGACTTTAACATATACTGGCTGAACTGTTCTAGCCAAACTCCATTCACCCACATCAACCTCCATGGCTTTACCCAGGTTATCACTACCCCCACCAGGAATAACAAAAGATCAAAACGCCAATCCATACTGGACTGGATACTCTTATCCCACCCATCCCTTGCATCCCTAACCGGATGTCTACCAGACATTCTCAGTGACCACCAACCAACATATCTGCTAAGAGCCAAGTCTCCCCAGATAAGCCATGTAACTCTAAGAGAAGTCAGAAATAAAAAGAACTTTAACCCTAATAACTTCATCAATGACCTAAGATGTTGCAAATGGACCCCTTTTAATCAATTACCTCTAGAAGAGGCAGTAATGTACTTCAACAAAACCTTCATATAAATTCTTAACCACCATGCTCCCTCTAGGACCACAAGAATAAAAACCAAACATGCACCCTGGCTTACTAAACCCACCAAAACTATTCTCTTAGAAAGGGAAAAAGCATGGAACCAATTTCAAAACACCAAAACCCCACTAGACAAACTAACTTACTTAGAACTAAGGAATAAAGCCAAAAAATACATCAAAATGGACAAAGTCAACTATTACCAAAACTTACAACAAACGCATATAAACAACCCCCAGAAGTTCCGGGCTGCAATCAACTCTGTATTGCAACCTGGAAAAACAACAACACCCTCACCCACAACTCAGAACAACCATGAAAACATCCCCACCCAGTTTAATAAATATTTTACTGAAACAATCCAAGCCCTAGCTAATAACCAACTGATTACTATGCCCCCCTTAACAAAAACACACCAACTACAACAGACACACTTGAACAGCAAACTAATACATCCCACTTTACCTTTCAACCAGTATCAACCAAAACTATTGAACAACTTCTCCAGAAGCTCAAACCCACCACTCTGGCTGCCGATAACCTACACTCTGAATACCTTCAAACAGCTACACCTGCTATAGCCTATCCTGTTTCAATCTTCATCAATAGGTCCATCTCCAAATACAAAATACCACACATATGGAAAACCTCCTATATTATACCATTACACAAAGGAGGTAACTCCTTTGAATTCAACATCTACCGTCCTATTGCTATTTTATCACCCTTATCAAAAATAGTAGAACGGGTCATACACACACAACTCATGGACTACCTTCAAAAAACAATTTGCTATCCAAAAACCAACATGGCTTTAGACCCTTTCACAGTACCACCACCGCACTAGAAGCATTCACTAATAGTATTAATCAGTATAGAAATAATGGCCAACTAGTCTCTGCCATATTCTTAGACTTATCTAAAGCATTTGATATGGTGGATCATAACAAACTTCTCCATACTCTATCTACCCTCAAACTCAAAAACTCCTCCTTCATATGGTTTGAGAGCTATCTATCAGGTCGCCAACAAGCTGTAAAATGGCAGAACCAAATATTCTGTCTACTACCAGTATCCCTAGGAGTCCCACAAGGCTCCATCCTAGGTCCATTACTCTTCACTCTATTCACCAATCAATTATCTTCCTCCATGCCAAAAGCCACAATAATTCAATATGCTGATGACACCACAATCATATGTGCCACCCCAACACTCAAACACCTCCACTCCCAAACACAAGAATGATTCTCACAAACTGAAAAGTGGCTTAGCAATCACCAGCTTATTCTCAACCCAGCCAAAACCAAATTGTTCCTCTTCACTTCTTATAGAGCTCTCCCCCATTCAGACAACTTCACTATTACCTCTAATAACAAAACCATTATTACCCCAACTATCCACTCCAAACTTCTAGGTGTAGAAATACACAATCACCTAAGATTCGACTTGCATATTGCTCAAACTGTAAAGAAAGTTCACAAAAAACTGGGGCTCCTTTACCGTAACAAGCAATTTCTCTCCAAGCAATCCAAAACCACAATAGCCAGGACAAATCTACTATCCACCCTCCTCTATGCATCCCCAGTATTTACCAACCTCCATAGATCTGAACTATCCAAACTAGAAACCTGCTATAATAAGACAGCTAAATGTGCAACAGAATCAGCATATAGAACACACCACTGTGCAGCTCTCAAATAAAATTGAAATTGTTGGAGCTCCCTCAAATACTTCAACTCAATCAATTGTCACTAGCACATAAGTTATACCATCACTCAGATAAGATTCCAGCCCTCCAAAATGTAATACACCCTCGCACCACCACAAGAACCCTGAGATCAAGTACCCTTAACCTCCTTGACGTTACAAAACATAACAATGAGTCAGGTAAATCTCTCTTTAGCTGCTACATTTCCAAACTCTGGAACTCCCTCCCTACCCAAATAACATCAAATAACTCCACAACACAATTCATAAAACTACTAAAAACACACCTCACAAACAATTGGCTATGCTCTTGTCTTACCCCTGGATAAAGGCTGAAATACTAGAAATATCTACAGTCATTGGCAATGTTAAGTCTAGCTTCTAACGTGTAACTATCTGCTGTTCTAAGAATAACTGTTATATCCAGGCTGTATAAGGCTACAATATACTTCATGTGTTGAGTATGTACAGAATGTATTTTACTGCAAGATGAATTTATTATCTGACAACTATCTAACTATGAGTCTGCTAACAGGCCATATTTACCTATGACTGAAACCTGTTTTTGTATGTGTATTTCATCATTTGTATTAATTTGATCATGTATGTTTATGTACCTGTGATGTAACTGGAACTTTTCTCCCTGGGCCTCCGCTGAAAATGGACATGTATCCAGTCGGACTTTCCCGGTCAACAAATGCAAAATAAATACTAAATAAAATAAAATATTAGCTACTGCTAAAAACTACAGGCTGCATACTCTGAATCAGGGAGCAGTCAACCAATCAAATGTGATAAAGATACCTTGAAAGCTAATAATCCAGATTACTTTTTTTAAGAGAGATCCAGCCACAGGGAAAAGAATCCAGATAAATCAATCAAATTCTGTCTGCCACAAAGTAGACTTACAGTCAGGAAAAATAAAGAACCCGGACAATTCTCTAGAGTCTTATTTCATTTTGTCAAGTTTCTTTCAAGAGATTTTGCACAGAGACTGACTTAAATTTTTTTTTCCTTACTGCTAATCGAGGAAGAATGACAGTAACTTCTGGACTGTTCTTAACTTAAAAAAAGTTTGACAGACTTCTAAGCTGTTTTCAACTTAGCACAGGTTTGAGCTTCCTAAGTAGGATATTAAATCAATCCACAAGTAAGACTTTTTTCATTGTACAGCAAGGTTATTAATTTCAGAAGAGTTACATTAATATATTTTGTTAAAATAAAATACGGAAAATTGTTACCAGTGTAATAATTCTATTTTTATAAAACAACATTCACATTCTAGCTGTGTTTAACTTTAGTTTTGATATTTAACACATAACAGGCTTGGGTAAAGGACAAAATGTAGGTTGTGCAAAATTTAGTTTTCCATTAGCTTGTTTATCAATATATTTGTATCGCCATGTGAGACTAGTGGCACAATAACTATTAAAAGAGTTTAGCATTACATTCCTGTAAATAGGCCACCAAAGAAATATCATAAAAAGCAACAAATAGGTAGTATTCATAATATTTTATGTTCTCTAACCTTGGATTAGTTTGTTCCCTCACACTCAGTTGTTGGGACAATGTGCTATTCACAGACAACCCTTAAGTGGATGATCTCTCACAATTGCCAGTCTGATTTTATATTAAAATACAGCTCTAAAATACCTGCCATTCAGATTTTAGTGACCTCATGATGGTAGGTCATATTCCATCTTGGTCAGACTCTATGTAGCCACTAACAATGGGGACTATGATATTCCTGACCAAACACTTGAAACTACATTGTGGTCTCTCATACTGTGCTCGAGTGGTTTGTCTCTTATCTTCCAAGGCATTCAAAGCAGGTTACCTAGGGTGAATTCTATGAGAGTCATACACTCAAATGTGGGATGCCTTAAGGCTTGGCACTGAAACCACTGTTGTGCATAATGCACATGTTGCAACTAGGGAGGTCCTGCAAGGGAGTAATATCTGCGATTAGTCTTTTGGTGATGATACTCAGCTTTACCTATCCATTACTTAAGTCTATGCCTGATTTTAGCACCATTAAATACTATCTAGACTACATCTTTAAGTGAAAGTCCAGCAGCTGAACTGAGTCACTACTTAGCAGAAAAACCAATGCAATGTTGGTTTATGCCGCTGTCTTTCCCATCTTCTTCTCCTTTCCCATTTACAATATACTGAGAAAATAGACTGTAATTTGCATCCCAGGTACATGATCTGGGAGAGAGCCTTAATGATAGGCTCACACTAAAAGTCCAGGTGTTAACCATTGCCATCAAATTTCCATATTAAGAGTATTGCCCAGATCTGGAGCCATATTTCATCATTGGACATTGTAGTAATGATTCAAGTACTGCTATTATCTCACCTAGACTATTGCAATGCATTTACCTTGGGCTTTCATGCAGTGTCCAGAAACATATGCAGAGAATGTAGACTTCTGTGGTAAGACTTATGGTCTCAACATCCAGGTTTTGACATAATGTTTATCTGTTACAAGATTTGTACTAGCTACCACTTGCTGCAGGTTCTGTTTTTAAATATTCTTGTCCTTACATATCAAATCCTGCATGATGTAGGTCTAGTTACGTAAAGAGTAAGCTAGTTGCCTAATCCCTGATTATGTTCCTTAGGTTGTTAGATGAAGGGCTGCTGACTATTCTGAGAAACAACCTTGACACATTTGACAGGTTTTCATTTGCTTACCTTTTCCAGCCAACTAAAATCAGCTACCTGATTCTGTCTTCATTCAGTGGGTTTCTAAAGTCCTGTCTTTTTAGTAAGTACAATGTCCTAAGGTGAAATTGACTCATTGTGATTTTATGTGTAGTCCCCATATGATTTTTGTAGTCTATTACAGATATATATTGACTGTCCTTTCTTCTGTGTAGATACTGCTGCTGCCCAGTTGTACCCCAGCCAGGTTCCAATCCCAGGTCTACCAGGTGGTAATCCAGAGCCTTTACCTCTGTGCTATTGGGTCAGGGCCTTGTCCTTTTTAACATCCATTGAAGATTTCTGTATCAGATGTTACATTTAATAGATTATTTTAATATTTTATTGATTCTTTTTACCCATGTTTATATGTAGTTATGCCACATTAACGTATTATATATGGGGTTTAATTTGTACAATGCTTAGTATTAAGCATCTAAGCTCTTTAGATAATTTAATATTTTGAAACACCAATTTGCAGTGAGTTTAACGAGCAAGAGAGGTGGGTGAAAGCAGCTCAATAGTAACTATAGTACACAACCCCGTATTATATATGGGGTTTAATTTGTACAATGCTTAGTATTAAGCATCTAAGCTCTTTAGATAATTTAATATTTTGAAACACCAATTTGCAGTGAGTTTAACGAGCAAGAGAGGTGGGTGAAAGCAGCTCAATAGTAACTATAATACACAACCCCACACGTTAATTTTGTTATACTTTGAATAAAAATTTTATTTTCAGTCATCAAGTTGCACTAACTCAACAAAGAGAGAATGAGGGAAGCAATTCAGTGGTGACTTTAAAGGAATACTGTGAACAGAAAGTGATAAATATAAATATTTTATCTTGTTCTGATGTTATGTACTGAACTACAGTATCTGTGACATTCTGAATATTTATTCCTAATTTTTAGCTTGTTTTAGCCAAAAATACCTTGATGGCATTAGCATGCTCACATAATTTTTCTTTTTGGGTGGCTCTTTCCTATAATGTACTCTGAGTCCAGAGAAGATGGAATTATGTAGCCCTATTCTCTTCTGCCAAATCTTTTTTTGCATTTACTTGGATTGTCAATACTCAGAATTACTTCTGACTTTGAGAATCTCTAGACAAAGTAGTTAAACCTTTCTTCCATCAACTCTCTAGCTAGGCTCTTTGCCATGTCTTAAGCACACAAGCATTTTATTTCCTTCCTGCAAACAAGTGTTGACATCAGAATTGGAGAAAAATAAGAATCTTTTAGCTTCTCAGATCAGTGTCTTTCTGTCACTGGTTTCAGATTTATCCCCTCTGAGACAAGAAGGAGCTCTGAATTCCTAAAGAGTCAGTAGGTTTATAGTCCTAAGGGAGGAAAAAAGATCGCCAAAAATGACAGTACACATACAAATTTCTTAAAGGTTGGAGACATGTTAGATATATGATCCCAACAAGTGGAAAAGAACAGAAACATAAATTAAGATGGATAAGATGATAAGTGCCAGACAAGTTCTGATGAAATTAACATACAGTTTCATTAAACCTCAATATACTGCACACTGAAAAAGCTCAATAAGGTAAAAATGTTTCAGAAGGTGAAACAGCCAGATTATGCTTTTATGTCAGCTGCGGTGCAGAGATAATTTTGTAGGAAGGAAAATATACTTTGAGAAAAGGAAAATTTGTTTTTAGACTACACTTGTCCTTTCATGTAAAGCTCTGCACGTGCAAGCCATAACTGAAAACTGTGTTTCTGATATCCTTATTATGACCTAACAATCAATCAATGACCTAACCTACAGATTATCTAAAAGGCCTTCTTTTAGTAATGCAAATATAATTTATAGCAGTTACATACTAATATTAGTCCTATATAGACTACTCAAACATATATACTAATTATATTATTTATTCACTCTCCAACTGTATATTTAAATCAGTTCAGGTTCTCATGGAATCCAGACCCTATACCAGCACTCAGTGGATGTGAGGAAGTGAAACTCATTTTTGATAGGATGCCAGTCTGTAGCAGGATGCAAACATATGCACACACACACACACACACACACACACACACACACACACACACACACACACACACACACACACACTCAGTCACAGTATGCAAATGTACAAGTAATGTAGAAGTTTGCCAGGTCACCTATGACATCTGTTTGGGATTTCAGAGGAAACTTAAGAAACTGTAAAACACTCATGAAAAACATAGAGAGGGCATAATGATTCCAAACAAAAGATGCCTCAGATGAGTGCCAAATTGGAGATCCAAGTGCCGTGAAACAGAAGCACTAATCACTGCAGCACTTTTCTTCCCCTAATTCTGTCATTTATATCTGTATGTGCTGTTCACTGTATAAAGTTATTTGTACATCCACCTATATATCTCTGCTACATATGTACTGCATACATACATCATGATTATAATCATTAACACTCTGAAAGATCAATGGCCAGACATACTGGGAGGCCTTCAGAAACTTGTAGTGCTAATTCCAGTGAGTTGTTTTGTTTTATTTGTACCTGCTGGCATGGAATGTGACTTGATCTGTACTTCAGATATACGTGTTTCCACCAAACATACCTAGCCACATTCCATGAAAGTAGGTAAACGTGAAAATATTTTAAAAAATAGCTCACAGGAATTAACATGGTTACTTTACTAACTCCATAGTCGCATAATTGCAGAGAAAAGAGAAAGCTCCTTGCACATTGACTCACTGCTGACATACAAACACTAACTTTTAGAGATGGAGGTACATCATAACAGTGGCAATAGCACAGTACAATACAAATCAACACTAATTTGCATTGTTAATTCCTATAATCTATAACCACACTAGTGGTTATTTTCACACAGTTTTTATTTATAAAATGCAACTCAGTGATTTGTGTTTTCGATAGTCTCAGTATTTTTGATTTTCAGTGAAATGTGGTTTTGATCAGATCAAATTTACTTACACACACTATATATATATATATATATATATATATATATATATATATATATAGAGAGAGAGAGAGAGAGAGCGTGCTTAGAATCGGTTGTGTCTATCTCATTACATGTCAAAACACGTTCTTGGAGTGTGCTGATTTTAAGTATTTTTGGAGCTATTTTCTCAGAACTTCCTAGCTGAGCATTTCTGTGTCAACAAATTTAAATATAATATAATGTGCTACTATATGCTATGCAATATAATATAATATACTTAAATTGTATTTTTAATCATCATCTTCCACTGACAGACCATAAGGGGTGAAGAGGGCATTGATACCTAGTCTTACAAGCTACTTTGCCCCAGGGACCCACCAAAACTACATTACTGCTACACCATTAAAACAAGTATAACAGACCTCAAGTGACTTTCAGTTATTACTAATAAAAGTCACATTTATCAGCTTGAAGTATGACTTAAAAACATTTTGCTTGCTTTGATGCTTGTTTCAGGCCCAGTGGGACTTTTGATGTTATGGAGAACTGTACCAAAACATTCTCAGAGTTAATCAGAGACACCTGCCTTCCTGTAACTCATGATTAATTTCTCATCCCAGAACAACTAAATGACCTGTTGTATTTCAGACAGGTTCATGCAGTTCATGAAGAAAAAGCCTCCAGCACTGTCTGGGTGGCACAGGAAGTCTCAGGACAGCTTCACAAGCCTTCTAATGCATCAGTCATGCTGATCAAACTGTAACACGGCCAAAGTGCAAAGGCCAGGAAGCAGAGCTGATGCTATATCAGCTGTATATGTACATGCTGGTATAAACCATGTACTCAAAAAACATTAAACAAAAAAAATAATGCAATTAATCAATCAGCCATTAACTATGTGGTGCACCTCCCCCACACTCTGCCACATAAATGGGCCTCTGGTTCACTGGAATTGCCTACGATCATATGTCATAAATAAACAGCCACACCGTGCATGTGAAGAAGTTTATATTTAGATATTAGACTTTAAACTGTAACATTTTATGAAATTTCACAGCACATTACTATTTGCCAGCTGTCTTTTGTTGGGACAAAACCTGTCTAATATAAATTAAAATTGCTTTATACTAGCCTTATTCATAAAAGAAAAAAATTGTTATAATAAAAAGTTGAAATTTGCTAAATTATATTGAATCTGTTGTATCTTTTTTATACTTGCGATCTTTATTAATTGTATATGCAGTTAACTTGCTAGTTATTATTTTCTTTCAAAGTACATATTCTCTTCAGCACACAAAGGTTGTTTATATCACCATGGTTTGTTATCAAAGTGGCATTGATTATGTCATATAATACAATTGTGCATTCATTAATGGGAGAGTCACATTAAGAGATGGCCCACTGATGACAGAAAAAGTAGATTCTTTAGCAAGCTATGGAGTAAAATGTGACTGAGTAAGCTTCTGTCATACTGGCATTGTTTACTAGAAGGACTGCCAGCCAGTAAATCATTTGAGCTGACAATATTGATCTTATGTTGAGTATTACAGTCGTTTTGGCTAGTGAAATATCAGTCACAACACTGAAGGTGCTTTGGGCAGGACATGTGAGACAATATCGCTAATAGTTTAGGAGAACTGTTCAAGCTTTGCTAGCGGAGGATTTACCGAGCTAGTTTTTTGATGTATTAGAAACTGAGTGGCATATAAACTCTTTTTTTTTTTGACAGCCGTAAGATAGATATTTAACGACTAATAGCTGTCATATACTGGCACGTTGCAAGATAGCTTTTTAAACATTTTATAGCTGTGCTGTATTGGCATGTTTCTTCTTCCTGTTTTTATTCTTATAAGAGTAACTCTCCAGTTATCCATGAGCAGCTGGCTCCTATCCTCATACGGTACACAGCATAAAGTTTTTGTCCATTTGGTACTAATTTTGCTACTCACAGTACAGGAAGGTGCATAAATCTATAGCCTACAGTAGGACAGCTGAGAAGAGTCCAAACCTGCTGATCCCACCATCTGTTTCCCCCAGGATTCACTGCTTTTGTGTTACACTCCGTGACACTTTGCTTCGTATTTACCTACCTCCCACTCTGCCCTCAGTGACACAATGGTTCATACTGGACACCCTGAACACTCTTTAGATATGCCTCTAACTCCTCTAACCTCATAATTACTTTCTACAAATGCCATATAAACATATATTTTCTCATCAGTTTCCTAGCCTATTCCTCCATTCTGTATTCAGTACCTGATGGAACTGTTCCCCACCTGTAGTCTGCAGCACACCTAAAATGCACCAAATATTCTAAAGCAGCTTTAAATAGATCCAAATATATGTGTAGTAATACCCCTAGCATATAGCATCCAAGTCTTGTACATTTTATTGGTGTCTCCAGCATTTAAATCAAAATAGCACCTAAGTCTCCCACATTTCATGAGAATCTCCAGCTTTTAAGTTAAATTCCTGGAACAAGCCCTCCCACAAACTAGAACTGCTTTTGTTCTCCAACAAACAGTAAGTAGATGCTTCATGGAGAACACAAACAGTCTAAAACTGAAAGAATTCTGTTGAGATATCCCAGCATGAATATAAATATGTTCACTGTGCTATAAACTATAAAAGGAAGCTTAGCCAAAGACAGCAGGACAATGCTAAAAGGACAAGCTTTTATTCTATATCCTGAAGGTGTGAAGAATTTTGGGCATTAGCCTTAATGAAAGCGCTTACAATAAAAGCTTGTCCTTTTAGCTTTTTCCTGCTGTCTTTGGCTACGCTTCCTTTTTTATTTTTTAGTGGTCTGGTTTTGTATACATCCCAGTTTGTCCTTTGTTTTTCACTGTTGCTATACTAGACTGACAGTGTTTCTTGTGTGGGACCTCTAGTTCAGTGTCAGTGTAAAGGTAATGGAATCTGACATATCAGGCATTGATGGAAAGTATGCAATCAATGTCAACCATGCAGACTGTAAGACAATTGTTGAGGTTGGGGTGTTGTGAGATAAGAACCCTTATGCTCAGCTAGTCAGTGGTAATTTAATGGAGCCAGAGTGTAGCTTACTACAATTCTATATGACTTGTCAGTATAACAGTATATGTGTCTGAAAGAAACACATTTAAATATGTTATTGTGGCCATAACATTTTGTACTTTTCTGTGTTTGAATCTATGACTGAATTAAGAGGTCACGATCACTGTAAAAAAAAGACTATCATAGGACCATAGGACGTTATTAGACTACTGGCCCTAAGGCTCATACAAGCCTAGCCAAGAATTAGCCCATGTTCCGATAAGTCATCACCCAATGCCTCTGTACAGCAGGGACGCAGGTGGAATCCCAAGGGTGTATTTTCTGTTCCCCATCCAGTTATCCAGGTTGTGCTTAAAAAGGGTTAATGGGGTACTCTGCTTGATGTGGAGAGTGAGTCTGTTCCACAGAAGGGGGGAGTCTCTGGGACACAAATCTGTCCTGTCAGCAAGTCCTATTGATGTCACTGACAAGGTTCAGGTCACGCATGTGGGTTACTCAAGTGGAGCTTGATTTGTAGAAATGCAGCAGTCCCATCAAGGCGAGGTCTGAAATTCCTTTATATGCCAGACAGAGGTCACCTCTGATTAGTCTGTATGAGACTGAGTAGAGGGACTGAGCCTTTAGCCTATCTGTGTATGGTAGATGTTTGAGGTGCTGGATTCTCCTGGTGAGGAACTTCTGTGGTCTCTCCAGCTGCTGCTTCTGCTTTGTGAGGTACATGCTGAAAGGGGCGCTGTACTCAATAATGGGTCTTATAAGAGAAGAATAACATTAGGATGTTATGACCTACTTGTCCCTGGATGAGATACCCTTCTTAATAAGGTGGGCCATGTAGAAATCTTACTGTACAATGGCGGCAATATGGTGGTCAAAAGTCCAAAAATTTGGGGGATGTCACACTCCCCAAAGGGAATGATGATGCATTTTTTGGCATTCAGTTTGAGGCCATGTTTCTGGCATCAGTCATTTGTTTGGATAAGACCCTCTTGGAGGATGTCCACATCACTAGGGGAATTGATGACAGCACCCAGCTTGCAGTCATCTGCAAACTTAGTCAGCCATAGCCCACTGGTTTTGGCCTGCATTTTGGAAAAGTATATCCCAAACAACAGAGCCCAAGACCAATCCCTGGGGTACACTGCTCATTACAGGTCTACTGCCTGAGATGGCTTCCCCAGTTTTGACTAGGTGGGTTCTATCAGTGATTCAGTTTTCTACCCGTCTGGTAACTTACAGACTGATGCCTACTTGGGAGAGTTTATCTATTATACCCGAGTGGGGAATAGTATCAAAGGCTTTGGCCAGGTCAAGGTAGGCATTGTGCACCATCTTCCCCTCGTTCATGGCTTTGGTGACTGTTTCAAAGAAATCAACCAAATGTAACAGGCATAACTTCCCCTTGATGAAACCAAACTGTGTAATATCGAGTATTTGGAGGTTGCCATTGTCCTTGTTAATGAGGTCCATGATCTGTTCCATGGCCTTGCAGATCAGGCTAGTTAGGCTGATGGATCTATAATTACCTGTATTGGTGGATTCACGTCATTTGTGCAAAGGGATGACAGTGGCTATCCTCCACTTGGCTGGGACAAAGCCAGTACTCAGGCTTTGGTTAAATAGGGTGCCTAAAAGAGCCGCAAGTTCCTGCCTGAGTTCCTGTAGGATGCAGCCTGGGATGTTATCGGGTCCCATGGAGGCTCTATTGTTTGCCTTTGAGAGGGCAGTGATGATTTGCTCCCTAGAGATAAGGGGAGGGGGCAGGTGCTGGGGATTTCCTCATTTACTGATGGGGGGACAGAGGGGTGAAGTTTTTGCCGAACCTGTCTGCCAGCAGGTTGGCTACATCTATGGCGTTTGTGTATGTGGTGTCCTTGACCACCAGTTCTAAGCAGATCTGAGTGCTTCCTTTGAGACTGTGTACATATGTTAAGAAGGCCTTATGATTGTCTTTAGTAGATGCAGACAGGTTGAACTCAAAGTTTGCTTTGGAGGATTTCACTAGTGCTCTTATTTGCTTGTTCAGGTTAAGGAGAGATTGCTTCCAATTAGGGACCTGCTCCTTCTTGGTCCTGGACAGCATTTTTTTCCTTTTATTATAGAGTTTATTTACTGCAGATGTCCACCAGACAGGTTTACTCTTCCTTGAGGACGAAGATTTTGTCCTGTCAGGTATTCCTGATTCCATGCAGCTATATAAATGCTCATATAGTAATTTGGTGTAGGTATGGACATTTGTGCCAGTTCCTATGGAGAGGGAGGGGACTGTGAAGCTGTTTATACCTTTCCTCAGGAGGTTGTGATCAGTTTTGGAGAAGTTTATATGTTTGACTGTAGCAAGGGGGGGGGGGTCAGGGGAGATAGTGACTTTGAAAGTGACTGTTTTGTGGTTGGATCTTACCAGGTAGGATGACACTGTAGGGATGCTGCAGTGGTTACTCATGTTCGTTAATACCAAGTTCAAGATAGTATCACCTCTTGTGAGGGTGTCAGCTAACTGGTAAAAGGCATTTGCATTGATGAAATCAAGGAATCTCTGGGCATTTGTGTTTTGGCATGAGTAGTTCTTTCACTCTATGGTTGGATAGTTAAAGTCACCCAAGATCAGGGTAAAAGTTTGAATCTTGATAGATTTGAAGAGGTCCAGATAGGTGGAGTGGGCATCTTGAGTCAAAGTTGGGGGCCTGTAGCTAGCTATGATTAGGGGTCTCATCAACAGTTAACTGCACCTGGAGTGTCTCCTGTGCATCATACTGTTTGACCAGCCTGGAGGTGTGTATGTTTTTAATATATATATTGAAACTTCACCTCGTTTTGCTTTGCTGCCCATGGTTTGAGGTCTAAATGTATGATAGGATGAGTAACCTGGTATGGCTGGGGTGCTCTTCGTAAATTTAAACCAGGTTTCTGTGACTGCATAAATGTCAGCATCTTCCAGGGTTAAGAATGCCTGCAATGAGTGCAGTTTCATTTTTAGATTCCTAGCAATTAGCAGCATGACCTTTAATTTGCTTTTTGATGAACTTTTCATGTTGGTAGTTTTGATCTCATGGCACTGCATAAAAAAGGCACTATGGGTGAGGCAACAGCCTTTGCCAGAAGCCTGAAGCATAAGGGAGACAGATGCAGGTAATCTCTGGCAAAGCATTGTGATCTGTCGATCATGTCTTCCTAGGCTGTCAGGTACTGGATCCCCCTGGAGTGACACCAGAAACTAAGCCAATTGTTAAAGTCAATCATTTTCTATTTGTATTGAGGCATCATTCTGGGTGATGGTAGAATGCTGCTTAAGGCTAGGGACATACCTGCCTAGGACACATATTCAGCGAGCTCAATAATTTCTCTCTTCATATAATCCAGGGAGGTACGTCTCAAGTCATTCACTCCAACATGGACTATGACAGTCATAACAGTAGTACCTGTTGTTCAGAGACTTGAGTACATGTGTGATATGGTGGATTCTGGCACCCGGCAAACAACTAACCATGACTTTCTGCTTATCCAGCCTGGTTAGGGACACATCTGTGTGTCTCACAATGGAGTCTCCTATGATTAATATGTTGGGTTTATGATTAGGCCTTAGTGACTATGAGACACAGGTGTGTGGACTATGTGTGGTGTTTGGTGTGGTGGGCTGTGGAGTTCATGTGTGTTCATATGGTTTGTCAGGAGAGTGAGGCTTGTGCTGTATGTACATACAAGCAATTCTATATATGCTTTTGTGAGTATAATTTGGTTCACTTTTTCAGCACAAACATCTGTAGAAAAGCCAGAAAGTGTGGATTTCTGGGGGATGGGGTGTGAGCAGGATATGGGTGTGAAAGCAGCTAACCATATAACTAACTTGTCGACGGCAAAACAAATGAGCATGCATATTTTTGTGTTTTTATGTGAAATTGATTGAAATATATTACTATGGTCATTATTCCTTTCATTAGATTAATTGGACATCACAGGTGTGCACAGCCAAAACATGACCATTTGCAGTAAGGGAGGAGGCAATATATAGATGAAAGTGATTGATGCCTGATGTAGTTTGTTAAAGGTTGTGTGTGTGCATGTGTGTGTGTGTGTGTGTGTGTGCGCACGTGCCCACAGGGGGTGGTAGTGGTGGTTGTACTGTCAATGTTAGTATATCAACAGGCAGTAGACTCACCTTTGTTGCTAGACTTTGGTGCTAGAAGACTGCAAGTCTGTTAATTTTATTCCCATGCCAGTTACTTGATACTGACTTTGCAGTGCAGTATGAGGGGGTGACACTCACAAAGGTACCATCTGCCTGAGTTGTTGGTAGCTATGTTGGATGCAAAAGATACCACAACACTTATTGAAAATAAGAGCAAGGAAGGTTCCCCAGTACCCTCACCAAATTTCTCCAAGTCTGTATGAATACCACCTCGGGTCTCCACTGAAAAGGGGACGTTGACCTAGTGGGACTAACCTGATCAATAAAGAGCAAAAAAATATGACAGCACTGGGTTGAAAGATATTACTGTGGACAATGTTTTATTTGGTCACAATATCACAATCATGCCTCAGACTTGTTCAAAGTTAAAAGTTATTTAAATGGAGAAGCAGGCGGGTAGTCTGTATATGAAAGTGCTGGATCCCTCCTGTCATTTGATCTGAATTAAAAAATCATTTAACTGGTCTGACAGAGCTCTGTGTATGTGTATGTGTGTGCATGCATGCATGTGTGCATGTGTGTGTGTGTGTGTGTGTGTGTGTGTGTGTGTGTGTGTGTGTGTGTGTGTGTGTGTGTGTGCGTGTGTGTGCGTGTGTGTGTGTGTGTGTGTGTGTGTGTGTGTGTGTGTGTGTGTGTGTGTGTGTGTAAGACAAGGTGAAATAGATTACTAGTTAAGAATAAGCAAACCTTTGAGATGTAGAGAGATAGAATGGATAGATATGGAGATAGTCAATGGTTTAATGTAACTGAGCCCCCCCTCAAAGTAATATTCATTAGAAGCCCAGTAATGAGAGGTACTTCCAAAGATTGGAAAACGCTCTGAAATGTACCACAAGAACATCTGAATACACATGGCTTCTGAGGACATAGACCTGAAGCCCCTGACTTTGATTATTTCTTCTAGATCACTTTAAATTCCCACTGGTAAAGTGGTCTAAACTGAGTTGCTTGATTTTGCAATATTTATAATTTAACTGGGCTGCTTTAATTTTCTCACAGCAGTAATCAGAGCTTGTTGCAGTTTGACCTGGGGATAGAAAACTGCATTGTGACAACTCTGTAAATAAATAATGGTATATGCTCTCTAAAGCAAAGCAATATTGTTTATATGAATGCAGCTCCACATTCTTGAAACTGAATATTTAGACTCCAGAATATGCCAACAAAATTGAAATACTCATCAGAAGTCCACTGATTAGGGTTGTAATTATTTATAGTTCACATGAACTATTTTAATTTTCCCACAACAATATTCAGAGCTTGTCTCAGTTTAGCATGATGATAATAAATAGCATTGCAGCAGGTGTATGTATTAATAAATAAATAAATAAAATAAATAATAGTATATGCTGTCTGAGGCAAAAAAGTTGGTTTATTTGTATGGAGTACCATGTTCTTGAATTAGAATATATTGGCTCCAAAATATCATTTTTCAGGCATCCAGTGATAGGGGTGCAACTCATATATGGATTAAAAGTTTGGATGTTCCAAAATGCACCACAGAGCATCTAAAACCCTATGGCTTATGAAGCCAAGTGGCCTCACAGACCCCTGGCATAACTTATTTCCTCCAGCAAAATACTCAACTCTCTGGCATCAAATTCTCCAGCAATGTATGTGGCCAGCATTGGAGGATATGTTACCATACAAATATTATTCTGTTGCTTCTAATACCATTAAAGCTCGCAGATAACATTGACTCTAGCCCTGGCCTGTATTGAGTCTCACCTGATAAAAATAAAAAATAAAATAGAAATAAAGGATGAAGGATTACAACATTTATTTCAGGCAGCAACACAAATAAATTCAGCCTGTCTAGTACTTTGCTAAATATACATACTTCTGATACAGCAAGCATCCAAGAATCCTGAATGAAACCAAATTAATTCATTACACATATCCATCTACAGCTCTAACAGCCTATCCATAGACAACAACCCAGATAAAGAATCAGTGAAGGTATTCTTATGTCATAATCCAGGCAAGGAGCCACCACACTATTTACTGCCTCTCGATGCAAAACAGGTCAATAGGCTTATATGTTGTTCTGTGAATGCCCGTTTGATGGTCATATAAAATTATCATTAGGCTAATACATTGCCCCAAAAGCCATTAATATAATTATGGCTACTGCTTTACATATAAATAAACTTAACTATATAATTGTGGGTGATTTTATTTCCCACTGGAACTAGCACACCACAAGCTTGTTTGATGAAATGCTCATTGATGAATCTTGTAAGAAAAGAGACGAAAGATTAATATAAGATTAATACAATCAAATCCAGCCACTAAGAAATATACCCTGCTTGACTGGATACAAACAAATATCTCAGTAAGATTTTCCAAGTCTTTATGCAGCATTTTTCTTTAGAGGTCATTACTCTTATGTTATTTCTTTCCCAGCTAAGTGGGCCAAATGTGAGTAACAGTAACCTATGAGTTTCTCGAGAAAAAGTAATAGTTATAAACTTGTAACTACTAATCTTGTATCATATCATAAAATGTCTGTTACGCTACACAGTATAGATGATTATGGTTGGGTCGCCGATCGTAACTAACTTATTATGCCAAGACATGGACGCCAAGAAATTCACCTTGACAGTGAAGAGGGAAATGGAATTCTATAACTTGGTTTTCCATTGAAGCCAAACAACCAACAGCAAAAAGAAAAAAAGGCCTAAATAACTTATTAATATTCTTAACAATCACTCAAAGTGACTGCGAGAAGATTTCTACTCAGTAAGAAGTGAAAAGCAAAAAAAAAAAAATCAGTAATGCTCTAAACTTCATTCGTGAAACAGAGGAAAGCATGCCCACTATGCAAACTGGCATCTACCTGACAAGAAATCAGTAATCATGCAGGAAGCTGAAAGTGCCTAAGATGTTACCCTCAGGTAGGGCAGTAGCTGAAATTTTAACATTTTTCAGACTACAGGCTTCACTCAAACATCGCCTCCAAGCCAGTCATTACTAAGGATGCAAATTTTGGGGTTAAGTCCATGCCTAGTTATGGTAAGGCTCAGTCTGTTTGTTCCCCATGTCTCTCAAGATCTACATTACCTCCATAGCTAATCCATGGAGTCAAATCATCAGCCTCTTGAAAGCCACTGGTTATTTTCCTGACCACAGGGAGACTTCAATAGTTATTCTGCTACTCAAACAAGATCATCAAACCAAATGGAGTCTTATAGGCAATATTAGTTTTTTTCCCTCTTCTTTTTAAATATATTACAAAAAGTTATGAAGAAGTGGAAGGAAAGATAGACTCATTATCCTTGTTTATTTTGGACAGTACCATCTTGATCCTGTGACCACAAGATCCCACAAGAGAAAGGACCATGCCCTGCTACCTGCAGGCATGAGTTCT
Source organism: Protopterus annectens (assembly GCF_019279795.1). Classification (NCBI taxonomy): domain Eukaryota; kingdom Metazoa; phylum Chordata; order Ceratodontiformes; family Protopteridae; genus Protopterus; species Protopterus annectens. The sequence continues at coordinate 1,833,843,561 of NC_056731.1, forward strand.
TACAGAGAATCTCAAACAGATAAGTGTGTGACTAATGCATGCCAGGTACAGAAAGTGTGTGACTGATGTGTACCAGATGTCAGATGACAAGGAACCAGAGTAAAGATCATATGCTATCTAAAAGATCCAACTGTGAGAGAAGCCTGTGCTGGCACAGGTTTTAGCCTCAGACCACAGTTTCTTAGAGTAGAATCAATCCCACAATTACAACTCCGTTTGCACTAGACTTACCTAAATTAATCAGAACATACCTGCCTAGCTGGGCCTTGCGGAAGTTAAAAGATATGTCTCAAGAGACTGGATGATGCAAGAGGCTGCTGTCCACAATAGCAAACATAAAAGCCAAAGGCTGGGCTATAAAGGGATTTGGGCATGCACCCCTATAATGGAAGCTGATGGGTACACCACCTCACCTGATCTCTTAATCTTCCTCAGAAGCAGAAGACTTGTGTGGGCTTGAGACCTTACTAGCCAAGGTCAAGCTCAGCCCTTGCAGAGACCAGAATACCTGCTGGACACTGGCTCTACCTACAGAAGGGCTACTCCACATCTCCCACTTATTGTAATCCTTTAACCTATACCTGTGGTGCATCTGTAACTATATTAGTACACATGTACAGGGCAACCAAATGAAATAGGGGTTCACATAGAGACGTCTTCACACCAATGTCATAATATATTGCAGACTGAGGGACTAACAGTGTTACATTACACTCAGCTACTATTATACTAAGCTCCCTTAAAGAGATAAGGTACTGTTATTATAGCTTTACCACATGTGACAGCTCCCTTACTATAAAAATAAAATAACTGAATCCCATTCAATTATAATGCAGTGTACAAAATATCCTTGTCTAACTCTGTGTGTGCTATCTGAAATACAGTTGATACTAATTCTAAAGTAGACAAATGATCAGAAATGCCCAGCTTGTCTTGTGAGTTATGTCAAAGCCAGAACGTAGTGGGTTCTTATCAATCATCTCTGACTTAGTCAACATATCACTACTGAGGCTGTTAATGCTATTAACACTTCTGCGATTAGAAATAGTGGTAATTCTTCTCACTGAGTAAATTTCAAGACTTGTTTAAATTATTTTTATCTGTTGATCTGTGGAATTATGTAGTTCTCTGAATCAGGCAGTCATTGTTCATGGGTTTATAGGAGGTTAATAGGCTAACAGCCCTGGAATCCTTACAAACTAAGCCATCTTAATCCTGAGTTGCCCCAGTTGTCCTTGGTTAGATGGGTGTAATTTGCAGAGCGAGTCTATGATCATGGGTGCCACCCCCAGGGTGAATTTGTGGTCTCCCATTCATTTGTCTAGGTTCAGTTTGAATAGGGTCAGAGAGGAGCTCTGCTTCACGTGAATTGGAAGAATATTCCAGAGGAGCGGCAATCTCTGGGAGATATATCTGTCTCTCCAGCATGTTCTGTTTATGTCACAGGCTGGGTTAAGATTCCTAGAGCGAGTGACTCTTGTGTCATTTGACTGTCATTTGACTTGCAGATGTGCAGCATTTCCATTATGGCAGGGTCGTGAACTGTCCTGAAGACTAAGCACAAGTTGTCTGTCAACAGCCTATAAGATGCAGAGTACAGTGACAGGGCTTTCAGTCTATCCATGTAAGTCATGGTTTGGAAGCCCTGTATTTTCTTGTTGAAAAACCCCTGGAGTCTCCCCAGCTGCTGCAGGCGTCCAGTGAGGTACATGCAAAAGGGAACATTGTACTCTATTAATGGTCTGATGAGGTTTGAGTACAGTGGAGTTATAACATCCTTAGACCTGTGAGAGATGCCCTTACTTATGAGATATGCAACATAGAAGGCTTTCTTTACCTTGGTGGTTGAAGTTCAGATTGCTATCAACCTGTGTTCTAAAATCTCACACCACTGAGTTTGAACTTATGGGGAGTGCTATCAATATTGTAATTAGTGGGGAATTCCATTTTGCCAATGGGGATAATAATGCATTTTCTGCATTTAGGTTTAGTCCATGGCTTTGGCACCAGTCATTTGTCTGTGTTAGCCCCTGCTGTAATATGTTAACATCATTGGGTGACTCAATGATTACACCCAATTTGCAGTCATCAGTGAACCTGGCAAGCCAAAGGCCATCTACTTTAGCCTGGACTTCCGAGAAATAGATTCCAAACAGCAAAGGGCCCAGTACAGATCCTTGCTGTATGCCACTGGTGACTGGTCTACTGGTAGAGGTGGTGTCATCAGCTTTGACAATGTGTGTTCTGTCAATGAGCCAACTAGCTACCCATCTATTAACATAAGTGTTAATCCCCAGCTAGGAAAGCTTCTCAGTGGAGGATTGTGTCAAAAGCTTTTGCTACGTCAAGATAGGTGGTATGCATTGTTTTACCTTCATCCAGGGCTGTGGTGACTTTCTTAAAGAAGTCTATTAGGTTTAACAAGCATGATCTACCCTTAAGAAAGCCAAACTGGTTTGGTGCTAGAGCTTGGACATCACCTACATCCTTGTTGATAAGGTCCATGACAATTCTTTCCATGGCCTTGCAGATGAGGATGGTTAGACTTATGGGTCTATAGCTCCCAAGAGCAGTTGTTGGACCCCCTTTGTGCAAGGGAATTACTGTTGCTGTCCTCCACTCTGCTGGAACAAAGCCACCTCTCAGGCTCTGGTTAAAGAGAATGCCAAGTGAGTCCGCTAGGCCCTGTCTTAGATTGCTTAGTAAGCAAACTAGGATGTTATCTGGTCCACTCAAGGCCATGTTTTTGGCCTTGGAGAGCAAAGACATGACCTGATCTCTAGAGATATTAGACAGAGGCCTGCTGTCAGGTATGCTTTGGGGTATGGCTGGTGGGAGTGGGGGGAGGGGGTAAAGTTTGCACAAAATCTGTCAGCTAGCAGGTTGGCAATTTCCTCCAGTGTAGTAGGAGTGGTACCATCTACTACCAGCTCGGCACACAGCTGGGTATTCCCTTTTAGATTTCCGACGTAGTTAAAGAATGACTTATGATTATCCTTAACTAAGGATGCTATTTTAGTTTCATAATTAGTTTTAGAGTACTTTAAAAGATTTCTGATTTGCTTGTTCAAGCTGTGGAGGGAATTCTTTCTCTGCTGAGTCAGTTCCCTCTTGTTCTTAGACATCATTTGTATGAAGGGAATTCTTTCTCTGCTGAGTCAGTTCTCTCTTGTTCTTAGACATCGTTTTTTTCCTCTTATTATTTAACCTGTTTATACTTGAGGTCCACCAGGGTCGCTTGTTTTTTCGAGAGGACCTGGCTTTGAATCGGTCAAGTACATCCAAGTCTATACAGTTGCTTAAGTGTTTATACAAGGCATTTGTGTACACCGCTGCATAGGAGACACTGTTGTCTGTGATTATAGGGGGTATAAAACGTTTTATACCATAACTTTGTAGGCTGTAGTTTTCTTTGGAAAAAAATGTTTAGTTTTTTGCTCCTGCAGGGATGTCAATTCCAACAGTTACTTTGAATGAGACTGATTTATGGTCTGATGTAACCAGGGAGGGAGGGCATCACACAGGGGGAGTACACTGCCCCCCCCCATGTTGGTGAGTACTATGTCTAGGACATTTGAGACCCTTGTGGGGGTGCAGAGAATCTGTTTCAGAGCATTTGTATTGACAAGGTCTAAGAACCTCTGGATAAATGTGTTTGTGCTCATGTATGTTACCCAGTTGATGGAAGGATAGTTGAAATGTCCCACGACTAAGATATTTGGCTGTATGGCAAGTGATTCCAGTAAGTCCAGGTAGGCAGAGTGCTTTTCTTGGTTCATGGTAGGGAAACTATAGCTAGCAATGATGGGATAGGGTATTTTGCCTATACTTAATTGGACATGGAGTAATTCAAGACAGTTATACTGTTGACCAGTCTTGAGGTGTATTTGACTTAAATGAAGATGGAGACACCTCCACCTTTGTTTCTTTCATGCTTCTTTTGGGGTCCGAACGTGTGGAAGGCATTGTAGCCTTGGAAGGCTGGGGTGCTCTCAGTGGTCTTGAACCATGTCTCAGTGACAGCCAAGTCTATGCAGTATCTTCCAAAGTGAGGATTGCAGTTTCATGTTTAGACTCCTAGCATTAAGCAGTATAACCTTCAGCTTGTCTGGAGTGAAGTTTGTTATGTTGGAAATTTTGTCATTTCTGACATTGCCTAAAAAAGGCACTATGGGGGAGGCAAGCTCCTTTGCCAGTATCCAAAAGCCTAGAGGAGACAGGTGCAGACCATCTCTGGCAAAGCAGCGTGGCCTGTCTTCCCAGGCTGACAGATACTGGATCCCCCTGGAGTGACACCACATGCTAAGCCAATTGTTGAAGTCTATCATTTTTTGTTTATATTGCGGCATCATCCTGGGTGAAGGTAGAATGCTGCCAGGTTAGGGTCATACCTGCCTGGGACACATAGTCTGAGAGTTCAGTCACGTCTCTTTTCATATAGTCCAGAGAGGTATGTCTCATGTCATTCACCCCAACATGGACTATGAACAGTACTTGTTGAGTGACTTGAATGCATGTGTGATTTGACAGATCCTGGCACCTGACAGGTAGCTCATTATGACCTTCTCCTTGTCCAGCCTGGTGAGGGGGGACATCTGTGTGTTTACTATGGAGTGGCCTATAACAAAGACATTAGATTTTGAGGTATTTTGCCTTAGGGGCTGCCACCCAACTATCAAAAAGCCAAGAAAAGCCCACTTGTAGAAGCATACCTTAGTGCCTGTAATCCCATTCAAAATGCAACAATCCAGATGTGAAACCTACCAGAGCTGTTGGACATAGAGAAGGACACAGTCTCTCTTTATATAAGAGGCCAAATATCAGTTCCCCAAAGTCAGTTCACATTTAAAAATTCAGGAACTTGTTATAAAATACTTTATTGCAAAAAAGAAAAACTGTCCCAGAGTACTGTGTCCCTTCCGAGAGGGTTCATTAAATGTGAGTGTAAAAGAATTATGTAAATATAATGGTCATTTTGCTCTTTGATAGATACTGCCCCGCCCCCCCAACAAATCATATCAATAATAAAAAATAATCCTATAATAGCCACTTGATGTAATATATCATCTTCCCCAGTCCTTTTGACCAGAGGTCAAATAACACCCAGGTTGATGCAAAGCCTAGTTGACAAAAAAGCCCTCTGAAAATCTGGATTTACCAGCTGTATATAAGAAGTCATATGTAATTTCCACAAAGACAGCTCACAATAAAAATGCTAGAAATCAAGCATAGTGTCAAACTGTGTCAACAAAAGCTCTCTGAAACACTGGATTTATTAGCAGTGTAGAACAGGCCATGGGCCAGATTCCAAAAGATCTGCTCTCAGTGTAAGTGCCCACTTATACTGAGAGCAGGACTTTTGGATTCTGCCCCCAGTATAACCCTGTTTATAGATAGACCTTACACTGAAGTAATTCACTTACACCGAACGCAAGTCTTTTGGAATCATGGCAGACTTACACAGAAGGCAACTTTTTTTGGAATCTGTCCCCATATGTCAGTACCTTAAAGACAGTTTACAATAAAAATAAGGACTTAAAATAAGATACTTTGGTGCAAAACCCACACAAACTGTCCCAGTGGAATGTGTCCTTTCTGAGAAGGCACTATGCTTTTGAATTTGAAGGAATCGTGGAAAAGTAATGGCCATATTGCTCTTTGACATATATTCCTTTCAACAAACCATACCAACAGTCAAATGCAATTCTGCAACTATTGTTTACTTTCATCCATCAAATGTTCCCAAAGTTATTCTCACATTCTATATACTTATGATGTCCTTTTGAGGCCACAGTACCATATTTCAACTTACTGCTATTAGACCTATACACTGACCCCCGACAAGCTACATTTTAATTTGATATTTTCATGTAATTTCCCGTGTTTTAAAAAGCAACATGCCTTCTCATCCCTTTCCCATATAGGCATCCACCATCTTTGTACATCTCTGATGTAAAAAAAGAAATAAATAATGATCATAGCAATTTATTTCAGCCTCTTGCTATTGAACTTACAATGATGTCATAATTTCTGATTTCCAAAACTTTATAAATCTTTTTATACACTGTACTTAGAAGGTGGCTAGAATAATAGGTTTTACTTTAGCATCCATTTTTCTGAAAAATATGAAGTCTGTAACTCAAAAGTCTGACATTATTAATGCCAGCAATCCTTGCCAACTTGTCAGAGACACAATTTTTACCAGGTGTGGATCAAAAATATGAAGTGAAATCAGGGACAGCTGAGAAGTATGAGTTATAACCAGCTCAGTGTACCCATTTCTGAAACTTCCATAACAACAGCAGTATACACCAAAAGCAAATAGCCGAGCTAAGGGAAAAAATATATATAACACAGAAGTAAGAGCAGCAGTACTGCTGCCTTCACAAAAACTGGGCAATCTCACCCACTCAAGGTATTCACAGCAATCTTCAACAATTTGCCAGAAAATAACATGTTACTACAGGTAGACCAAAAATACAGGGCCAAAAAATTATAGATGTACTATGAAATTAGGGATAGTTGAAAGGAAGGAATGACAGCCAGCCCCAAAGTCAGTGTACCCATTAATGAAATTTGCCAAATTCCATGCCTCACAAATGGATTAAGCCCTAACACATCTAACAGCTAAGAAACAAACAGATGATTTATTTTGTAACCTGTTTTTTAAGTATAAGACAGTAATAAAAAGGCAAGCTGCAAGTCTACTAGCTTTCCAAAAATAAGGTGATTGAACTAAATCTCTTGGCAGGGTCTCCTCTTCCATACAAACTATAGAGCTATTTGTTGTAGTACAGTTAAATGCAGCAATAGACAGCAGCTTTGTTTTTCCCCAAAAAAGGCTCAGGCAGCAAATCAACCAGTCATGGCACCCACAGTGCATCTGTGTCTTTAGTTGATAACAAGTAGCAGCACTGTGCAACTCAGCCAGCCAATAATATCCAATGCAAGTGGGAGCCTCAATGCACATTTCCTTTTTCCCTCCCTGACTGAAAAGCAAATTGTTTCATTACCTGGAATAATGAAAAAGCAAAGCAACTGATTGACTGTTGTAGCAAAAACTGAAGAAATCAGCATGTTTTTTTTTCGTTTCTTTATTTTCCAGTATTGTAATTGAAAGTGTTTTTTTTTTTTTTTAGTTTTTTTTAGGTAAGGAGTCTGACAGGGGCACAGTCAGAGTCTGTGGTAAAAGGGGAGACACTTATGAGAGCAGGACTTACCTATTTTGGCACCCCATATTGAGCCTTGATCTGGAAGCCCTCAACTTTGTTTATTTATGCATGTATGAAGGCAGAAAAAAGTTTTCTTGTTTGAAATGTAGCAAACTGCTTGTTACATCTTACGCCACACACATTTAAAGCACTTCTCCCCTGACTGCAAATACACTACTGGCATTAATTTCTGGAGGCCAGTAGTGCACTGCTGAATGACTGTCTCTTTCAATTGCAACTCCTAACACATTGCACATGTGGCAGCAGAGTCCTTCACCCCACCCTAGCTATGTTTTAGTGCTCATCCCCCACCATATGGTTCCAACTCCTTTAGTGGCACATATATAATTGTCATTGTCTCTGGCTTTCGTGAACTTTTCAAAGATGTTAATATGGTTTATAGATAGGATCTGCCTTCAGCAAAGCAAAACTGACTAGGGACTAGGACAGGATATTACCTATGTCTAAGTTAATGAATTCAGCTATGCTGCACTGCATAACCTTAGATGTAACACTTGTGAGACTAATCTGCCTATAGATGCTTGCATCAGTGGTGAGGTCCCCTTTTTTGCATAGCAGTTTTCCAGGCATCAGACACATATCCTAAAGAGAAGATGAGAATGAAGATGTTGAGAGGTTCAGACAAACTTCATTTGATGTTGATAAGGAGGCAGCCCAGTATGTTATCGGGATCTATTTGTGTGGTATTCTTTGATTTTGGATAGGGCTGACAGGAACTGACTGATGGTGATTTTTTTGGGGAGGGAGGCTACAGGATAATAGGGAGAACGACACAGCAGGTAGATAGTATGAAGTTGGAACTAAATGCATTTGCTAGGATATAGGTTACTGAGTCTGAAAGTATTGCTATAAAAAGCTCAGAGCATTTCTGGGAATGACTTCCAAGTTTCTTAACATAACTAAAGAAGATTTTATGGTTCTATTTAATGGAGGTAGCCATCCCAAGTTTGTATTTTGCCTTAGACTTCGGTGGTGCGCTTGACGTTCTAGTTAATCTGTGTCATGGCTTTTTATGGTACAGAAAAAAACATTATTATAGATGATAAGCATTTTCTTCTTTTTATTGTACAACTTGTAAAAACAAAAATTCCACCATAAGGGTGTGGTCTTAAATTTCACATTGTATTTGGAGTAGACATGGATGGCCTTCTCAATACAAATGTTTAGGTTTGAGTATGTCAGAGGTGAAAGTTGCAGTTGTGGCAATGTGGTTGAAAAGAACAAAGTTGCTTCTGAACTTTTCTAATTCACTTGAGAGCAATAACAGGTTTGCTTTGGAGATATCTCTAAAGACTGTGGGGTAGAAGAAGTGCCAAGTGCCACAGATTAAGAAGAAAATATGGATTTGTGATCATACAGAACTAGGGAGGTGGATTTTCAAGGTATGTTACAGGCATGGGCTATGTTGGTGAAGCCAAGATCAAGGAAATTAAAGCTTTTCATGGAAAAGATGAGAATTTGTTCAAGTGAGTTGGCATTGACAAATTCTAGAAAACACTCAACAAATGTATTACTAGCGGTATAGATTTGAAAGTTGATGGTTGGGTAGTTATAGTTGTGTGGTTGAATAATGTTAGGTTGAAGTGATCTCTTCTAGTAGATTTAGGTAATTTTCACGCTTAGTGGAAGGCATGGAAGGTGATCTGTACTAAGCTTTAACCTGGACCTTTACACATTCTAGGATGATGACATCGGGTCTTGACTTGCAATGATGAGATCCTAGAATAATGTGGACACTTACCTATAGTTTGCAGTGGGTCTGAAGAGGGATAAGCACGAAGTTCCGGGATAGAGGAAGTGCTATAAATATACTGAAACAAGTTTCATATGTTTGATGGTCAGGAATTGTTTTTTTTTTCAGTCTCCTAGCAATGAACAGTGCATCCTTAATATATTAGAATGTGCTACACTGCTATCTTCAGGAGACAGGTTGTGCCTAAAAAAAAGGCACTAAGAGGAGAGCAAAACTTTATACGTGAAAGCCATAATGAGAGTGATGCAAGCCATCCCAGGCAATATAAGAAGGCTTGCCAGGCTAGCCATTGTCTCCTATACTGACACAAACTGGATCTCCCTAGAATAAGACCAAGTATCCAGCCAACTGTAAAAAACAATAATTTTGTCTTTGAATTGAGGTATTACTCTTGGAGATGGCAGAATGTGGCTCAAGACTAGTGCCTTCCATGCTTTCTACACAAACACAGTGAACTTCAGAAAGTCTTTCTGCATCTCTGTAGATGGATTGCCTAAAACTGTTCACCTCAGATGGACAACCAGCAGCTCATATTCATAGTTATCGTGCTGGCACCAGAGAAACAACTAACTTAACTCTGCTCTTGTCCAGCTTAGTGAAAGCGAAGTCAGTGTACTTAACTTTGGAGTCATCAATAATTGGTACATTATCATGATAGGATGCAGACTTTGTGGCCCTTAATAGATTACATTCACAGACTTGATGACTCCTGGGGCTCTTGGACATGGTTATTTATGATGAGGTATCGGTGGCATTGACATATGTGTGTGGTAATAGAACTAAGTAGCTGAGGTATTTTAGCATGGTGTCTATGAGGTCTAGGTAGGGATTTAACTACCTAAGCATAAGTTAAAGTAGTACTTTGATATGACAGATTAGTCTCAAACTTGAATAAAAACTTACATCTTTCACAGATTGTGTTAGTGATGAGTAGCAACAGTGGGTTTTCAGTAAGCATGACCCAAATGTTACATTGTCACAAAGTGGCAGGTGCAAGGAGGTTGGCCACAAAATGTGCTAGAGCAGACTGGGATCTCATGCTGTCAAAGACAGGTCATATACAATATTAACAACACTAGTTCTAATTGGGTGCAGATAAGACTGGATAATGGAATGGTATTAGTAGGATACTAGCTGGTGCAGAGAGAAAAAATGACTTTAGTTTGTAATGAACACAAGGTTAAATCTCTTACTTAAAGGGAGTGCTAAGTTTTTGCAACTACAACGCTTAAACAAGTTAAATGGAGTGCTGCATTTTATCTGGCATGGTACAGTTGCATCTTCTATAAACTCTACAGTAGGTACAACACATAATCTACAATCAGGCATAACTTCAACTAACTGCAAGGACCATAAGTGGATTAACAGTTGATACTGGTAACTTTGATGCAGTCAGTGCACTTTTAAGGTAAAGTACACTGTTCTCTAATAATAACTCAAATGGAAGCAGTTATCTGCAGCACCAAACAGGATACTATGCAAAAATAAAGTGTCACATGTAAAACTTACAACAATCAACCATCTGTATGCTTTTCTGATACTAATTCAGTATGAAGCAATTACAGCAAAGACCTGACTGCATGGTAACTAATATCTGCAGTTCAAACAGAAAAAATAGCAATGTCAATCATAGCCATATCTAGCACCAGGCTCCCTAGGTAGCTGCCTAGGTCCTGGTACTAGGTGAGGGGCTCCATTAGTGCTGCCAGTCACTCATGTCAGCATTGTAATGTTTTTGTTGCTGCTGTATAGGATACTGATGCACAATCATGATCACTAAGTTCCATGACTGTGGACATTAAACAAAAGTAAAAACTGAACAAAACCAGTGATCCCAAGTCCAGTAGGATAAACAACATAAATGTTACTGCCAATTTCCTGTTGTCTGCCATGTATCTGGTTAACCTGCTGACACTCATGAACTTATGCTGCATTGTTTCTTTGCCCTCTTCCATTTATGGACAGTAAGTACTAGTATTAGTGCGGCAGTAGCAACCAAACTGAATACTGCATTATTTATTTATTTATTATTGAAGCTGCTCTGCTGGATATTTAATTTTGTTTGTTTTGGTTTCATAGTGCTTCAAATTCATTTTCCAAGAGTTGCAGCAGTATGGTCTTTAAAAAAACAGTATTGTGTAATGTTAGAGTCCATTACCATGACCATGTGCATATGGTAAGTAACAATGCAATCTATTTTTGTGTGTGTGTGTGTGTGTGAGTGAATCCAAGCATAGCTCTGCCTCTCGACTGATAATTTTGCCTCATATTTTTGTCGTGTCTCTCATTAAATTCTACATTTTTTGGTAAATCACCAAGGATTACAGTCAACCAATAATGCCATTGATTAGTTTCCTACTTCTTATTACTCAGAAAATGCATGCCAATGCAAAACTTGTTCTGTTAACTTTCTATATGAATTAGAGTTGCATAGCAATTAGAGCTGAGGATTAAGGCTTAGCTGTAAATGGATTGCTTCCTGTACTCAAAACTGTAGCGTTTGACTCCTTCTAACTACTGTGGTAATAAGTCACTTAACCAGACATTGCTCCAAGGTTGTCTTTGAAAAGGAACACTTTGTACAGTAAGTTTACCTGACTAACAAATAGATTAAAAAATAACAATTGTCTGTTTATTGGGCCTTTGTCCCCCCATTATTTTTGGCTTTCTCCAGAATTCTTGAGCAAGGAAGTTGAGAGGTATTTTGGTTTACTCCACAGGTTCATATGTTCAGAGGTAAGTACTAGACTAGTTGCCCTTGCAGTCCATTTTAGGCCACACCAGTTTCCCTTTATGAGCTCAAAATAACCAATTGCATTTGTTCATAGATTGGTCTTACCCATCCCATGGTCAATAATTATAGATTACCCCTAAAGAGAATAACTGGGATCATAAGGGGACCAATGCACAGGATAAAACATTTAGGAGCTGCATCTGTACATTTGTAATACATGCTGCAGTCCTGAGGTAAATTTTCTGTTTCCCATCCATAGATCTAAGCTGCACTTGAAAGTGGACAGGGATGAACTTTGTTTTATGTCGATGGGGAGTCTGTTCCATAGCAGTAGTATTCCCTTTGAAATATACTTGTCACTCCAAACCATTTTGTTGATGTTGTAGAAGAGGTTTAGATCCCTAGATTTGAGTAGTTCTGATGATGTTTGACGTGCTGATGTGCAGTAAATCCATCAGCAATGGGTTGGAGGATGCCTTGTATGCCAGACACAGGTCACCTCTTAGCAGTCTGTAGGATATCCAGTATAGTGACAAGACATTGAGTCAGTCTGCATAGGACATGTTGTTTAGGCCTTATATCCTTTTAGTAAGATATCACTGTGGCTGTTCCAGCTGTTGCATGTGTCTGGATGGATCCATGCCAAAGGGGACTTTATATTCAATGATTGGCCTAATGAGAGTGGGTTAAAGGGGACAATGACAGCGCTAGATCTAGACACAATTCCTTTGTTTATAAGCTGTACAATACCGAAGGACTTTCTCACAACAATAGGCACATTGGTCAAATGTTAGGTCACTGTCCACATAGGTTCCAAAGTCAGAAGAACTGGGTCAGCTCTTAGGGGAGTTTTGTCAATGTGGTAGTTCCCTGGATTAAATGACTTTATGAAGGATACAATAATGCATTTTTGGCTATAGTTTCAGACCATGATTTTAGGCCCAGTTATTTGTTTGAGATAGTCCTTCCTGCAGGATGGCTAAGTAATTTGGGGATTCAGTGACTACTAACTTACAGTCATATGCAAACTTAGTCAGGCAGAGCCCTTTGTTATTGACCTTTACATCAGAAAAGTATATATCAAACAGGAGAGGTCCCAGTACAGCATCCGGGAGGACTCCACTGGTGAATGGTCCCTTTGTGTAGGTAACTTCACCTGTTTTATCTGCATAGTATCTGTAACCCAGCTGGCAATCCAGTGGGTGACATAGGGATTTATTCCCTGTTTGTTTACCTTTTCTACTATACCTGCATGGGGAATTGTGTCAAAGGCAAATAAATAAAATGAATAGTTTAGTGGCAAATTATTGTGGATTGTAGTCGGTAATAATGACTGGTATTGGGTTTCAGCCTTTGTATGTTTCAGAAAATGTTTGGTAATGCAAAGGTTATTATTCTAGTAACTTTCTTGGTATATAAGAAAAATATGTAAAATCTGTTCCTGATTTTGGGTCATTGTCTTTGACTCTTGAGCTAGGAAGTTCAGAGGGTAAAGGGGGGTGCAGTGGGATACACTGCATGGATCTGAGAACAGTGAGCTGAGATATATCTCTGGGCAATTATGTTTGCACTCTATAATTCTGACAACAGGATGATTGGATATGTTTTTGGCCATTATTTACATATTTATTCATTCACTTGCTTTCATGTAGATATCATGAACTGTACACAGTTCTACAAGCTGTTGTAACTGATGGCAATGTCTGTGTGTGTAGGTGTGTGTGAGTATATGAGTATATGCTCACATGCATGTTTGTGTGTATGTATGCATGCATAAATACCACTCTCTCTGCATGGAACCAATATCACAGGGTCTGGTACTTGGTAAAACAACAGCAACACAGCTTTAAAAAGAAAACCAGCGGTCAGAAGTGCCTAAAAACCTGTTTAATACTCTACAAGTCAGCTAAACCGCTAAAAATCTTGGGGAAGAAAATATAAGTAACAAATTTGAAAAAAAAATCACATTTATTTATTTTATTTATTTATTGGCATTTGTTTACCAGGAAAGTTCGACTGAGCAGTGATCTTTTTCAGCAGAGGCTGGGGGAGAAAAGCTCCATTATACAGATATCATGAACATTATTTGCATTGTTTCATCATTTATCATCAGTTTCACTCATTAGGAACAGCTCCATTATTAACACCATTTACGTCATGTACAAACCATTTAAATTAAAAATAACAGTTACATGGCTTGTAGATGATACATTTTTGAAGATAAAGAGTTAGAGCAACAGAAAGAAAGGGACAAGGGGAAGATAAAGGAGATGAGATGATAGAGGAGGTTACAGTTGTGATACTATTATATTAAGATTTGTGCAGAAGAGTTATGGCATACATTCATATCGTTATATTAGTAGCAGTTTAACCAGGGGTGGTGCAGATGAGACATTTATCTATCAGGTGTTGCTTCTATTGACATTTAAAGTCTTTCAGTTTGCAGACTGTTTTTAAGTGGAGTGGGATAGCATTCCATATATCAGCAATGCAATGTGAATACAGGCAGTATCCCACATTGTTAGGTTTCATTAACAGGATTAAAGATTTGTCAGTAGAGTACAGAGGTTTCTTTGTAGTAGGATGAATGAAGGAATGAAGACATGGGAATTTTTCAGGTATGTGCAGTAGTCTGTAGGTTGTAATTAAGTGTGAGTACAATCATACCTCTCAACCTCTTAGAGCAAGAAATCTGGACAAAGCAATAAATCATTATCATCATCTTCTTTCGGCTGTTCCTGTTAGGGGTTGCCACAGCAGATCATCTGTTATCCATTTCTTCCTGTCCTCACACCAACCACCTGCACGTCCTCTCTCACCACATCCATAAACCTTATCTTAGGCCTTCCTCTTTTCCTGTTACCTGGTAGCTTCATCCTTAGCATCTTTTTCCCAATATACTCAGCATCTCTCCTCAGCACATGTCCAAACCAATGTAATCTTGCCTCTCTGGCTTTGTCTTCAAACATTCCAACCTGGGCTGACCCTCTAATATACTTATTCCTAATCCTGTCCACCCTCGTCACACCCAGTGCAAATCTTAACATTTTTAACTCTGCCACATCCAGCTCAAACTCCTGCCTTTTGGTCAATGCCACTGTCTCCAACCCATATAACATAGCTGGTGTCACAACCCTCTTGTAGACCTTCACTTTCACTCTTACTGGTACTCGTCTGTCACAAATCACTCCTGACACTCTTCTCCACCCACTCCATCCTGCCTGTACTCTCTTCTTCACCTCTCTTCCACACTCACCGTTACTCTGAACTATTGATCCCAAGTATTTAAACTCATCCACCTTCGCCACCTCTACTCCTTGCATCCTCACCATTCCTCTATCCTCCCTCTCAATCACACACATCTATTCTGTCTTAGTCCTGCTGACCTTCATTCCTCTTCTCTCTAGAGCATATCTGCATCTCTCCAGGGTCTCCTCTACCTGTTCCCTACTCTCACTACAGATCACAATGTCATCTGCAAACATCATAGTCCACGGGGACTCCTGCCTGATCTTGTCTGTCAACCTGTCCATCACCATTGCAAATAAGAAAGGGCTCAGAGCTGATCCTTGATGTAACCCCACCTCCACCCTAAACGCATCTATCACCCCCACCGCAGACCTCACTGCTGTCACACTACCCTCATACATATCCTGTACCACTCTTACATACTTCTCTGACACTCCCGACATCCTCATACAATACCACAACTCCTCTCTAGGCACCCTGTCATATGCTTTCTCTAAGTCTACAAAAACACAATGCAACTCCTTCTGACCTTCTCTGTACTTCTCCATCAACACTCTCAGAGCAAACATCGCATCTGTAGTGCTCTTTCCCAACATGAAACCATACTGCTGATCACTAATCAACATGTCCCATCTTAACCTAGCTTCCACTACTCTTTCCCATAACTTCATGCTGTGACTGATCAGTTCAATCCCTCAGTAGTTACTACAGCTCTGCACATCACCCTTATTCTTAAAAATCAGTAGCAAAACACTTTTTCTCCATTCCTCAGGCATCGTCTCACTTTCCAAGATTTCATTAAACAATCTGGTTAAAAACTCTACTACCATTTCACCTAAACACCTCCATGCTTCCACAGGTATGTCATCTGGACCAACAGCCTTTTCATTCTTCATCATCTTCATAGCTATCCTTACTTCCTCCTTGTTAATCCATTGTACTTCATGATTCTCTATCCCCACATCATCCAACCTTCTCTCCCTCTCATTCTCTTCATTCATCAACCCCTCAAAGTACTCTTTCCATCTCCTCAACACACTCCTCGCTTGTGAGTATGTTTCCCTCATTATCCTTTATCACCTTTACCTGCTCGGTCCCTCTGTTTAGCCAATCAGTACAGGTCCTTTTCTCCCTCCTTAGTGTCCAACCTTTCATACAACTCTTCATATGCCTTATCCTTAGCCTTTGCCACCTCTCTCTTTGCCATGCACCTCATCTCCTTATACTCTTGTCTACTTTCTTCATCTCTCTGACAATCCCATTTCTTCTTTGCCAACCTCTTTCTCTGTATACTCTCCTGTACTTCCTCATTCCACCACCATGTCTCCTTGTCATCCTTCTTCTGTCCAGATGTCATACCAAGCACCTTTCTAGCCATCTCCCTTACTAGCTCTGCTGTAGTTACCCAGATATTTGGTAACTCTTCACTGCCACCCAGTGCCTATCTTAACTCATCCCTGAACTCCACCTCACAATTACCCTTTTTCAATTTCCACCATTTGATCCTTGGTGCTGCCCTCACACTCCTCCTCCTCTTCTTAATCACCAACGTCATCCTACAAACCACCATCCTATGCTGCCTAACTACACTTTCCCCGGTCACCACGTTACAGCCTCCAATCTCCTTCAGACTGGCCCTCCTACATAAGATATAATCCACCTGTGTGCATCTTCTGCCACTCTTGTATGTCACCCTATGCTCCTCCTTCTTGTTAAAATACGTATTCACCACAGCCATGCCATCCTTTTCGCAAAATCCACTACCATCTGACCCTCTACATTCCTTTGTTTAACACCATACCTACCCATCACTTCCTCATCCCCTTTGTTCCCTTCAGCAACATGCCCATTGAAATCTGCTCCAGTCAGCACTCTCTCACCCTTGGGTACAGTCATTACCACTTCATCCAACTCACTCCAAAATTTTTCTTTCTCATCCATTGCACACCCAACTAAGCAATAAATAATGGGGGGAAAGGCCCAAAAATAGGGACAATTTTTAAATATCTATCTTACAAACATAGAAAGTTGATAGGATAACAGGTCTTGCATTAACATAATATTTCTGAAGTCTGAAACTCAAATATCTGTCATTATTTTCTGACTTCAGTCCTCATTGATTTGACACTGATTTGCCAAAAAAACACAATTTTATGAGAAATAGACCAAAAATATGAGGCAAAAATCTGGACATTCTGTGAAAATCTGTACAGTTGAGGGGTATGAGTACAATACAGAATTATTTTAGTTTGAGATAGTTTGTTTTAGAAAGAAGCAGTGATGTGATCTATATTGTTGGTTTGTTTGCAAATTTGGCTACTTTACTGTAACATTTTTCTAGTTTAGCTGCTAGAGAAGAGTCAAGATTGGTTAAGATAGGAGAGGCATATAATAGGGTGGGGACTAGAAAAGAAGTAGGTATGTTTTGTTGAGAAAAGTCGGTATGGTACTGTTTTAAACTATAGAGGCAGCCTAGCTTTTGGCGTGTCTTCTTTATGGCTTGCTGAAGGATGAGATCAAATTTCAGATGGTCGTCTATAATCACACCTAGTGGTTTGGTGTGGGATGCTAGTTCTGTATTGGGCTTGTTGAATGACAGAACATTAAAAGTAGGTTTTGGTAAGAGTGACAGATGGGGATGACTTGTAGTAGTTCATTTTTTTTTATTTGGGAGGAGTTGTGAGTGTTCAAACTAAGCTTCTATGCTCAATAATGTGTGAGCTTGGTTGATAAGTAACCTTCATGGAGGGGTGGGGATATATATTTTTTTCTTAGATAGAGTAGTTTATTAGAATCAAAAGGCTATATGCAATGAGTTTGAAGTATTCAGACGGAAACTGGTCGGGGCAGTGGTTGTTGTCTTAAGGCCGGGTGGGTATTTTTTAACTGTAGATGTTGGCACTGGAGTGAGTGACATCTGTTGTGGCTTTGATAGTTGAAGTGGGATGGCTGGAGTTGTAGCAGTTTTGTTTTGTAGGATGGAGGTTGCTTTATTTATAAAATATGAATTAAACTGTGAAGCAATGCTTTGGGAGTTATCAGTTGGAGATGGGCTGGTTTTGCTTGATTTTCCAGATTCAGCAATATAGCTATTGATGCCCAGAAATTTTTTTAGATTGACACTGAATTTTGGGTAATGCTATAATAGTTTTTTTCCCCTGTTTTATGTACTGTTTGGTATGGTTCCTTAACTGCCTATAATGTTGCAGGGATGTTTGAGACGGTTTGTAGCCACAATTTCCACTCTCTTATCTCTGTTGCATGAGTCGCTTGTTTTTTTTTTTAATTAACCAAGAGGCTGGTTGTTACTTTTTTTTTTTGGTTTTAGCAGCACTTCTTCTGCCAGGATATTATGAAATATTGCATTAAATGTGTCAACTGTTTCATCAAAGGAAAGAGTTTTAAGTGGAGCCCAGCTGATCTGCAGCAGGCTGGAAGTAAACGTTTCTTTATTGAAGTTAGTGAGTTTCTGACTGTGTTATAGTGGTGCTGCTTGGGAGTGTCATAGCTGGTGGTCACTTAGGCTATCGGGTAGGGTGTCTCCATTATTTGGGGTAGGTTGGAATCCAGTCTAGGATGGATTCTTTAGATATGCCTTTGTTAATTCTAGATGGAGTCTTGATCAGTTTGAGAGAAACTGTATAGATGAACTAAATTTGCTGAGTTTTCTAGTGCAACCTTTTGCCAGTCCATGTCAATGTCTCCTTACGAGATGGTTTCTAGTCTTATGCTGGTCAAAATCCAGGAGATGATCACTTCCAGAATCGAAATGTTGTCACCAGGTTGTATGTATAAACCTACAATGGCTCAAGATTTGTGAGCATTCAGTCTGAGGAGTGAGATGAGAAGTTCAGTACTGTTGAAAGTGGGTATAGTATCATGTGTAAGTGGACAGATCTAAACATTTCTGCAGAAAACAGCAGCTCCAGCTGCTTTTCTTTGGTTCTAACTAGTCTGAGAATATTATAACCTGGTGAGATTATTTATTCTACTTTGATAACTGGATTTAACCAGGTTTCTGTGGCTATAAAGAGATCAGGAGAGAAGTGGGCTATAGAGGCATGAATTTCTGTGATTTTATTACTGATATTTCTTAGGTTACTGTGTAGTATTTTAAGTCCTAGATGATTGGAGAGGTAGCCTGTTGCTATTTCAGGATGTGTGAGGGCTGGTTTGGTGGAGTGTGGAGTTAGATGACTGAGTATGAGATTGCGATGTATATCCCCTCCCAGTATTATTGTCATAGCTTCAATGGTTCATAGGTAGGTACTAGGCTATCTGTCGGAGGGCATTTATAAGCCTAGCAAGAGTGTGTCGGCTTTCGCCACCCCACTGATTAATTAACTGAGCCTCTGTCAAGCAGAGCCAATGAAGTGATACCAGAGGTGTATTTTCTGTTACCCATCCATTCGTCAAAGTTTCTCTTGAAGAGTGTTAGTGAGGGGCTCTGCCTAATGTAGATAGGAATTTTGTTCCAAAGCATGGGGAGTCTCTGTGACAGGAATCTATCCCTCCAGCATGTTCTATTTATTGTTGTGGCGAGGTTTAGCTCACTAGAGCACATGGCTCGCAGTGACTTGGATTTCTTTAGGTGGAGCATGTCCATCAATTCTGAGTTGGACATGGCTTTGTAAGTCAGGCAGAGATCACCTCTGAGTAAGCAATATGTCACTGAGTACAGCCAGAGTTTTTTCAGTCAGTCTGCATAGGACATATGTTTGAGGCCAGTAATCCTCTTGGTGAGGTACATTTCTGGTGTTTCCAGCTGTTGGAAGTGTCTTGAGAGGTACATCCCAAATGGGGCATTGTATTCTATGATGGGGTCTGATGAGTGACGAGTAGAGGGGCACTATAACCTCTTTATTGCTAGATGCAAACCCTTTAGTAATTAGATGGGCCACATAGAAGGATTTCCTAACTACTTTGGCAATATGATTGTCAAGGGAGAGATTACTGTCTACCTGGGTCCCTAGATCTCTTATTACCTCTTCTGTATTAAGGGTGCTGCCACCTAAGTGGTAATTCATGGGTGTTTTGTTTTTCCCAAATGGGATGGACTATGTATTTTATGGCATTTAGCTTGAGGCCATGACTTTGACACCAGGTGTTCATCTTAGTAAGGCCTTTTTGGGGGATGTCCGTGTCAGCCGGGAGAGTCAATTATGGCTCCCTGTTTGCAGTCATTGGCGAACTTGATTAGCCATAGTTCTCCTGTGTTTGCCTGTACATCTGAGAAGTATATGCCGAACAGTAGGGGTCCCAGGACCAAGCCTTGCGGGACACCACTTGTGACTGGTTTAGAGTCGGACCTGGAGCCTGCTATTCTTACCATGTGAGTTCTGTTTGTAAGCCAGTTGGCAACCCATCTTGTGACATATGGGTTTATGTTCAGGCTGGTGAGTTTTTCTATAATATCTGAGTGAGGAATCGTGTCAAACACCTTGGCGAGGTCAAGGTAGGCTGTGTGAACCACCTTTCCCTCGTCTATGGCCTTGGTGACTGTCTCAAAAAAGTCAACCAGATTTAGTAGGCATGATCTGCCCTTAACAAAGCTAAACTGGGTCAGGTCAAGTGTTTGGAGGTTCCCAGTGTCTTTGTTAATGAGTTCCATGATGATGTGCTCCATAGCCTTGCAGACCAGGCTAGTCAGGCTTATGGGGAGATAGTTACCAGGGTCAGTTGTGGCCCCTCCTTTGTGGAGTGGAATAACCATTGCTGTGCACCATTCTATGGGCACATAGCCTGTGGAGAGGCTGAGGTTGAACAGCGTGTTTAGGTGGGGGGGTTAGTTTGTTCTGTAGTTCGTGCAAGACGCATCCTAGGACACCATTTGGCCCCATTGATACTATGTTTTTGGCTTTTGAAAGGGCTGTTTTCACCTGTGTGTCTGTGATTTCTGGGACACTACACTTTTCCAGTACTGTTGTGGGCCATTTTGGAGGTGAGAGGGGGGGGGGTGAAGTTTGCACTGAATCTATCTGCCAGGATGTTGGCAATATCAGTAGGTTCAGTATATTTTGTGCTATTTTACACTAGCTCAGAGCATATCTGTGAGTTGCCACTTAGATTCTTGACATAGCTAAAGAAGGCTTTGTGGTTATCTTTTGAATCCTTGGCTATTTTTCTTTCAAAGTTAGCCTTGGATGATTTTATGAGGGACCTTAGTTTCTTCCTGATACTGATCAGGGATGTCTTTCCTTCTTGGGATTTGCTTTTTTTCTGAACTAGTTTCCTCCTTTTATTGTATAACCTGTTTATAGCTGGGGTCCACCAGACTGGTTTCCTTCTCTTAGGGGAGTGAGTCTTGGTTTTGCTAGGGATAGCACAATCCATGCATCCTTGTAGGTGCCCATAGAGTGCATTTATAAAGGATTCTGCATCTTGGGCAGCATTATCCTTTAGTGTGGGGGTTGTGAAACTTACCACCTCTGTCTTAAGTAAGGTGAAGTTTGCTTTAGAAAAGTTTTTCACTGTGGTTTCCTTGGTTGGGCATGGTGGTGAGGTGTGGAAATCCAGAGTGATTAGTTTATGGTCTGATCTAACCAGTGACAGGTTGACTTCCAGTGCGGAACACCTGTCGACAAAGTTGGTGATGACCAGGTCCAATATGTTTTTACCTCTGGTAGGGGAGTTTAACAGCTGATCCGGGGCATTTGAGTTGATAAATTCCAGGAAGCACTGAGCCTGGGAGTTTGCACTCAAGTAGTTTTCCCAGTTAATGGTAGGGTAATTGAAATCGCCCAATATCAGGGTGTTCGGTAGGACCTTCATGTTTTCTAGTGTCTCCAGAAAGGCAGAGTGGTGGTCCTGGGTCATGGGGGGTGATCTGTAGCAGGCCACAATTTGCATTTCAGATTTGTCCAATGTTAGTTGCACATGGATGATCTCAGAGGTATCATGCTGCACCACTAACCTGGAGGTGTAGGTATCCTTGATGAATATGGATACACCCCCTCCTTTTGTGTTTCGGTCCGTATTCTGTGGCCAAAATGTGTGGTATGAGTTGTAGCCCAGTAGTGCTGGAGTGCTCTCTGGAGCCTTGAACCAGGTTTCAGTTACTGCACAGATGTCTATGTTCTCCATACTGAGGAGTGCTTTGAGCCCATGCATTTTGAGATTTAAACTCCTGGCATTGAGTAGCATAACCCTCATTTTTTTATTTGTGCTGTTTATGGAGGTGGGTTTGACTTTTGAGCCTTGCCTAAAAAGGCACAATGGGGGCAGCAAGAACCTTGGCCAGTATTCAAAAGCCTAGAGGTGACAGGTGCAAGCCGTCTCTTGTGAAGCAACGTGGCTTGTTGAGCATGTTGTCCCAGGCTGACAGACACTGGATCCCCTTTGAATGACACCAGAAGCTTAGCCAATTGTTAAAATTGATCATTTTTTCTTTATACTGAGGTATCATTCTTGGTGAGGGCAGGATGCTACTCAGGGTCAGGGGCATACCCGCCTGGGCTACATGATCAGAGAGCTCTTCCATGTCTCTTTTCATGTAGTCCAGGGAGGTACGTCTCAGGTCATTCACACCAACATGAACAATGACAGAGTCATATTCGTACTTGTTCTGGAGTGACCTGAGTGCTTGTGTTATGTGGTGGATTCTGGCTCCCGACAGGCAGCTAACAGTAACCTCCTCCTTGTCCAGCCTAGTGAGTGGGACATCAGTGTGCCTGACTATAGAGTCACCTATTACTAGTGTGTTAAGTATGTTATTTAGCCTTAAGGGCTGTGATTGTGCAGCACATTGATTTTATGTTTTATGTGTTGTCTGGTTTGTGACGGGAGGTGCAGGTTTTTTGGGTGTCTGCTTTGGAGCTCTCAGATGCTTTTGCAGGTTTTTATTTAGAGCTTTCGAGTATGATTTAGTGTATTTATGTGTATTTTTTGCCAGTGCTGGTTTAGTAGGTCTATGTGAGGCTGGAGGTGTGGTGCAAGTGTTAACCTTCTCTTCGTGATTGTCTGTTCCAGTCTTGGGGAGACCTTAGCCTCCAGTTTGGCTGTATATTTGTATCTCTCGCATATGTTACTGTTTTGTGGCAGGAGGAGAGGGTTGTCTGTGTATATGAGGCAGCTGTAACATTGCCTCAGGATACCCAGGTTCACCAGCTGGACTGGAGAGTACACCTGAAGTTGCCCTTTGGTCATGCCTGAATAGTAGGGTGAGCTGCTTAGTCGCTTGGTTGGTGAGGAGTGGATAAAGAGCCTTGCCCTGCTGGGCAATCAAGTGTCGGGGTATATTAGTGCCTGCTATTACGTCTGAGCAAGTGCTGGACTGTAGGATGCTTTTTGAGTGCTTTGGTTGAGAGACTAGTTTCAAGGGAAAAACTGAAGAGGAGACTTAGTGGAGCCGGGAATAATTTGACTGTAGCTAACCGGTGCTGCCCAGCACGCAAAACCGTGCAAACGCGGTTTTTAAACTACTAACTTCTGGGCTGGAACCACTCCTCCAGGGACAGATGGCTGCTCAAAGTTCCCCTCTCTCACAGGTGAACAGAGAAACTCCCCTCTATCCAAGTAAGGTATGGGCAATGAAGAAACTTGTAACACAGCCCTGAATTCAAGCCTGAAAACTGGACTATACTAGCTTAGAAGGGTGGGAAACAAGGAATGTTTGTTTTTTTTATTTATTTTTTTTTAAAGATAAGGCAAAAACAATAAAAATTACACTTAAAACAGCTTTAAATGACTACAAGCATTTAAAGCTCCAGTTAGTAGTCACTATTGAAAAGCTACTTACATTAGGGCTTAAGTTTATAGATGATTTTGGATACTGGTGGAGCATGTGTTGCTTGCTTGTATTTCGGGGTGCTAATATAATGCATGTCAAGTATGCTGGAGGAGATATTAGAGAAATGTACTGTTGAATTCTGTGTAAGTATTATGAGCTGAATTTGTTGAGTTTTCTAGAGTGATCTTTTGCCAGTCCATGTTAATGTCTCCGTCAAAGGTGATTTCCAGTCATAATAAGGTAACACCACCCTCAGGACAATAATTGCAGACAGTAATCAGTTTATAGCTGGTACACAGCAATTAATAAAAAGGCACAAAGATGAACAGGTTTTATTTCATGTATCGAATGCAGACACCAGGAAGCTAGGAAGATGAAGTAATTGGCATATACACTGTAACTGGGCAAGATAAATGGCAGTGACCAACTTAATATATGGTCATACTTCTCAATCTCTTACAGCAAAAAATCTGACCAAAGCCATAAATAATGAGGGGGACAACGGTACAGAAATAGGGACAATTTTCAAATACTGCTCTTTCAAACTTAGAAAGTTGAAGACTTGAAGATTTTCTGAAGGATATGAAGTCTGAAACTTAAATGCCTGTCATTATTTTCTGACTTCAATCTTCAATGATTTCATAATGATTTGCCAGAAAAAACACATTTTTGTGAGAAGCAGACCAAAAATATGAGGCAAAAAATCTGAACATTCTGTGAAAATCTGGTCAGTTGAGAGGTATGTATGTGGTCCTTCCAGTGTAAGGACGACTACTTTTGGGGGAATGCCACAGTCACTTTCCAGCACAGGGCAGGCAAGTATTTGAGAGGTATTGACAAAAAACCATGACTGAAACAGATTTAAATTCACACTAACGTAAAATGCTAACATTATCATCCTTTCAGTCTTAAACCTCCAAGTATAACATGTAACCAGAAATATTGTGTAAAAATAGCAGAAGTTTTAATAAATGATAAATATCTGAAATTAATATAATCTCTGAAAAAATTCTTACCAATAAAGAAGAAAGATTCATTCATTGCTTAGATAAAACAAAGACTTGTGCTTGAATTTTTCCTTGTCCTTCCTCCTTCTTGGCTAAAGCAGAGGGATGTGCAGCTTAAAGTAGCTCAGTACAATACATTGTTCAGCTATTCAACATCCTCTTTATATATATATATATTTGTATATATAATTTATATATATTATATTAGCTTAAAGTAGCTCACTACAATACAGTGTTCAGCTACTCAACATCCTCTAGATATATATATATATATATATATATATATATATATATATATAAGAAACAGGCAATATCTAATCAGAAATGTTTTCAACGGGTAAACCCAAGCAAGTCTGAAAAAGACAATATGACTACTGCTGTTAATCTAGCAAAGATAAAAAAAGGAAAGGTCAAGCTGGTTCCAAAGAACAATCAGATGATGACGTCCTTTCCCAGATTAAATAAGGGCTTGCACTCCGATGCCTTCTCAGTTTCCCCCTTTTTTGGTCAAGAGACATCAATACAGTTTTTGGCAGATCAATAAAATAAGAGTTTCTAGCTGCACAACAGTTACATTTAAATGGATTTGAAAAATGGTAACACCTCAACAAACAAGCCCTGGCAACTCCATAAGAGACAATATGGCTGCTGTTCCTTCTTTCAAAAACAGCAGCAATCAATTGGAGTTTGAATAATTTAGGCCTTGATGGGCACTTCTACCCTCCCCTCACAAAAAAAATATTAATAAAGCTGTCAATCCATTCTGGCAAGAAAAAAAATTGTTTCCCTCTGAAGGGCAGCGTTAAAATAGTGAGGATACCTCTAGGTTCACAAAATATGTCTCCAAGGCTAAGTCCAAAGGCAGAGACCAAGAGAAGGATCAGAACAGCCCCATACAGTAGTGGGAGAAGACAGACATGAAAACTGGTTCTGTGCCTCTCTGAAAGCGACACAGTCAAGGTAGTCTCAGTACTGTATGGATCTCAAGTCTTCTTCCCCACTGAGAATGAAGACCCTCAGGTTGACCCACAAAGGGAGACATCTTGGAAGGGATCTTGAACTCTCCACCCAGTCCAAGGGCTTGATCATACTAGGACTCACTCAAGCATGATTATGACCATGTGACTAAAGTATATGGGGGACAATGTGGAATGAAAAGAGGACCCTGATGATAGTAATGCAGGCTCATCCTCTGATTCCTCTTCAGCCAAGGCCAATAATGCCTACCTGAACTGAAAGACAGGCCCTATAAGAAGCAGTCTTGGGTCAGAGTACCCCTAAGCCTCATCTGGGTGATTCTAGAGGCTACTTTTATGATCAAGATAAGTGGTAAAGCAACCCAGATTATCAAGTGGGGAAGGTGACATAAACATCCTGGGATGTACTGCTGAGGGAGGGAGCTGGGGTTGCACCTCTCCCTGTATACATAATTCCATAACAGCCAAGGAAATAGAATGATACGGAGTCCTTGTTAATCAGAGATGATACTGACACTAAGCCAAGGAGACTACCAGAAATCTGGATCTACCTCTGGGAGGACAAGGCCAAGTCTTCACAGTCATTCCTGAAGTGCAAGATTTCTTTCACATGAAGAGCAAAGAGATGGACAAGCCCACTTAGAACCTCTTTTCACCATACAGTGATTCGCCTTATAGAAACATTGGGAAAACAATACATTTCACCTAATGCACAAAAAGATGCTACAGAAAGAGAATGTTTGATGAAGGATAGCAAGGGCCTCACTTCATACTGTATGAGTGGCAAGTAAAAGGAACCTGCTAGCATAGTGGGCAAGTTCATAGGTTTACAAGTACCTGATAGGCTACCAGTTTATGAAGATCTTTAGAAACCTATCCATACATTCTCATGAAGGTTTTAGCCCGTATATTTTCAGTACAAATAACCCAGAGATGAGCAGAGCATGTACATGTTGCCCCTATCCATGAGGGACAAGGGTGCTAAACTAGGGGTAAATTTACGATTACCCATCCATTTGTCCAGATTATGTTTGAAGCTTGACTAGTGTAAGAGAAGAAGACAATTCCAAAGAAGTATTATTCCCTACTGTATGTGTATATATATATATATATATATATATATATATATATATATATATATATATATACATATACATATATATATATATATATATATATATATATATATATATATATATATATATATATATATCCCTCCAACATGTTCTATTCATTCTGCAAAAGACATTTAGATCTCTTGAGTGGGTGTTTATGCCCCCATTGGACTTGTGAATGTGCAGTAGGTCTGAAATGATAGTGTCTGTTATGGCTCTGTACATGAGGCAGAGATCACTCTAGTTTTATGATTTAGGCCTTTGATTTTCTTAGTAAGAAAACATTGTAGGCACTTGAGTGATGTCAAATGCTTGGACAGGCACATAGCAAAGGAGGCATTATAGTCAATGATCAGCCTGATGAGTGCAGAATACAGTGGGATGATCACATTCTTGGATCTGGACACCCTACCCTTATTAATACGCTGTGCAGTGAAAAACAACTTGCTTACAATAGTGGATACATGGTTATCGAAAGTTCATTGTCTGCACAGGTTCCCAGGTCCCTAATTAGGGGATCAGTTTTCAAGGGTGTGTTGTCCATGTGATAGTTACAAGGAAATTCTTGCTTACTGAAGGATACTATTATACATTTCCTGGCATTCGGTTTTAGCCCATGGTTTTGACATCAGCTATTAGTATACGAAAGGCCCTCTGAGTGGACCTTGCTGTCCTCTGCTGAGTTTATGATGACAGCAAGTTTACAGTCATCTGCAAACTTGATCAGCCATAAACCTTTAAGTGTAGCTTTGAGCTCAGAGAACTAAATAGCAAAGAGGAGTGGCCCAAGTACTGAACCCTGGGGTATGGCACTAATGACAGGTCTTCTGGAGAAGGTAGAGCAGCTCAAACTAATTTACTGGGCACTTCTTGTGATACCATTTTCTACACAGTGAGTTACATGGCGGATTAACATTTAACTAGGATGGTTTATCTATAATTCTTGAATGTCAGATGACATGGGACACCTTTGTGAGGTCTTGATATACAGTGTACTGATTTGCTTTCATCCATTGTTTTAGTAACCTTCTTGAAGTCAGCCCAGTTAAGAAGGCAAGATCTGTCCTTAACAAATCTGAACTGGCTTTGGTCAAGAGTTTATAGGTTACCTATGTTCTTATTTATTTATTCCATAATGATCATTTCCATAGTCTTACAAATGAGGCTGGTCAGATTTATGCTGTATAATTTCCTAGGTCCAGTGATTCACTTTGTGCAAGGAACAGTGTAAGGAATCTATCTGGTAATGAGGCTTGCAGTGAGCACCTCATAAGCCTTGGAAAAGGATGGGGTATTCACATCTTCTTCTTGGTAGTCTCCCTATAACTGGATCTGTCTGCGTACTTTAGCCAGACTCTTAACTTTGCCTCTTAAACGTGACGTGAAGAGTTTTTTTTTATCTTCTTGGAGTCTTAATAAAGGCTGTTATGGCCAAGTGATCTTTTCCTAGCAGTCTGGATGAAGACTATTTTTCTGTCAAGAATATTAATAAAGACTGTTTTTGGGTCATCAAAAAGTCCAGTGCTCATAGGTTCATAGGTGTATACTAGGCTAACAACCACATGGGCTCTTATAAGCCAAACTGTGCAACCCAAATGTGACTCACAAATTTGATTTATATAGGGGGTGATTTATTGACTGCCTCTGTCTATAAGAGACATAGGTGCCAGAGCAGGAGTGAATTTCTGATTACCAGTCCATTGGACCAAGTTGTGCTTAAATAGGGATAGGGAGGAACTCTACTTTGCATGGATGGGGAACCTGCTCCAGAGAATGGGAATTCTCTGAGAAACATAGCTGTCTCTCTATGTCCTATTTATGCCGTAAGTAAAATTTAGGTATTTTAATCTAGCAGTTCTGATGCTGTTTGTTTTGGAGATCTGCAAAAGATTATTCAAAACAGGGTCCAAGGATACCTTGTCTGCCAGGCAAAGATTACCACTCAGAATTATGTATGATACCAAGTAAAGAGACAGGACTTTGAGACAATTAGCACAGGACATTGTGTTTACTCCCTGTATTTTTTTTTTGTAAAGAACTTTTGAGGACATTCCAGTTGCTGCATGTATCTAGTCAGGAACATACCAAAAGGGGCATTATACTCTATGAGGGGTCTGATAAGGGCCAAGTACAGTGGTAGGGTGATCCCCCTGGACCTAGATGTATTACCTTAAACACATGTTGGTGAAAGGCTAGGTTACTCTCTACATGTTTTCCCAGATCCCTGACTAGTGAATCAGCTTTTAGGGGTGTTTTATTGATGACATAGTTATGCCCTAAGACCTTTCTGGAGTCTCAACAAAGACAATTTTTTGTCTTTATAAGGGGACCTCCCTGGATGTATGTGAGATCTTTCTATAAAGTAGTCATTTGAAATATTTTTATTTAGATATTGAGTATTTTTAGTGGACTTTCCTTTACCCTTACCCTGTAGTTTTTAATAAGACTTGTATTTGGTTTTATCCTTTTAGAAATACGGTCTTTAGAAATACTTCTTTGTGAGCTTTTCTAATATATATATTTTTAGAAGGGGTTACCCCTTGTAATATTAGTCTTAATAAAGATTTTTCAGGTTTTGCCATTTCCACTGTTAATCATATAAAGCAAACACTGGTTTGCTTAAAAAAGAGATCCCTGGAATAAATGTCAGTGAAGAGTCCATTCATGACCAAATCAAAGAACAATTATTTTAACTAGGATAGTTTATCTATAATTCTTGAGTGTCAGATGACATGGGACACCTTTGTGATATCTTGATATGCAGTGTACTGATTTGCTTTCATCCATTGCTTTAGTAACCTTCTTGAAGTTAACCCAGTTAAGAAGGCAAGATCTGTCCTTAACAAATCTGAACTGGCTTTGGTCAAGAGTTTATAGGGAAAAAAATCACTTGGCAGTTACTGAGAATTTTCCCTTTTCCCCACTGTAGTGCGATCTCAGAGTTGATAATATTTAGTTAGGGGGTGTGGGGGATGAAGCTCCCCCACTTTGTAATGTTTGAGCTGGTGTGTCGTGTCTAGTTGGCCTACCTATTTTTTCCCCAGGAAAAAAAAATTGGTGATCTGGCCATTTGTGTAACTTGTAGTTCGCTCTTTATGTGTTGCTGAAACGCTGTTCAGTGCTTAGCCATTTTGGCGTCATAATATAGATCCACAAGTGCATGGTTTCAGTTGGTTCCAGAGCACATGTAGGTAGTATGCAACATATGGCAAACAATAACCGGCCTAAGCATGTGGAAGCTACACAATTTCCAAAGAAGCCACGAGGTTTTCCAGAAAGTTCCAAGAAAGGTGTAAGCTCCAACACCAGCTCACTGCAATACAAGCATGAATCAGCAAAACCCAAATCTGACTTTATTATTAACTGTCGCAATTGTGGTGGGAATCATGAGTCTAAAAGAGAAAAGTGCTTAGCATATGATCAGCAATGTCACAGGTGCAAAAAATGGAATCATTTGCAAAAGTTTTGCAGATCAAGTAAGCCTCACACAGTTGGTAAAGAAAGGTCACACAAAAAAGCAAGCTGATCAAGTAGAGCCGAAGGAGTCAGCTTTCTATGTAGATGGTGTATCAGTGCTTGGTGAAAGAGCTGATGCAGTGAACTTATTAACAAGAAGTGAAGTATTTTGTATGGTCTGTATTAATGAAAAATCCACAGAGCTCAAGGTAGACACTGGCTCAACGTTTAATGTTATATCAGCAGACACATTTGCAAGAGTGAGAATTAACGAACAAATCAATGTGACCAGTAGTGCGAAACTTGTTGCTTATGGAGGTGAAGAAATTCACACCGAAGGTTCGGTGATACTTTCATGTTATTTGGCTGAGAATTGTTACAACTTGTTATTCTACGTAGTCCAAAGACCAGTACAATCTTTACTGGGTTTCAAAGATAGTTTGAGAATGAATCTGCTTTCTTTTGCCAAAGAAGTTCATCATGTAAGTGCATGTCCGAGTTCTAATTTTTCAGAAGCCATTTTCTCAGATTATGCTGATGTTTTCAATGACAAGTTAGGCAAACTTCCAGTTGTGTATTCCATAAAGTTAGACCCAGAGATCACTCCAGTAGTCAGACCAGCAAGAAGAGTTCCAATAGCGATGCAAGATAAAGTTAAAGCTCAGCTGGATAAAATGGTGCAGCAAGGTGTGATTTGTCCAGTCACAGAACCAACAGAATGGATATGTCCATAGTAGCTTCTCAAAAAGAGGCTCAGATGAAATCAGAATATGCATTGACCCAAGAGATCTGAACAAAGCATTAAAAAGCCCGTATCATCCAATGCGCACAGTTGAAGAAGTTGCAGCTCTAATACCGAATGCCACTGTATTTTCTGTTTTGGATGCAAAGAATTCATTTTGGCAAGTGATGCTGGATCGCAAATCCTCATTTTTAACTACTTTTGGTACTCCATTTGGCAGATACAGATTCCTAAGGATGCCATTTGGAATAAATTCAGCATGCAATGGAGCAAATTTTTTCAGGATGTCCATGTGCCATAACAGTAGATGTTCTATTGGTTGGAGGCAATGGTGAAGCAGAGCATGACAGAAACCTAAAGAAAGTTCTAGACAGAGCACATGAAGTGAGCTTAACTCTGAATCCTTTGAAGTGCAAATTCAGACTTCCAGAAGTTACGAGTTATGTACGTAGGTTATTTGTTTACAAGTACAGGCTTGAGACCTGACTTGACCAAGCAAGCAGCTATTTTACAGATGTCAGCACCAGATAATGTACAAAGTTTGCAGCATTTTCTGGGAATGGTCAATTATTTAAGCAAATTTATACCAGACTTCAGTGAGTTAACAGCGTTTCTAAGAGAGCTAACATGCAAAAATGTTTCATGGTCATAGTTAGAACATCATCAAAAGGCATTTGAAGACCTTAAGCAGAAAATTGCCAACCCACCTATGTTAAGATACTATGATGTGAACAAACCATTTATTCTTTGCTGTGATGCTTCAAAATTTGGTTTAGATGCAGTTATACTTCAAGAGGGAAGACCAATAGCCTATGCATCTAGGACACTAATGCAAACTGAGATGCAGTATGCTCAAATTGAAAAGGAACTGTTGGCAATAGTATTTGCATGCTCCAAGTTTCATGATTATATTTATGGTTGAGCTATTCGAATTGAAACTGATCATCAACCTTTAGTTACTATTCTAAAGAAGACTATGCATTCTGCTCCAGCGAGATTTCAAAGAATGATGCTCAAATTGCAAAAGTACAATTTCAAATCAGTCTACACTAAAGGTAAATTGCTTTATCTGGCTGATACCTTATCCAAATCTCCTAGAAATACAACAGAACAGCTTGTTGCAGAGAATTTTGACTTTGATGTGATGTCAGTGTGAAATTTTTCCACCTCTAGACTTGATGAGTTAAGAGATCTTATTCATGCTGATCCAGTTTCACAGAAGCTCAATCATTATATTAATGCCAGATGGCCGTCAAAACAATCTAGTGTATCACCTGAAGTGCAACCGTATTTTCCTTCCAGAGATGAATTGTTGATGGAAGATTGTATTATTTTCAAAGGTCCTAAAATTGTTGTTCCTGCTTCCTTACAACAAGAATATATTCAGATTTTGCATTGTGGTCACCCAGGAACTACATCTACTAAGAGAAGAACATGAGAGTTAGTATTTTGGCCTTCATTATCGAAAGACATTTATAAAGTTATTTCTACTTGTTCAGTATGCAATAGTACCAGATCGCATTTACAAAGAGAACCGCTTCATCTAAGTCCAATTCCTGAACTACCTTGGTCTACTGTAGCAACTGATATCTTTGAGTATAACAATCAACACTACTTAGTTTTGGTAGACTCTTATTCAAATTGGTTCAAAACTGATCTACTACCAAACTTAACCTCAACTGCTGTTATTACTAAGTTGAAACATCAGTTCATAGTAGTCCACACAAACTTTTTTCTGACAATGGTAATCAATTTACTAGCCAGTCAGTTGTTTCAGAAATTTGCAAAAGAATGGGTCTTTGTACATGTCACCATTAGTCCTGAATATCCTCAGTCCAATGGTCTAGCTGAAAGAGCAGTACAGAGTGCCAAGCAATTACTTGAAAGGTCAAAGTATGACAATACAGATATATCCTTGAATTTTCTTAATCTCAGAAACATACCTCGTGATGATATTCTTGGCTCACCTGCTCAAAGAATGCTATCTAGGCAAACTAGAACTATGCTATCTATTTCTTCAAGTTTGTTGCAGCCTAAGTCGAAGAACACTAAAACTGTTAAGGCTCAATTGTTTAAGAAGCGTAATATCCAGAAATCTAGTTACGACCGATCAAGCAGACTACTTTGTCCATTGAGGGAAGGAGAGACTGTACGAATTCAAACAACAAAAGGTTTTGATCGAATAGGATAGATTACAGGCATTTGTGCCAAGCTGAGATCTTACTTGATAAATTCTGAAGGAATGGAATATAGGAGAAATCACAAACATCTTCTTCCTGTACCAGAATCATCATCATCATTGCAGTCACAGCATTGTATCTGTGATGCAAACTCTCAATCAAAGAATGAGTCAGACTGTTTCCAGACCTGCATGTGTTCAAAAGACTGATTTTGTTCCAGAAAGTGATTTGAACATTCTACAGGTCAACCATTTTGCAGAAACGGTCCCAGTTGCTAAACCTAATTCCCAGTTTTATGTCACACGATATGGACAAATATCTAAACCAAGTGTGAAATATGCAGCAACATGGACTTGATTGTATATACCTATATGTTTAGTATTGTATAATGCATGTCTAGGGATTACCTGTGATTTCTGCATGCTAAACAGTCTCATAACAATTGTATGGTCTATTTCTCAAAGAAGGAGGATGTAGATCAGAGTGTAAAGTGTGTAACCTGCACACGTGCACAACCTTAGTGCCATTTTGTAGAAGCAGCTAAGGAGTAAGCATGCATGATCAGAGTCATTAATTGTATCTAAGTTACTTAAGTTAAAGTCAATAGTCATCAGTAGTAATTTGTTTGTATATAATAAAGCTGCTTAAACAAAACCCATGCAGATTCATTTATTCATGTCCTAACACGAAAGCAACACTCAGTCATACCAATTTACTTACCCAGTATTTTTGATAGATTAGTCTGCAGGGAATTTTTAAGTCTGCCACCTCATTACACTCCCAGAAAATATGTTGCCAATTATATCTTTCTTCCCCAACACAACTCCAACATTTGCTATCTGAGGAAAAATTCTTTGGAGACTT
The DNA here is from genome assembly GCF_019279795.1 of Protopterus annectens. Classification (NCBI taxonomy): domain Eukaryota; kingdom Metazoa; phylum Chordata; order Ceratodontiformes; family Protopteridae; genus Protopterus; species Protopterus annectens. The sequence continues at coordinate 1,833,877,598 of NC_056731.1, forward strand.
CTTGGGGTATAAAAATACCTACAGTGGATATAAAAAGTGTACACACCCCTGTTAAAATGCCAGGTTTTGTGGTATAAAAATATGAGACCACAATAAATCATTTCAAAACTTTTCCCACCTTTAATGTGACCTATAACCTGTACAATTCAATTGAAAAACAAACAAATCTGTTAGGGGAAAAATAAAAAAAAAATAAAAAACCTACAATAAGCTGGTTACATATGTGTGCACACCCTTAAACTAATACTTTGTTGAAGCACCTTTTGATTTAATTACAACATTCAGTCTTCTTGGGTAGGAGTCTATCAGCATGGCACATCTTGACTTGACAATATTTGCCCACTCTTCCTTGCAAAAGTGCTCCAAATCTGTCAGATTGTGAGGGCATCTCTTGTGCACAGCCCTCTTCAGGTCACCCCACAGATTTTCTATTATATTTAGGTCTGGGTAACCCTACCCCATAGTCCAGACATATGGAGAATACGGGAGATTGTTGTCACATGTAGTACACAACCAGTACTTGCCAGAAATTCCTGCCGCTCCTTCAGTGTTGCTGTAGGTTTCTTGGCAGCCTCCCTGACCAGTTTTCATCTTGTCTTTTCATCAATTTTGGAGGGACGTCCAGTTCTTTGTAACGTCACTGTTGTCCCATGCTGTCTCCACTTTTTGATGACTGTCTTCACTGTGTTCCATGGTACATCCAATGCTCTAGAAATTTTTTTGTACCCTTCTCCTGACTGATATCTTTCAACAATGAGATCCCTTTGATGCTTTGTAAGCTCTCTGCGAACCATGGCTTTTGCTGTAGCAGGCAACTGAGTAAATGTCAGGAAAATCCTACTAGGACAGCTGAACTTTATTTAGGGTTAATCAGAGTCTCTTTAATTGATGGCAGGTGTGTACCCAAGAAGATTGAATGCTGTAATTAAATCAAAAGGAGCTTCAACAAAGTATTAGTTTAACGGTGTGCACACGTATGCAACCAGCTTATTGTACTTTTTTTATTTTTTATATTTTTCCCCTAACAGTTTTGTTTGTTTTTCAATTGAATTGTGCAGGTTATAGGTCACATTAAAGGTGGGAAAAGTTTTGAAATGATTTATTGTGGTGTCTTTTTTATATATCACAGAAACCTGGCATTTTAACAGGGGTGTGTACACTTTTTATATCCACTGTATGTTAACACTTCCAAGCAAAAATCCTAAATCTTATAGACTTTATTGCATATTTGGGAGACATACATATATCCCCCATTGTTTCTTTGTAAATTTCTTATCCAACCTCTCTTCCCAATCCTTTTAACCACCTTTGATTGATTCTTACAATTTTCATGCAATATTTTATATGCTCTACTAATTATTCCTTTTTTAACAACACATTCTGTTCTAGATTATAATAGAAATTCTACCAGTGCTGGTCTTTCACTTATGATTCCCTTATTTCTTTCTCTTTGCCTATACCCTACAGGGAAGGCAATCTCTAGCTTGCAGTCCAAATAAATTATTGGCCTCTTCCCATTCTATTGCCTTTCCCTCTCAAATTATTTGCTCCCAATGCCTTGGTTCTTTTGCCAGTTTTGTTCAATAAATTCCATCCCCTTCTTGCCTATTGTCTGTATCCCTAATTGCAGTCATCCCTATCAGCAGAATCTCCTTCCTCCATCCCCATGTTGGCTTAGTTCTTAAAATACTTTCTGCTACCTTATGAATATAATATTCTGTATAGTTATTATTATTTTCCTTAAGGATCTGCATTCAAAATCCCAGTCTCTTCTTGTTTCTTGAGCTTTTCCCTTGTTTTGTCATCATCCCTTTCCACTTTGAATTATAGGTTTCTGCTTGTGCTGTGTGTAGGAGCCTTATCTGTGTAGTTCTGAAATACCCCTTCAAATCAGGTAATCCCAGATTGCCTTGTTCTATTGGTGGAATAAGCTTATCCCACTTGACTCTTGCCTTCTTACCCTCCCAGAAAAAATCCTTCAGTTCTTTACTAATTGCTATCCACAATTTCTCCTCTGGTTGATAAAAATATGCCTGGCTTGTGTATAAAACTAAAGGGACTAAAAACATTTTAACTATTTGTATCTTGCTATCCACATTCATAAAACAGAGCTTCCAATTTTTTAGTTTTTGTATTATCTTTTGTTTAGTCTCTTCCCACATATCATTAACTGCCATACCAGAATCCTTTTTTTAATCTATACTCCTAAGCACTTCATTTTATCATGTCCCCATAAATATGGATATTGCTGAACCAATTCATGTGTGGGTACATAATTTACAGCCTTTGTTTTAGCTTCAATAATTTTGCATCCCAAAAAGATCTGAAACTGTCTCAAAATGTTCAACACTGAAATGTCCTTTTCTGGGTTTATCGGGTATAATATATCATCTTCAAATACAGCCAGCTTTTCTCGACTACCATACCAATTATATCCTTCAATTTCTGAGTCCCTTATTTTCTTCAACAATGGTTCTAAATATAATGTAAATAAAATGGAAAGAGGACACCCCTGCCTGGTTCCTCTGCTCAAACATAAATTATCAGAGAGGAACCCACCCACTTTAATTTTCACCACCAATCCCTCATATATCATTCTAATCAACCTTAGAATTTTATCAGGGAATACAATGCTTCCATTGGCCTGCTCATAAACTCCCATATTACTCTGTCAAAAGGTCTCCATCAAGACCTACCAACAACAGTGATATTTTCGTACATGCTGCTTCCCTCTGGAACATCAGTGTCCTGTTAATGTTGTCAAATGTTTGCCCCCCCTCCAAAAAACCACATTGATCCATATCTATCAATTTTGGCATCATCTATGCCATTCTTTTAGACATTATAAGCATAAACACTTTATAATCATAGTTTAGGATTGAAATGGGTCTGTATGAAGCTGGATCTGATGGGTATTCCTCTTTAGGTATTACAGCCGCTGCCACCACCACTTTCTTCCAGGATGTTGGTGCTTCTCCTCCTCTTAAAATACTGTTAAACAAAACCTTCCAGATCATTATCAGTTTTTTTCTCCTAGCTTCCAAACGTCCACAGGAATACCATCTATTCCTGAGGATGTTCCTGTAGATTGGTTATACATCACCATTTTTATCTCATCTCCACCTATCCTAACTGTAGTAATTGAGCCTCATCTACCTCTAACCTTGGCATATTTAATTATTCCATAAACATTTCTATTTGTACCTTTTTTTGATTTCTATATTTCTCTGCTTTATACAGACTTTCATAAAATTTTCAAAATCTTTTGAGTACCACTACAAGATCTCTTGTTATAGGCTTCCTAAACTTGGAGACCCCCCTTTCTACTTTCTGTTGCATGAGTTGTTGTGCTAAAAGTTTTGTGCTCTGGAGTTATTATCAGAAAAACAGCAGCTTAATAGCAATCTTTCTAAACTCATGCATATTATCAAGGTAATCCCTTATTTTGTTTAGCATTCTGCAATTGCGCCTTTTCTTGTTCTGTGAGATCCCCCCCCCCCAATTCGGCAATACTTTATCCATTGTCAGTTTCTCTAAATAATTCTTATTTCTTATTTCTTAATCATATCTCTCTTCATTTTATTTCCAACCTACTTTTAAACTCCACTTTAATTTTGTCCCACTCTCTAGCTATATTTTCAGAAGAAATTTCTGTCATTTCTAATAATTCCCAAATAATTTCTACTACCCATTACTTAAATTCCTCTCTTTTCAACAGATAGGTGGGAAAGTGCCAGTGTGTCATTTTTATTTCATTACCCTGCATTTTTACTTTAGTTATTATTGGCACATATCTGAAATAATTATTGGATGTGTATCAAAAATTTCAATTAAATGCACATGTTCCTGTGAAATATATGTTCTATCTAGTCTAGACCAGTTTTTTATCTTGCCCCCCTGCTTATACTTAGTGGAAATTAATATGGTTTCTGTTGTTTAAAGTCAGTGTATGTATTTTTTCTGTTTTCAGGCTTTTGAGTTTCAGGCTTTTGACTTTTCAGGCTTTTGTTTTCAGGCTTATGTTAATTCAGTCATATGAAGGGGAACCATATATATGTATATATATATATATATATATATATATATATATGTGTGTGTGTGTGTGTGTGTGTGTGTGTGTGTGTGTGTGTGTGTGTGTGTGTGCACATATATATGCACTGCAGACAAGGCCTTACTATCTTGCTCGCACCTGAAAAGTGTGTCTTTCACCTTAGGACCGAATAATGAACTTCCATCAAAAGGAGCATTGATGAAGGATGACTTGAAGGGCTCTGCAAAGTCACACAGACGCATCCAAGCATGCCTCCTGATGGAAATGCCTGAACCTGCCACTCTTGAGGCTCCTTCAGCTGCATGTGAAATAAGCCTCATAGATGAGTATGAAATAGATTGAAGGGTCACCAAATGTGAAGCAATAGAAGACCCTGCCTCAAAATACTGTTCCTAGAGACAGATTTTGAAAGTTCCTTGATCAAATTTCTCTGTAATCTGAATAAATGTGCCAAGTAATTCAGAGACTTGAGTGCAAAGGTCTCTGAGGCATATTCATGCTTCCCAAACCTGTCTAGTATCCTAGACTCCCTGCTAGGGGGATGAACAGAAGAACTCTATTCCATGAGTTCTTTCTTGGTGGCTGTTGCCATGACCATAGCATCCACTGGTGCTCCTTTGTTGCAGAATTCCCTTCCCTTTGGTGGTTTCAGGATCCTATCTGGTCTCTTGGGGATCAGCTCAACAGAATCAGGTTCCTTCCATGCCCTCTGAGATATCAAATAAATGGCTTGACTCGCCCAGTAAGTAAATGGGCCAGTAATGCCTCCAGGAATACCGATTCTCTTGAGAAGGTTTATCAGTAGACCAACCACCCCTTTGTTTCAGTATCTCTAAAATGTCTCCAAATGAGACATCATCAGGTAGTGATTTTGAGGACTCTTTCCCTCAATGAAATTGGTATCCTCTGTGAGCAACTCCTGAGGTGAGTCCAAGTGCCTTCTGTTGCACTTCCTCTTCCTAGGGACTTCTTCAGTCAGATGTTCTGGAGAAGTATCAGAAGAAATAATTATTCCCTGTGGGGTAACCTGGAAACTTTGGGCTGGCTGTCCCTGTGGAGTATAATGTTGAGGCTTACAACACAAAAATATTGGAGATCCAAAGTGAAGATCCAAGGGGGGAGGAGCCATCTGACCTCTAGAAGAGAAGCAGAATGCCCCAGGGAGAAGGAAACCATCGAAGCCGAGAAGGCATGCTTCTGGACCAACAGGTCACTTCGACCCAAAGACACCACACCAGAGGCAGGAGACAGAACTGCACTCACCAGAGGTAGGAATCAAATATCAAGGCTCCGAGGGGCAGAGACGGCTCTGAAAATTTAAGGGTCGACCCCAACCTCTTGGATCTAACAATGAAGTTTTGGGTCTAAGAGTCATCCGGCTCTGACATATTTGGAGCCAGAGCACTCAAAGAAAATATAAGATCCAAAGATAAAGCTATCTTTGGATCCAAAACAGATGGTGCCAAGAGTTTCAGATCCAAGGGCTCAGAAACCGAGGGATGGATCAGAGAAGGAGCCAAAACTGGTAAGGTTGCACTAGTGAAGGTCTCTGGACCTAGGGGGGTAGGTGCCAGGAGAACTCCCATCTGAATTTGTGTCAAGAGAAACTTTCTTATCATTCTGTCCACATCAACTTCTGTGAGACCTCTGGATGAACGGAAAGAGTCTATGGAAGGTGAACAGTATCTTTCCAGGAACAGAGATGAGAGATGAGAAGATATGGGATCCAGGAAAGACACGTACCTAGTCCTAGGTAACTGTTTAGGCTCAAGATGCGCTGATCCAAGGATACAGATCTGGTGTCTGAAGAAGTCAGTTCCAAAGGCTTGGGTTTAGGATCCAAAGTTTTTGGGGTCTTCTTGAGCGGTTCTGAGGTCAGATCCAAAGAGGATTGAGAGGAGCTAGGTTGCTCAGAAAGTCTCTTTTTGGATTCCTTTCTCTCAGATTTGGAGGGTTGGGTTCCAGCAATTCTCCAAAGCCCAAAGGAAGAAGACCCCTGAGAATTAAAAATAAGTTATGTACTTACCATAACATTCCAAGTGTGTTGTGCATCTCTGCCTTTATTCTCATCTATGGGGTCAGATACAAACAATCAGATTCATCTCAGCCTGAAACAAAAGCTTGTGGCCTTCAACCAAGCTCTCAGTCACCCTTCCCTTCTCAGAATGCACCTCTCCATTACCTCAGATCTTGTTTGCCAACTAGGACCATCAACAGTATGTATAAACAAAAATATTGATAAGAATTATGTTATTGTAACCCATGTTCTGAAGCCAATGAGTCCATGAAGAAAGGAATTTTTATTACCCATTTTCCTAGGAGACTAGGATGGGGGATAGTGGGAGGGTTGTGAGAATAAAGGCAGAGATGAACAACATGCATGGAATGTTATGGCAAGTACATAACTTCTTTATGTGATGTTGTCAATCTCACCTTTATCCTCACATATGGGACAATGTCCATAGCAACCCGAATCCTGGGTGGCTCATGGGAGAATATTCCTCAGTACCATGGATCCAAAGGAAGCTCTACTCCTGGAGGAGTAGTTTGTAATGAGTAATACAAGTATATTGATTTTACCATGTTGCTGCTGCACAATTTTTTTCCAGATACCCTAGCTAGAAATGCTGAAGTAGCAATAGCTCTGGTAGAATGGACTCTCACAGGTTCATGTAGTTGTTTAATCTGGGAAGTATAAATACATGTAATACAATCAGAAAGCCATTTAGCTAAGGTAACCTTGGATACTGGTAAACCTTTTCTTGTTTCAGAAAAAGAAATAAATGTTCTTTCTATTTATTTTATTTTATTGTATTTTAAATTTGTTGACTGGGATAGTCCGACTGGATACATATCCATTTTCAGCGGAGAACCAGGGAGAAAATCTTCAAGGTAAGCAGATACAATAAAAAAACAATGAAGACATATTACAGAATGGTATTTACAAAGAATGCAAGGCAAAGATGAATAGACACATTCACAGATTAGAGATACCCCTGGTTACAGTCAGGGGAAAAAGTAGCAGGAGATTTTTTAATAGATTATTCACATTCACAATGAGAGTTAGCCAGGCTTGTTGCAGTGGCAAAGCCAGTTTAGTGCCAGATATTGTTTGAGTTTGGTTTTAAATTGGCCTAGGGAGGACAGCAAAGTAATATCAGCTGGAAGTAAGCTCCAGGCTCTGCCTGCAGAGTTTGCAAAGAGGGAGTTACTGGCTGCATTGTTAATTTTGATTGTGTGAATTAGTAGTTTGTTCGAGGATCTCAGCAGTCTTGGATTTATATGTGGGGGGTGATATTTTTAAAAGCTGGTGTATTATCTGGATTATAGAGGATTTTATTAGCCATAATCAGAAGGTTATATTGGATTAGACTGGGAAGTTCTAGCCCCCCAAGCTGTTTAAGGTTGATGCAGTGGTGGGTTCTAAAGGGCAGGTCAGTGGCAAACCTGGCCATGTGATTGTAACAGGTTGACATTCTATTAAGTACAGACTTGTTTAGATTAGAGAAAAGAGGGGAAGCATATAGAAGTGTTGAAAGCAGGTGAGAGGGAACTATGGCAATCTTAGCTGGAGGGGTTAGGAAGGCTTTTATTCTATACAGTGACCCAAGTTTTTTATTGATGGCCTTGATCGATCGGTTTACATGTAGGTCAAATTTTAGGTTATTATCATTTATGACACCTAGTAGTTTTGTAGAGCGGTCAGGGGAGATTATAGTGCCATCTTTTGCATTTATAGTGAAGGTAAAAGCAGCAGACCTTTGTGTTGGTGAGAATAACAGTATTTTAGTTTTTTGGGGATTTAGTAACAATTGACATTCAGAGAGACAATTTTCTATTGTATTAAAGGTGGACTACATAGCAGACCGCAAGTCAGTAGGAGATGTAGCTGAGCAAATCAGGGTCAAGTCATCAGCATATTGAATACAGTTGACATTTGGGATGACAGTATATAAGTCATTAATAAAGATGGAAAACAGTAGGGGCTCTAATATGGAGCCTTGTGGTACTCCAAGGGTGTTAGGTAGTAGGTTAGAGAGCTTGTTCTGCCAGATGACAGCCTGTTGCCTCCCATTGAGGTAGGATTTAAACCACTGAAGGGCTTTAGAATCTAAACAGAAAGTTTGCAGGATGTGAATCAAAAGTTGGTGATACACCATGTCAAATGCCTTGGAAAGATCCAAGACGTGGGCTGAGGATATGTGAGTATTGTTACGGTTATTGTTTATTGTATTGGTAAAAGCCAGTAGGGCTGAAGTTGTGCTGTGGTGTGGACAGAAGCCCTGTTAGGTATCAGCCATGAGGTGATACTGGATTAGGTGGTGCATAAATTGTTTCTGAATACATTTTTCCATAATCTTTGCAAATGGAGAAAGTACAGCTATTGGTCTATAATTGGAGAATTCAGTGGAGGAACCTCCTTTATGTAGTAGGATTACATAGGATGTTTTCCAAATGGTGGGAATTTTAGCCTCTGCTATGGTACAATTAATTAGTATTGATACTGGATAGGCAATGGCATCAGCTGATTTTTGAAGGTACTCAGCAGGGAGTTGGTCAGCAGAGAGGGTGGTGGGTTTTATTTTTTTAATCAAGGTACGGATAAGTGATGTGGAGACTGGTTGGAAGCTGGGTGGTACTATCAGTGCCAAGGGTGCAAGGAGGTAGTTGGCTAGCCAGGGCTTGAATTTTCTCAGTAAAGAAATGGTTAAAACTGTCTGAGACCTCCTCAGGGTATTTATCAATGGTAGCAGCGGGGATAGGGGGTAGATGTTTTTTCCTGGATGAAGTAGATTATTCAGACCTGCCCAGAACTTCTGAGGATTATTCTGGTTAGCTGTCTGTAAATTACAGTAGTATTGTTTTTTGTCTTGTAGAATGGATTTTTTTGTTTCATTCCTAGCTTGCCTGTATTTAACATGATCATGGGGGTCTTTAGTGGAGTGCCATAGAGCCCAAAGTTTGTTTCTACTGGTAATTTTTAGTATAGGCTCTTTAGAAAACCATGGTGCAGTTTTTGCTTTTGTACGCTTTGAGTGGGCAGGTACATGCACATCAAGGATTTCAAGAAATTTGTTGTTAAAATATACAACTGCCTCCTCTAAGGGGAGGTGTTTTAGCATAGACCAGTTACAGGAGTTAAGTTCCTGTTGGAATTTGGCAGGGTCAAAGTCTTTTTTGTTTCTGACTTTTCTGAGTAAGGGTTGTTGTGGATTAATGGCTTTCTGCTTAACTATGTAAGTGAGAAGGTGGTCACTTAGGTCACTGGGGAGGGTACCAGCAGAGTACAGCTGGAGGTTACTATTTACGAGTACCCAGTCGAGTATGCTTTCTTTTTGGTTGGGTTTACCTAGCCTGGTAGGGGTGGTTATGGTTTGTGTAAATGCATGCAGGTTTATGTGGGTAGAAGGGGATTCTGAGGAACAAGTGCCCCAGTCTATGTTAAAGTCACCAAGTAGTAGGGTTTCTTAGGGGTAATGACATGATAGCCAGTGAAGGGTGTCTTCAAGTGTGGCGATATTATTACCCGGGGGAGTATACATAAAGATGATGTTGATGCATTTACTTTTGTTAAGTTGCAATCTAGTGGCAAGAATTTCACAGTTATTGATCTGAGGTGGTTGATTACTATCTATGGTCACATTCAACTCTGATTTGTAGAGTATAGCTACCCCACCCTCCCTTCCTTAAAACACGGTCCAGCCTGTGTGTTATACCCAGGTAGTAATACCTCATTGCCTGTAGTGTTAGGTTTTAACCAGGTCTCAGATAGATAATCTCAGTGGCGTGGACAGCCAAGAGAGCATGCAGTTCATGCACTTTGTTATTAATACTCCTAATATTGAGATGACAGGCCAGGAGAGAGTTAGTTGATCTACTGATTATAGTTTTATGGCTTAGGTTACAGGTAGAGGGGGTGTATATATCAGATATGGATGGGCCTGGGTTGGGGTGAACATCACCACCGAGTATGAGGCTGGGTCTATATTTAGTGATAAGCCTCAGGTGTTTGTTTAAAAGTTTATAGTATTGTCTAGGTCTAGAGCTAATATGCCAGGGGTTGTTATGCTGAAAGCGTGAACAAGATGTTGAGTTGTACCCATTGTTATTAGCATGGCTGAAGGTGGGATGCTTTACAACTGGGGTGATAGTATGGCCTTTAGGGTACTGATAACCAATAAGCAATTGGTTTTAGTGGGTGGAGAAAATAAATTAGGTGAAAGCTGATAGGATGGTAAAACAGGGTGGAAAGAGTATGTAAGTGTAAGCTGATAGGATGTTGTAACACGGGTGTGGTAAAGTACCTATAAATTTAGAGGTAGTGGGGGGGTGTGGGAATTGGAGGCAGGGAGAGGCACGGAGCGAGCCCGAGCACAGCGAGGGCATGCAAAGCGAGGCTAACACTGACTCCAAGTGTTTTCCTATGCTTTGGTATGTATGTAGTGTTAACTTAATGGCTGTAATTTAAACTGAATTTTAAACTGAAATTTTTAAGCTATATATTTAAACTGTGTTTTGCACTAAGTTATAGACTATGATTAGACTGTGATTTATACTCATGCAGGGTATTTGTTAGCTGCAGGTTATGGATTCAGAGTATACTTTTCAGGGCTATGTTTGGGAGAGCAGAGTGAAAAGACAATATTCAGGGTTTTAATTTTAGGTTGAGAAATAATGCTAGGGGCAAGCTAGTTTAATTAAACATGTAGAGGGAGCCAAATTACTATGGGGGACAGACTAGAGGTGCCTTTAGACCCAGGTCAGCAGTTTACAGTATATAGTATTTCAGTACAGTTTAAGGTATTAACCTTAGCCAATTGTAAGACAGACTTCAGGTAGGTTGATTGTGGGTACAGTTTTTCAAGATGGCTTCCTTCAGGCAGGAGATTCTTTTAGTTAGTTATTTTGAGGGGGTCTGCCTAAAAATAAAACATACATTAGGTGTGATAACCTTTCTGGCACTTACATCTATCCACCAAGCAAGCAAGCATTTCAACATTCACATCAATTAGAAAGTATATGGTAAAAAGCAGCTCCATATAGGAACACACACAATATTTCCTTGGTTCTGTCTGTGAACATCCAATAAATGTAACATATACTCTCCTTTATTTTGGAAATTTGGAAAAACACTGGTAGTTCAATTGACTGGTTTAAGTTATTGTCAGATACTACTTTAGGAAGAAAAGAAGGATTAGTATGAAGAGAAACTCTGTCCTTATGAAAGACTCCTTACTAAAGTAATACCCACCAAAACATTGTTTTCCATGACAAAAATTTTAGATCACAACTGCCCGAAGGCTCACAAGAGGAATGAATGATATGGGTCAGTACAAAATTTAGATCCCAAGAAGGAGATGAACTTTTATAAGGAGGTCTTAACATCAAGGTTCCTTTTAAAAAGGTCTTACAAAGCTTGTGTGGCATAATTGGAGAGCCATTTTCCCCCTAGATGAAAATTGTAAATAGCGGCCAACTTAACCCTTATAGTTGCTACTGCAGCACCTTCATTAAAAAGTGTTAGAAAAATATGTATTAATGTGTGTATTAGTAATATGCTTAGTGCATTCAGAGCCTAAAAGAGTTAACACATTTATTCTATTTCATACTGCATAAATCTGTACAAACTGCAGATGCTTTCTGACCTTGTATTTCTTGCTTGTGCTTTGGAAATTTATTGAGAAGCAGATGATTTCTGCTTGCGTTAGGAAAATAATGAATAGAACAATACTGCTTATATGAAACTTAGACAAGACGTTCCGCTGTGCTATGAGAAATACACAGCTGCAGGAAGGATAGATAAGTAGAACAAAGACTGCTTGAAGAATATGAACTATAATCAGTGTTTGTTTTATGCTTGAATTAGCAGAGTACATTGAATTGTAACACAGCACTGCAGAAATAATTGTAACTAGCTAGTGGTCTCCAAGGCCATGTTGTTTTTCAAAAAGTTTCTCACAAATCTAGTAATGTCAGCAGAAAATCTTGAACAACATCTGCTGTGAAACAATATTGTAGGCTTGTATTTGATTACGTCAGCTTTAGAAGGCAATGTCTTGTAAAACAGTATAAGAATGGCTTACTTCCTGTTACTAATCAGACAAACTCTGCGTTTGCATGTTTTTGTCTCCTTGCTGCAAGAATTAAAGTGCCTTAACCTGAACCTTACATATATTGGTCTTTGAAGTTTTTTCCTTTGACAGATTGGTCCTTCGGACCAGAAACCTTCACTTCGCCTCAGATCAGACAGGCCAGGTGGCTTGAAACCGTACGGGGAAGAAACCACATTGGTTCTTCTTATCTGAAAAGACCTCCGACTGAATTGTCGTACAAAAGAGGCCAGCCACTTTCTGATCTGTGACTGAAGGACAGGTTTACCTCGAACCAGGTGATCAATCACGAAGGCTCAGGTAAGGTGAGTTTACCTTCTCTTTTTTCTGTTTTAGATCAGGGACTTGATTAGCATTATTTTGTCAAAGAGATTTGTTTTGTACAGGTCAGGGACAAAAAGATTGCTGTCTTGTCATAGATCAGGGAAACAGAATAGGTAGGCAGTCATTCTGGAGAGACTAAAAAAAAACCTGTGGTACCACGTAAAAGATAAGAAGGGTTACGTAACATTCTAAAGGTTAGAACAAAATGGGAAATAAGGTTCATAGGTTCATACTAGGCTATCTGCCCTAGGGCATTTATAAGCCTAGCCAGAGTGTGTTTGGCTTTCGCCACCCATTTTAAATTAATTTTGCTATGCCCTTTTTCAAGGTTAGTAGTGCAAAAAAGACCCCAAACTCCGCCGTTAACCGAAGACGCGAAATATATGCAATCACAACGTGCCAATAATGTTAAATACTACTCAAAGTGGGTTAATAAGTATGAATTCGATGGTAAATTAGAAAAAATCCTCACTTGTTAAACTTGTCAAACAGCTTAAAACCGATTCCAGAGGTCGGGTAAAAAAGCAACGTCAATTAGGAATTCCTCAGGCACACAGGTGGATTGAGGAAGCAAACCATAGGGAACAAAAGAGCAATAATTCAAGAACAATGTTTTTAGATAAGGAGGATAATAACTTAGTAATAGCATCGGCCCCTCCACCCCCTCCGCTTCCCGTACCAGAATATGAAGCAAGTGGACAAGCTGGTCCACCCCCACGATATCCTGCTATTCCTGCAAAAGCAAAACCGCTTATCAGAGATCCTGTTGAGACTAGGTCTCGAACACGTAACTCAAGAGGGGATATTGAGTTGTATCAAATAAATGGAAATTCGCGGTCTATGAGTGAAGAAGAGATATGCCCACTCATAGAAGTGCCTAATCCTCAGGCAGGGCAAGAAGGACAGGACCCAACTCTCCTAGTGTACAGACCGTGGACACCGGAAGATATCCGGAAAGCCACTGAGGGAATTCCCCATCCAAAAGTAAATTTTAGAAAATTCTTAGAAGACTTACAAGGCATGAGGTTAAGTTATAACTTAAACGGAGAAGAAGTAGAAAAAGTAGTCAGACAAATCGTGGGACCAGATTGGCACATGATCAGTGGCAACTGGAATCCCCGTGACGCTGAACACAAACCCCTCCCACATGGCAGCGCAGAGCTAGACAACAGAGTGAAAGGTCTTACAGACCAAATCTCTGAGAAATGGAAGCCTAGGGCAGACTGGACTTGCATTAATCAATGCATCCAACAAGAAGGTGAAACTGTTGACAGATATTATGCCAGATTATTAGAGTGTTTTAATAACCATTGTGGAATGCAGGTTCCTGAAGATCAAACACATGATTCCCCATATGAGCAGCAGTTAAAGAATGCATTTTTAAAAGGCAGTATTGCACCCATAAGCAGCTTTATCACAAAGCACATGGTAGATCATCGTACAAGTAGACTACAGTCACTACTTGAATATGCTAGACATGCCGAGAGGCATTTTAATAGCAAAAAGAAAAAGAAAGCCCAAGTATTTTCTGTAGAAGATGGAGCAGATGTTTACGTAGTACAGTCCGGGAAAAAGGGCAAGAAAAATGCCCAGGGAAACAAACAATCTGATCAACGATCAGAGGACTTTGAGGGGCGAAAGAAAAGGGGGGAGTGCTTTAAATGCGGTAAAAAGGGACACTTAGCAAGGGATTGCAAGAAAAACAAGAAGGCAACCACGGAAGATAAGGAGAGTGAGGACTGACTATATGATAGCCAGGAATCACTAGAAGGAAATAGCCGAGAAAAGACAAATGCAAATGTGATAGAGGGAGTAGAGGATGTGACAGAAGAAATAGAGGAAGTGCAGGAAGTCACAGATAGTGAAGAAAATGAAATTTTAGACTTAGCTTTATTGAGCTTGGAGCTCTATTTAGCAGACACGAAATCAGAAGTTATACTCCTGGTAAAGGGAAGGGAAGTCAACTTCTTGTGTGACTCAGGAGCATTACAGACCCTGATACATCCCTCCAAACTACCAGAAAATTCAGAGTCACCTGATTACATATTAGTGAAAGCAGCTAATGGACAGCTGTATCGGGAACCCCTCTCCCATAACATCGCAGTAACTGATCCTGTATCAGGATTAACCCAGAAAAGCAAAATTGTTGTTTCTGCAAAATGCCCAGTAAACCTCTTGGGCAGAGACCTTATGCAGCTATTTGGCATAGCAGTAGTACCAACTATGCAAGGTATGGAAGCACAGCGACAAATTGATACTTTTGCAGTGCAATCGGAGGGTGAAACATTTTATTGGTACAGCCAGGACTTAGTTACGACTGGTCCAGGGGCAGTAACTGAAGAGCTGATGAATGTAGCCATCAGCAAGTTCCCCTCCCTTGACACTGATAAACAACATTTGTTGCACTGTACCCTGTATTATTGTAGCACACCAGGACCTGACAAGGAATATGAGCAAGAGTTGTTTAGAAACCGTGCAAACAGATTAGTATTACGTAATCTGTACTGGGGCATAGAAGGGAACAGTGTAGTTAGCTGTTCATTACCCCAGGAGTTCTTTGCACTTTATAAATCTAATTGATTACCACATGTAAGCTTAACTAAGGACAAAAATGTAAAATGGGCAGACTTAAGAGAAAAAGTCATGAGATGGGAAAAACAGAGTCAGAACTGTCAGAACAGGGAGTACAGAAGCAGAAGTTAAATTGGATAACACAGACACACCCAGCTGTACACTTGCAGTCTAGCGAGGACAGCTGATTAACACTCTTATTAAAAGAGGAAGAAGATGCCTTACAAAGCATACCAGAAACTCTCTGGTCAACAGGCAAATCAGATGTAGGACTTATTCGTACAGCAGGACCAGTTACTATCACACCAAAGTCGGCATTTAGACCACAAAAGAGACAGTATCCCTTGAGAAAAGATGCGGAGGTAGGAATCAAACCTATTATAGCAGCTTTACTTAAGGAAGGAGTACTGGTGGAATCTCCTGATTCACCATGTAACACGCCCTTATTTCCTGTTAGGAAAGCAAATGGAGAATGGCGTATGGTCCAAGATTTACAAGCTGTGAATGACGCAGTAATACCAAGGGCACCTACGGTGCCAGATCCACACACCCTGTTGAATGATTTAAAACCTCAACAGAAATATTTTTCTGTGGTAGATATCAGCAATGCGTTCTTTTCAATACCAATACACCCTGACAGCCAACATTGGTTTGCATTCACATTTCAGGGGAAAAGGTACACATATACGTGACTACCACAGGGATATTGTGAAAGTCCTACAATATTCTCACAAGAGATGGCAAGCAACTTGGCGGGATTTTCCCCACCGAGAGGTAGTCAGATTTTACTTTATGTTGATGACATCCTGCTGGCAGCCCCCACCCAGCAAGATTGCAAAGAAGATACCATAGCATTATTACAATTTTTAGCCACTCAAGGACATAAAGTAAATAAAAATAAATTGCAGCTTTGGAGAAAGCAAGTTAAATACCTAGGATATGTAATATCCAAAGAAGGCAGAACATTAGATGAGGACAGAAAAATAGCAATTTTACAAGCACCAAAACTTACTACCAAGAAGGAAATGATGTCCTTCCTGGGTACGACCAATTTTTGTTGGAGCTGGATTCCAAACTATGCCTTGGAATCTGCACCTCTGACTAACTTGATATAGAAGAAGTCTATGGCAGCAAAAGATTTATTACAATGGACACCAGAAGCAGAATCTGCTTTCTGCAAAATGAAACAGTTGATAGCATCCTCATTAGTTTTAGGATTACCAAACTATCATAAACGTTTTTTCCAAACTGTGGATTGTAAGCAAGGTTATATGAGATCAGTGCTAACACAACAACATGGGGACAAGCAACGCCCCATTGCTTACTATTCATCACAACTGGACCCAGTGGCACGGTCTTTACCCCACTGTGTACAAGCAGTAGTCACAGCTGCAATGGCAGTGCAGGCTTCGGCCTCAGTAGTGTTGTTCCACCCTCTCACATTGAGAGTGCCTCATGCAGTCGCGATTATTTTACTGCAAGAAAAAGTAGCATATCTTTCTCCTGCTAGGCATCTTTCCTGTATGACTATATTGTTGAGCCAACCTCATATGACAATTGAACGATGCATGACTTTGAATCCGTCTACCTTGCTCCCAACTCCTACAGATGCACACCGCACTGCTGCCTGCAGGAGATTGAGCAAAAGACACTGCCTAGAAAAGATCTCACAGATGTTCCCTTGGATGATGCCAAGGTGACATACTACGTGGATGGATCGTGCAAAAGGGGTCCAACAGGACAGAACCTAGTAGGATATGCAGTAGTTTCTGATACTGAGATTATAGAAGCAAAATTTTTGCCACACAATTTATCTGCACAAGCAGCAGAACTGATTGCCTTGACACGGGCATGTACCTTAGCAAAGGGTGAATGTGTAAACATTTTTACTGATAGCCAGTACGCTTTTTCTACTGTACATATTTTTGCGCAACAGTGGAAAAATCGAGGAATGATAACATCTACTGGCAAACCAATCAATCATGCACAGTTCATTTTAGATCTTTTAGAATCTATTCAGTTACCTCAGAAAGTAGCTATTTGTAAATGCATAGCTCATACCAAGCAACAGGATAGAATTTCAAAAGGTAATGCAAGAGCTGATACAGCTGCAAAACAGGCAGCTTCAGAAGTATTTCTTTTGAATGAGGAATTACAACCTTCTGAGATTTTAGACTTAGAAATGTTAAAAACAATGCAGACACTTACTACTCAAGTTGAGAAACAAAGATGGATAAAACGAATAGCAATTCTCGAGAAAGGGCTGTACATCTCCAAAGAGGGAAAACCGATATTACCATCTAACTTGTTTAGATATGCAGCTTTGTTGAGCCATGGGCAATGCCATGTCTCAACAGGGGGGATGGTACAGTTAGTGAACCGAGTGTTCACAACATATGGATTCATAAACTACACTAAAAATTTTTGTTCGGCATGTCACGCTTGTAATAAACATCATGAACAAGCGGCATTAAAGCCCAAGCAAGGGAGTTTCCCTACACCACCGTATCCGTTCCATACTATCTGTATGGATTTCATAGAACTGAACAAATGCGAAAATAAGACGTATTGTCTTGTCATTGTAGATATGTTTTCCAAATGGGTGGAAGCTTTTCCGACCAAAAATCCAGATGCAGCTACTGTTGCAAAAACCCTTGTTAAAGAAATCATTCCTAGATTTGGCATACCGGAAAGGATCTACAGTGACAATGGCACACATTTTGTAAACCAAACCATACAACAGTTGAGCAGGTATTTTGGAATTTCTTTAAAAAATCATTGTGCTTATCACCCTCAATCTGCAGGATTGGTAGAGAGACACAATGGAACTTTGAAGAATAAGTTAAGGAAGCTTATAGAGAAAACGCAGAGAAATTGGGTGTACTGTCTGCCCCTGGCACTGTTGAGCATGAGAACTGTTCCGAATGCAAAGGGATTGACTCCTTTTGAGAAGTTATTTGGACGAGCATATTATATACCTCAGTGGAAACCTCTCATGCCCGCTGACCAGGAAGCCGACTGTACACTTGCTGAGTACATGAGAAGATTGTTGAATTCTAAACATTTGCTGCAGTTAAATTCTGTTTCAGATAAAGAACAAATCAGACCATCGGAAGCAGCAGTAGTCCCAGGCACGTGGGTCTGGGTGAAGGTCATCAAGAAGAAGAACTGGACGACACCAAAGTAGGAAGGCCCATTCCAAGTGCTACTGTCAACACCCACCGCAATCAAGATTGCAGAGCGAACATCTTGGATTCACCTGACACACTGCAAACTGGTTAAGAACTTTGAACTGGACAAAAATCTTGTTACTGTTACACAACAAGAATAAAAATGACAAAATCCAGAGCAAACAGGAATGCAGAGCAACCACAGAAGTATTGCATGATCATCCTGTTAACTATACTGGTGACACTAATTTTTTTGTTGTGGCCTTTTCTTTTTCCAGCCACACAAGCTGAACTGAAAAAACGTGATGCGTTACTTATAGACTGGCACGCGAACTTTAACACTTACCAAGCAATTAAATATGTGTATGCTGAGACTTTTAATGTTTCGAATTGTTGGATCTGTACAGCTTTACCGACAGCATACGGGGGAATACTAATGACTGCAGTCCCCCTAGGGGTCAATGAGACCTGGGAAAACTTAATTTATGACACCACAACCGTTAAATCACAAGATAAAATAGCATTGCACTTGTCTGTTCCGCAAAAGGGAAATGTGTGTTTTTACAAAAATGATACTGTTCAGGTGGGCTGGAGCAATTGCAATGTGACAGTTCCTTACAAATGTTACACTAAAGCAAATAATGCAGGTTCTTATTGTAATACAGACTATGATTCATTTCTTGAATTGATGCATAAAACAATTAATGAAGTACAACATAATTCTGTTCTTTTTAAGCAACTGTCTATAATTGATAAGAAAATGTTTCAAGCAGGGCAAGTATATGTTAATAGCAAAGTTACTACTAAGGTAGAGGATTGTTATTTTGTGTGTGGCAAAAAGGCATACAAATGGTTACCTGAGAATTTGTCCGGCAGTTGTTTTTTGGGATACCTGGTTCCTGCCATACGACACACTGCAGTTTTACCTCGAGGTAGAATTCGAAATGCCTGAGAGGTCACCAAGAAACCTGTCAAGAAACCTGAGAATCCAGTGGGACAAATCGAAGCAGCCTGGAGAAACCATCATTCCATGGGCGATAAAATGACACATATGGACTTGAGTGATACTGTTATATCATGGGCAGGCATATTTCCAGCATATGGAGCAGTGAAATCGATTTGGGAGCTGAGAAAACTGTCTAAACTCCTCGAAGTAATGAGCAATGCAACTTTTTCCACTCTTGAATTAGTAACTGATGAACTGAATGCTATGTGAACTGTGGTGCTTCAAAACTGCATGGCTCTTGACTTCACCCTAGCAGTGAGAGGTGGTACGTGCGCTTTAATCCAAGAAGAGTGCTATTCATACATTCCTGACAACCAGCATGAGATAGACAACCATCTTGAGGTGATTCAGCAAGTGTCGGCCATGACCAAACCAGGCCCAAATCCACTGACGGACTTTTTCCAGAAATGGTTTGGGGGGTGAGGTACCATCCTAATGAACATCTTGATTGCCATTTGTGTAGGTATGCTCCTACTGGGAGTATGTGTTTTTGTGGCATCCCCTGCATGAAAAGATTGATCAAAGATTTTATAGACATGTCGGTTTCTGAAACCTTATATCAAAGTACTGAGTTTGAAGAACTGCTAAAGACTGAAATGCTTTCGTAAGTTAAACTGAATGACTCTCTTAACTGCAAATCCTGAATGGAAGAGGTTAGGAGAAGAAACAAACTGTTTATGCTTATGAAAGTAGAATAAAAGTATTAATAGGGGGGAAATGTTAGAAAAATACGTATTAATGTGTGTATTAGTAATATGCTTAGTGCATTCAGAGCCTAAAAGAGTTAACACATTTATTCTATTTCATACTGCCGAAATCTGTACAAACTGCAGATGCTTTCTGACCTTGTATTTCTTGCTTGTGCTTTGGAAATTTACTGAGAAGCAGATGATTTCTGCTTGCGTTAGGAAAATAATGAATAGAACAATACTGCTTATATGAAGCTTAGACAAGAAGTTCCACTGTGCTATGAGAACATACACAGCTGCAGGAAGGATAGATAAGTAGAACAAGGACTGCTTGAAGAATATGAACTACAATCAGTGTTTGCGTTATGCTTGAATTAGCAGAGTACCTTGAATTGTAACACAGCACTGTAGAAATAATTGTAACTAGCTAGTGGTCTCCAAGGCCATGTTGTTTTTCAAAAAGTTTCTCACAAATCTAGTAATGTCAGCAGAAAATCTTGAACAACATCTGCTGTGAAACAATATTGTAGGCTTGTGTTTGATTATGTCAGCTTTAGAAGGCAATGTCTTGTAAAACAGTATAAGAATGGCTTACTTCCTGTTACTAATCAGACAAACTCTGTATTTGCATGTTTTTGTCTCCTTGCTGCAAGAATTAAAGTGCCTTAACCTGAACCTTATGTGTATTGGTCTTTGAAGTTTTTTCCTTTGACAAAAAGCTTCAACAAAAAATCCAAAATAAAATGAAGGGGAGCAGTGAAGTGATCAACATTATTCTCTGTAGCCCACACAAAAAAAAAACTTTTCCATTTGTTTCTATAAAGTTTACTTGTGGAAATTTTACAACAGGAAAGTAAAATATGTCTAGCTGGGGACAAAAGTAGAGGATGCCTGGCTATCATTGGAATTGGAGCAACCATGCTGTCAGTTTGAGATTCTGTAAATTGGGGTGAACCATTTTCTGCAGCTGTGAAAGGAGGTTTGGAACTGGGTCCAGTCTCCATGGTTCTTCCAGAATATGAGGCCAAAAGAAAGGGAATCAAATCTGCCAGGGAGAATAAAGGGCAATGAGGATGAGTTTTCTTTTCAACACGCTTTCTTTCTGTAATAATTTGGGAATCTGAGGTGCTGGGGGATAAGCATAAAGAAGTCCCGGGGACCAATTGTGAACAAGTGCATCTCTCGGGGTCTCCCCTGAGGGGAGATTAGGGCAAAGTAGCTGCTGCATTTATTTATTGGAGAAGCAAACAGGTCACAGTAAGGCTGGCCCCATTTCTGGAAAATTCTTGCCACAATTTCTTGTTTGAGAGACCACTCATGAGGCATCAAAATTGCCCTGCTCAGCTTGTCCACTATGGCACTGGATTTCCCCAGAATGTGCACTGCTATCAGAAAGTGGTTAAAAGTTATCATCCATTGTCAAATTCAGAGGGCTTCCCAACAAAGTGGGTAAGATCTGGTCCTCCTTGTTTGTTGATGTACCAGACTACCAACACGTTGTCTGACTGGACTGCTATTGTTCCCAGAGGGGAGAGTCTTGAAAGGCTTGCAATGTTAAGAGCATTGCTCTCATCTCTAGAACACTTATAAGCAGATGGGCCTCATAATGGGATCAAGTGCCCTGGAATGTCCTTCCCAGATAATGTCCCCCAACCCTATCTGGGATGCATCCATGGTCACCGTGCCTTGGGGCTAACTGGGTACAAATGAATGACCTAGACTGACTTGATCAGAATGGATCCACAATTGAAGATCCTTCTTGCATGAATCTGTAATCAAGATCTTGTGAGACATAGAAAGTTCTAGAAATAACCATTGGGTCGACAACAACCATTGCAGTATTTGCATCTGTGGGTGGGCTAGTGGCACTTACACTATTGAAGCTGCCATTGTTCCCAGTACCTGTAGTACTAATTTTGCAGATGCTCTTTTCTTGCAAATTAGTACTTTCATCTGTTTGTGCAATGAAAGTATTCTGTCGGATGGAAGATTCGCTATCATTCCTTTTGTGTCTAGATGAGCTCCTATGAAAAACAAATTTTGACAAGGTTCTAGAACTAATGTTTCATTATTTATGGTGATTCCTAGATATGAGCAAAGGTTTAAGGTAGTTCTCTTGCCCTTATCAGTTGATGCCTTGTCGTGGCAGTTAGACGCCAGTCATCTAAGTATGGAAACGCTCAGAATCCTATATGCCTCAAGTGAGCTCCAACCACTGCCATGCATTTGGTGAACACTCTGGGAGCTGTAGTGAGACCAAAAAGCAGGGCTCGAAATTGATAATGACTGGCTCCCAGTTGGATGCGCAGATATCTTCTGAACCGTCTGTCCATTTTTATATGGTAATATGCATTCTGAAGATCTATCGAGCACATCCAATTGTCTTTTCCCAGAAAGGGAAGAATAGACTGTAAAATGACCATTCAAAACTTACTCTTTTTGATTGACTTGTTTAGGTTGCTGCGATCCAGAATGGGTCTCCAATCTCCTCTTTCCTTTGGTACTAAAAAGACTCTTGAGTAAGTTTTGAATCCTTGCTGGTCTGTGGGGTCTTCTTGGATGACTGTTTTGTTCAGCAACTTTTGAATTTCTTTGATTGCTTGATCCCTTTGACTGGGTGGCACATCTGGGATTTTTTTGTTTCGGAGAAGAGGATGGGCAAAGGGGATGAAATAACCTCTGATATTATTTGCTGCACCCATTTGTCATTTGTAATCTCTTGCCAGGTCTGTGGGTGCAGAGACAGCAGACCCCTGATTGCCTCCAGAGGTGGGCAATTGAGATTTTGTTCAGGACCGCTGAAAGGGCTTACCAAAGAAGATGTCTCTAGAGCCCTGGTTTTGTGGGCCTCCTCTGCCATGAGGGCAGCATCTTCCAATATTGCTCCCTCCTCTGCCTCTGGGGGAACTTTCACCATGTGTGTCCTGGAAAGACTGTTGAGATTTTCGGAATCTCATCTTTCCAGCTACCATTCTGACCTTTGGGAGAGGGTCTGGTTGGAGTAGAAAAACAGACTCCTATGGCAGACAAGGTCTTTACTTCTTGTTCACACCTGGTGAGTGTTTCTTTCATTTTTGGCCCAAAAAGAGATAAGCCATCAAAGGGGGCATTCACAAAGGAAGGCTTGAAAGGCTCCACTAAATCGCAAAGTCACATCCAGGCCTGCCTCCTAATAGAGATACCTGAATCTGTGGTTTTACTCATTCCATGTGCTGCATATGAAATCAGTCTCATGAAGGAATTAACAACCAAGTTTAGGGTGGTGAGCTGAAAGGCTACTTTACCTGTGACTTCCTCAGCTACAGCTCCTTGTAGGGTATCTGTCAACATCTTTAGCAGATCCCTCTGAAGTCTCATAAAGTGAGTAAGGTAATTCAGCGAGTGAAGAGCAAAGCCCACTGAAGAGAAGACATGTTTCCTGTATCTATCCATCATCCTCGAGTCCTTATTAGGGGGATGGATATTGAAATTGGTCTCAGAAAGTTCATTTTTGGTGGCCATCACCACGATCATGGTGTCCACAGCTAGTCCTTTTGAAAGAAATTTCTTGTCAGATGGTGATGTGCTATATTTATTTGGCCTCCTAGGAATAGGATCTATGGTATCTGGGGTCTCCCAAGGCATTTGAGAGATTAAGTCAATATGCTCATTGGAAGGAGGGAGTCACCCAGGAGATAGATGGGCAGGATCCAAAAGCCTTGAGGTATACTGATTCCTCCACCAAAGGGGAGCTGGTCTTCCAGCCACCTCTTTGTTTAACCATTTCCAAGATGTCTCCAAATGAGACATCTTCAAGCGATGACTGTGGGGAACCTTTGGCTTCCTCAAGATCAGTATCCAAAGTGATGGACTCCTCCAGGGAGTCTAGATGTTTCCTCTTACAAATCCTCTTCTGAGGAACTTCCTCAGTGGGATAATCTGGGGAAGTTTTGGAAGGGGGGTTCCCTGAGGAACATCCTGAGGCTTAGGGCCCCGGTGTCCCTGTGGAGGGGTACAATAGAGAATAAAGGCACTGGCAGGAGGAAAATCCTGAGAGGACTGAGTCTGAGAAGCAGTTAAATCTCTTCTCATAGCCTCAAAGGCTTCCCGTCCATGATCCAAGGAACAACCTGGCACCGACAAAAAAGTAGTCATTGCCAAAGGCCCCTCAGGACCTAAGGACAAGAAGTCTGAGGCAGAGGTAGGAGCTGAGCTCATCCCAGTTGATTCAAAAAGCAGGGTCCGATCCAAAAAAAATGTGGTGGGATCCCTATCCTCAGGGCAGACCAGAAAGCTATGGCTCCTAGAGTCCTCCCACTCTGACAAAGCAGAGGAATTTGGAGAAGATGTCTGAGAAGATGACAAAGCAGGTCTCTGATCTGACACAGACACAATCCAAACATCAGAATCTTCCATCTCTGAACTCAAAGTTGGGTTGGAGGAGGAAGAGAAGCTACCGGGGCAGACTTTGTTGGCTCCAAAGCTGTAGGACTTGGATCCAACAATACACTGACCAGCGGTGGTGTCTTAAGTAACCTCTGTACTACCATATACACATCTTTGTCTGAAACGTTCCTAGTAGACCAGATAGAGAGGGTCAAGACCTAGATTTAGCCAATATTAGAGAAGGCGACCCAGAAGAAACTGTTTCAATTGAGGGAGACTGATCTTTTTCCAAACCGGCATTGGAGCAGGAGGTATCAGAACAGAAAGCACTAAGCACCAGAGGAATCATCGGGTCTGACTCTCTTCTGCTCCAAAGTATTTAAGAGAGCAGAGAGTTTTGCCTTCTTTGTGCAGGCTCCAATGATACCTTCGGAGCCGACAGAGGAGTCTATTTTGGTTTATCCGATTTTGTTGATGATGAAAAGGATTTTGCAGACTCATGGCCTGAAATGGCTTCAGAAAAAGGGCTTTTCAATAAACCCTTCAACATTAGCTTATTCTTACTCTCTAATATGGCATGTTGATTGAAGCCATGACAAATGCTGCAAGATTCTTACAAGAGCAAAGGGCCCAAGCAATACACACAGAGTGTGCGTCTATCGCTTAACAGCATTTTCTTGCCACACTCCTCACACTTTTTAAACCCTAAGGGTTTATCAGGTTTTTGAGACATTTTCAGCAGTTAACCACCAGCAAGAAAAGGAAAAACAATTCACAACTAGCAACGGTAATCAATAGGGAGAAGTCGCTAAAAACTAGCAAACAACAGCAATACCACCTAGTATTTTAACTGTGGAAAAGAAATATATATATATTTATATATATATATATATATATATATATATATATGGTTCTACCTGACTTCACCGACACACATGAACGATCGACAGCAATCGGGAGCGAGAGAAAGGAAAGTGCAAGAGAAGACCGGAGACCCGGGACCCAGAACGACCCGAGACCAGGCACCCGACCCGACGGAGATGGCACGGCGCTGAAGGCGATGGGAAAAGGCTGTGGCAGTAGTAGACGCAAGTGCAGGGACGTGAGGGTAAGGAAAGAGTAAGGTGGTAAGGGTGGTGGGTGGGGTGAGTCAAAGTTAGGGCGGGAGGAAAGCGTGTCGCATTAGTAAGTGTGATTGTATATATATATATATAAGAAAGATGGTAATTTTTTTAAGAAGAAAGAAGTTCTATTAAAAAGAAAAAAATGGACATTAAATTTACAGGAGGGGGAGGGAAGAAAAAGGACAATGTTCTTATATACTTACTGATAAAAATTCAGTATAAAGAACAGGAGGCTTTCCAAAAAGAATTATGAAAAATTAGTAGGGTAAGGAAATAGGAGTCAAAGTTATTTTAAATTATTACTAACAGAAAAAAATTGAACTGTAAACTTAGCCTGGAGCTTGTGAATGACCACATCTTTCGCAATGCGGCAAATGAGATCTGAGGTAATGGAGAGGTACATTCTGGGAAGGGAAGGGTGCCTGACAGCTTGGTTGAATGCCAAGAACTTTTATATAAGGCCAAGATGGATCCGATGGATCGGCTCTGAACCCATACGTAAGAATAAAGGCGAGATTGACATCACATTTTATTTTTTTGGTCTATCAGTACTCTAGTGTTAAAGGCCTTACAGATAGAGCATGAAGGCTGCAAATATTCAGATTCCAAACAATAATCACAGAGATCATGAGCATCAGATAAAGGGAATTTGTGCTCACATTTACTACATTTCGTAAACCTTGACAGTTTATCTGCCATTTTTAACACACCAAAAAAACCTGTAGAAACAATCCCACTTTTAGAAGGCAATACAAACAGGGAAGCTAAAGCAGAGGAGTTGAGATATAGAAATAAACTACCTCTTTTTGTATTTTTATTTTTCTACAGAAAGGAAGGAAAGGGGGTACTAACAATGGTATTTAAGAAATTACTGACAAGCAGTAAAGGAAGATTACCAACAATGGTAAGGAAAAGCTACCAAGGGTAAGAAGAAAAGGATAGTATTAGTATTACTAGGTACAGGAAGGATAAAGAAGAAACTTTTGCTAATAGGAAGAAGGTATAAAGTAAAAATAACTTACCTCCTCAAACTCATGCCCGAGAGCTGCAGCGACTACATCTATACACAATGGCAGAAAACGAGATCTGGAGAATGAGGGGGGACTACAGCATTATGGGTAAGGGAGGTGCTCCAGAGCTTGTAGTATCCATGGGCTGTGAAACAGTGACTGAGTCGGATTCAAGGATTGGATCAGAACCCATATGTTGTGGAATGAATGAAAACAGACAACATTAGATAATATGGTTTACAGAAACAGTTTGTGGCTTTGAGAGTCTCACAATGGAATATAAAGATGAAAGTTTAGCTGCAAGCAAATGAACCACAAACAGCTGAACCTCAAGTAAGTGAGGGAAATGTGTGTGTATGTGTATGAATATATTACCAATACTACCACTCTTGACACAGCTGTGCTCTATTCCAAAAGAAGCAGACTTAAATTCTGGGTGTGAAAATAAGAGGGATAGACATCTCCACCTCACTGTTAGGATGGACCAGTATAATCTCCATTTGCTGGTATCTTTTCAGTGTAATGCAATGAGCATGAAAGGCAAGAGGTTAACAACCTGCATTACAATACTGTCCCTCTACTCAAACATCTACCATTATGGTGAGGTACACAACTATATTATGTTCATTGTTGGGATCATAGGTTCATAGGTTAGTACTAGATTAACTGCCCTTGCAAGCCATTGTAAGCCTAGCCAATTATCCCTTGTGAGACGCAAACCCTGCACCTTGTGTTTGTAAGGCAAACACCTTAACCATTAGGCCACCCTCCCAGCCCATTACCGTAGTATAATTCCTTATCCAGTGGAACAGCACCAAATCTGCCCTCTGGTTCTCCAGAGACAGGAAGTATTCACATCTTAACTTGCAAAATGGCTGTGGCAGACCCTACCCTGTTTTAGACTGAACAACCATATTGTAGTGTTTTCAGAAGCTATGAATACATACCCAAGTTAATGTCTCAATAATGCCCTGTGCATATACATTTTTGAGCTGACTGTTGTGTTGGATGATACTCTGATAAAGTTCATTCTGACTGCAGTCCCTATGGATCACTTACTGTCATCATAACAAAATACCATACAGTTAGCCAGCCATTTGGACAGAATTGGTTTGGAGACTGGCTTACCCGCTTTTTAGTCTGTCCAAGAAATGTAGTATCTCAGCAGTCTAAGGAAATCCCACAAATGTTATTTTCCTTTATTTTGGGGGGTGTCATAAAAAGGTAAAAAATATTATCACATGGTTGAGTTTTGGCTCAGAAACTACTTATGACATAAAGCAGGTTTGGACTGAAGGCTTTCTCTGTCCTTGTGACAATCCACAGAAGGGTCCCTCCTTATTAGGACTTGAAAATCTAATACCTTTTTGACTGAACAGTCTTGTTGAGCAATATAAACACTTTATTTTACCATTTTTCAGTGTAACATACTGTGCAAATCCCATGCATAGTGCAGTTGTTATTTTGGGATGATTTCTTATACAACCATTTTGTAATATGTTTATACAATACTAATAAAGAAGCATTGTGTCAGACATTCAGTGCTTACAATCAATTATCAATAACCTGACATTAACATGCAAATCCAAATATCACAATCAACATTTCTATCCAATCTTAATTCCATACCTGGTTTAATATTACAGATTAGGCAAAACAGTTAAGCACACAAATTAACTAGTTGCAACCTAATTTAAGATAGGAATTGACTGATCATATTGTTTTATTTTTCAGTATATGTCTTAACAACTGAACCAGTGACCTCTCACCTTGTATTGCAGTCTACTTTATTAAATACATATAGACTTAGGTACCTTCCTCTGTGTCAACTTCCTTTTTAAATTCAAATTCCATTACAGCACTCTTTAAAATGGAGTTCTGTCTTTTATTTGTAACTGTTCTCAATTACATATTTTAATATCTGCAATCTTTTTCACTGCAGTTTTCATGGTTTATCTTTGGTTCTCCGTTTTCTAGTTATATAGCTTTCTTAGCCACTATCAGTGCTAAAAGTGGCAACACTTTACTCTAGTACATCTCTATACTGACATACTTACACATTCCTATCAACAAAACGTCTCTATACTGAGGTTACATTATCTTCCAAGTATAAGACTTCGAATATCATTCAAGTCAATTTTGTTCTGGAGCAACTCTGGACTTCCTAAAATATAAAATCCCAAGAACCTCTTTCTGAACCATCACATCTCCAATGTATTTTTCTGTGGAAATTGTTTTTCAAAGTCTCATAAGGTTATAGAAATATTTCTGCAAACATTCCCAAGTCATGTTTCTATTTTTTTTTATTTTATTTACATACCTAGGATTAAGACATAACTCCCTCCGCTGATCATGTGTAATATATTGAATTGTTCACTCCGTGCTATTTTTACCTTTATACTGTATCATCTTCTCTAATCTAATATTGTTTTTATGCTCTACTTATTAATATTCTCTGGTCTGCCATTTCTGTTCTAGTCGCAATTATAAAATCTTCTGTTTGTTGTTTAACAAAATGATTATCCAACTTTAGCATATCTTCCTTAATCTCTGATATTAGACCTGTATATGCAAGCTAATCTGAGTTCAATAACCCCAAAATATGTCTAGCTTCATTTCCTTTTATCATCTGCTCTCTCATATTCATGTTTGATTGTCGTATGTCCCAGGCTAATTGCTATAAATATAAAACAAAGAGTAATGGTGAAAGTGGACGACGTTGCCCAGATGCCCTTCTATATCACTGTTGCAGTATTCTTTATAATAGGGATTCCCTGCCTAGGCCAGCCCAACGTTTGGCTAGCATACCAAAACTTTAGGTTGTAAAAGGGATGTTGCATGTCATACCATTGTCAGAAATTCCTTGACACCAGTCTAAATGCCATCTTCGATTGTCGATATGAACACTTGTTCATCTGCTGGTTACCAAGCCGTTTTTCAGATAAGTGCCCTGCTAGTGCTTTTTCTTCATATCTTCCTTTACTTTTGTGGTTGCTGGTTTCATATCATCCAGTAAGGATAAATGCCAGTGTGGGAGACAGAATCTCCATAAGGACCATCACGAGCAGTGTTTGTTTTATTTAGGTGCTTCTCGTGACGTTTGGTCCAACTAACTTGCATAGTCATCTGTCTTTAGCCATTTACTTAGAGAACCAACTTCTTAAATTGTTGACTAAGGGTACCATGGCGGAATCATCCTGGTCCGAAGGTTAGCCATCTGTGAAGAAGAGGAAGGTCAATAAAGCTCAGTCAGATTCTTTGGCTGTACCACCTCCAGCAGATGTCTCTCTCTCTAGGCTGGTGAAGGCCCAGAGGACCACTCAGTTTTTCAATCAGATTCCACTGCCCCGACCATTTAGGAGGCCAGCATGGATCCATTTCCCACATGTCCCCGGAGGCTATGCAGATGTCCATTTCAGATGTTCAGAGGGAATCTCAGCTGATTATTTTTGTAGGACCTAGGAGTCTTCCCACTGTGCTTATAGAGTGTCATGAGGGATCTGAGCCTCCACAGATTTTTAGGGCTTACATCTACCTGAAAAATAAGCAGAACACTTTAGCATCTTTCTCCTGCACCCAAGGATCCTCAACATGAATGGCAGGATTTCACATAGGGTCTGCTAATGCTCTTATGGCTTTGAAGACCCCTCAGGGGGTCTCTGTTCCTGTACCCCTTGGTCTTCTACTCCTCTTAACAGGCCTAGGGAGCAGGTTTCATCTGATGAGGATGTGGATTCTGGTGAAGAATCTTTGACTTATTCTTCCAGATTCCCTCACCCTTAGACTATGGTTCTGAAGATAAGGAATCTATTAGTTTTGGTTTTCCTTTTGAGGAGATTTCTTTTGGTGATACAGTTTCCCATATAATGGAGCTTTTTAAGTGGGACTGTACCAAGGTCTCAGATATCCAGCAAAGGTACTATAAACTCCTTCAGTTGGAGTCTCCCAAGCCCTCTGCTGTCCCTCCTGTTCTTGATGCCTTGTTAAACACCTTTTCTGCAGCTTCTGAGGCTCCTGACTCTCAGCCCCTGCTTCTAAGTAACCTGATAGCTTTTATACGATGCCTGAGGATTGCAAATTCCTTTGCAAGTGCTCTTCTGCTGACCCTTCTGTTATACCTGTTGCTTCTGATAAGCCATCAAAGCTTTTACCTTCTACAAAGCTGCTCCCCTCTGACAAAGACAGGAGAACTATGGAGAGGTTGAGTAAGAAAATATATACTGCTGCGACCCTGGCCTATAGGGCTGTTAATTACCAGACACACATGACCATATATGTTTTGTCGCTTCTGTTTCAGGTCTGTCAGGTTATTTCAGATCTTTCTGACTCTGAGGGGAAGTCTTCATCTCTTTCTTTACTAAAACCATCTTCTCAAGTATTTGGCCATTTTATTAAATGCAGCTATGATGCAGCTGATGTCTCATCTAGAGTTGCTGCTTTTGGTTCTGTGTTGAGGAGATATTCCTGGCTTTCCCTCCAGCCTTTGCCTGATGATATTAAGGCTAAGCTGATGGATGCTCCTCTAGATAATGACATCTCTTTGGTGCTGCTGCTGCTGAACTTTTTACGTTCTTCAGGAAAAGGGTAAGCCTTTGCAGGAATTGAAACATATTTTGTTTCACCTGTTCCCAAGTTTCAGAGGAATTCCTGCCTTTGTCCACAGACAGTCTCACCATCCTCCCAAAGGTAAAAAATGTGGTAGAAGGGCTCCTCCTGCTAAGTCTACTCAAACTCCTACAGCTCAGAAGCCTCCTTTTCCAGGCAAGCCAGGTTCTGTTTGACTATCCTTGTTCCTCACTCCTCACTCACATTCTTCTTTTTCTGTCTTTCCCTGTCCCTTCCGTTCTGGTAAAAGATCACTCAGGAGTCTTGAGTTCTATCCATCATTCATTGGGGTACTACATGATTTATAAATGTCTTTCCCCCTTTTTGAGTATTCCTCAGCCTCCAGAGGAACGGCTGCCCCTTTTTCCAGAGGTTCTTTGAAGCCTTTTGTCTCAAGGAACAATTCAAGAAGTTCCGGCTCCTGAAAAGTGGAAGGGATTTTACTCCAGAATGCTTCTGGTTCCCAGAAAAAAAGGCATCTGGAGACTCATTCTGGATCTGTCTCAGCTCAACACCTTTTTGAAGGTTCCTTCCTTTTTCCTTCAAACCTTGTTTCCTCTTCTTCTTCCTCACGCTTTCCTGGTTTCTCTGGATCTCAAGGATGCCTGTCTCCATATCTCTATTCATTCTCTTTTCAGGAAGATTTTATGTTTCTCTGTTTCTTCCTTGCATTTTCAGTTCACTACTTTGCCCTTTGGTCTCTCTACTGCCCCAAGGGTCTTCTCCAAATGCCTCGCTCCTGTGATTGCTTTCTGCAGGTTGATGGGAATTCAGATCTTGCCTTATCTGGACAACATGTTCATTCAGGCTTCCTCTCCAGAAACTTAACTTCAGTATCTTCACTTTGCTATTTGTCTCCTGCAAAGCCTAGGGTTTACAGTGAATTTCCAAAAATCATTTGACTTCTCAGGATCATGTGTTTCTCAGGTGCAGGCTTCAGACTATTCCAATGCTGGCATCTTTGCCTTTGCCTCCTCCCAAGGCTTTAACTCTGATTGCATTCTTTCAACCCCTCCTTCCTCGTCTTGACTCCATTATGGCCAGAGTTTCTCAGGGCTCTGAGATACATGGCTTCTACCATTCATATGTTTTCTCTGGCTAAGCTTCATATGAAAAAGTTTGAGTGGTTCCTAAAGTCAGTCTGGCTTCAACATTCTCATCCTTTGGATTTTCTGATTCCCACTCTCCCATGCCTCAAACTGGAACTTCAGTAGTGGATTCATCAATTGTCTATTAACCCAGGGCTAACTTTTCAACTTCTAGTACCCACTCAGGAACTCTTTTCAGTTGCCCCAGATGTAGGTGATGGGCCTCCTTCAGTCCTAAGTGCAGAGTCTTTGGTCTCTTCATCAAAAGGACCACATCAATATCATCAATATCAAAGAGGTGAGAGTGGTTCTCCTAGTCCTTCAGGCCTTTCATTTTCCTACCAGGGCCATCTCAAACTATTCACAGACAATACTACAGTGATGTGGTACATCAACTGGCAAGGAAGGACAAGGTCTTATCTCTTAAGCAGACTAGCTCTTCAGGTTTGGGATCTAGCTGCAAGTATCAGGTGACTCTTCAGGCTGTTTATATTCCTTCAGATCAAAACATTGTGGCAGATTCTCTGAAGAGGTCCATAACACAAACTCACAAGTTGATGCTTCACAGAGATGTGTTTCTGGACACTGCCCACCAATGGGGTACTCCTCAAATAGATCTTTGCCTCCCCTCTGAGCAGACAACTTCCTCTTTTTGCACCAGAGTTCCATGTCCTCTGGTTTGGAAGGTGGACACCCAATCTTTTTCCTGGAAGGGGATGTTTCTTTATGGCTTCCCTCCCCTTCCTCTCATACTATGTGTCCTGTTCAAGATAGAACAGGATGCTCCCAAAATCTTGTTGGTGACTCCCTTTTGGCCCACACAGCATTGGTTCCCTCTTTTTTTTTTCATTTAGCCAAGGGCAATCATCACAAGTTACCTTATAGGGTGAACCTACTCACACAAGACAAGGGGTCTCTCATCAATCCCCACTTGTCCACTCTTCAGCTGACACTGTGGGTGATAGGGTTTTGATCCCTTTTAGGCACCTTTTTTCTGAGGACATGCTTTGAGTTCTGCAGGAGGCCAGGAGATGCACTACCAGAAAATCTTATTTATCCAAATGGAAAATATTTTCTGTCTGGCATCTTTCTCATAACCTGGATCCACTTCTTGTGGAAGTTCCTTTGGTTCTCTCTCATTTGTGTGAAGTGCTCAGTACTGGGTTGGTGTATTCTTCTATTAAAGCCCAACTGTCAGCCATTTCTGCTTGTATGCTTTTGACTCCCCCTTTAGCTTCTAGCTTCAATGTCAAACAATTTCTTAAAGGTGTCCTTCCTAGTAGGCCACCTAGGAAGCCTATTCCTCCTTCCTGGGACCATAATTTTGTATTGGAAAAATTGACTCAGGCTGCTTTTGAGCCTGCAGCTTCGGCTTCCTTACAGCATTGTTCTTGGAAGACTGTTCTTCTTTTAGCCCTTACCTCAGCTAGGCAGTTGTGTGAGCTGCAGGCCCTTACATCTGTTCCTCCCTTTTTGTTTTTTCATAAGGACAGGGTTTGTCTTCATACCAATCCTTCTTTTATGCCCAAGGTGGTTAATAAGTTCTCTCTTAATCAGTCTATTCATTTGCTCACTTTTTTCCCTTCTCCACAGTCTGCTAGTGAGAAGGTTCTTCACACCTTGGATTTGTCTAGACAACTCCGATATTATTTGGATAAAACTAAAGCTATTCGTAAATCTGACCAGCATTTTGTTTTGTTTTTTTCTAGGTCTTTAGGTTTAGCTATTTCTAAGCAAACCATTTCTTATTCAATTTCTAAAGCCATTTCCTTTTGCTACTCTTTTCATGGGGAAAGCCTTCCTTCTTCTGTTAAGGATTGCTATACCAGGGCTGTGGCTTCTTCTGGTGTGTTTTTCAAAGGTTTGGATAATAATTCCATTCTTTAGTCAGCTAATTGGACTTCTGTGCATCCTTTTACCAAGCACTATAAGCTGGGTGTTGTTTCTAGGGCTAGAGCCAGATTTGCCAACGCTATCTCTGCTGGGTATTCCTCCTCCCAACTTTTTTCCTGAGCTTTTGTACTCTCCCTATTGTAAAGACTACTGCAACAGTGATATAGGAGGACATACTACAGTTGTGCAAAGTCTTACCATAACAGTATATGTTCTTCTCTTCACTATTGTAGTATTTGCTCCCTCCCTCATCCCCGTTTCCTTTCTCCTTCTGAATGTACATGTTCCCTCTTTTCTCCTTAGAATGCTGTTCCTCCTGAGATTTTTCGGTTCAGGGGATGGTACACCCATACATCACCTTTATGTCCTACGCTGGGTGAGTGGAGCATACATGTGACATACGACATCCCTTTTACAACCTAAAGCTTTGGTATGCTGGCTGGATGTTGGGCTGTCCTAGGAAGGGAATCCCTATTGTAAAGAATACTGTAACAGTAAAGAGAAGAATATCTACAGTTATGGCAAGATTTTACACAGCTTTACTTTCCTCTTTTAAGGCTAAATGCTTTAGACAGCTCACCACCACTCTTCACCCTAGCTTGAGCTCCTCTGTAGATATTAAATACTGATGTCGTCCATGTTTGTGGAAACCCAAATACCTCACAGTATCTCTTCATAAATTCCCAATGCACTCTGTCAAATGCTTTCTTGGTATCTAAGCCTTTTAACATTAATATAATATTATTATCAAAATGCATTCTTTTGAGTCATGAGGGCTCTGTTAATACTGTCAAATGTTTGACTACTGTCCATAAACCCACATTGATCTAGGTCTATTATTCTTCTTGGTAAAATATTTTCTATTCTTTTTACCAAAATCATCATAAGCAGTTTGTAGTCATGATTCAGGATGTTATGTTTTGGTGCCAAAAGGAGCCAGGATAACATTTTCAAAATAAAAAAATCAGATCCCAGTAAGAATACACAGGCCTCAAGTGAAAAAACACTTTAAAGATCTGCTTGATACTGAAAGGCCTAAAAGCAAACACAGAGCATGGCTGAGAGGTGCACCGTAATAGATACACAAGAAGGACCACACTTCAGCAGCACTGACAAATATTGTAGAACCTGTGGTTTCTTGTACTCTAAGGGAGAAATGCCATTAGCTGAGTGCCACAGAAATAATCATTTCCATTTAGCTAAGGGCTTTCTTGTACTAGGTTTTCTGCTAATCACATCCTCTGACAGCTTAGCTCTTTAAAGTATCAAATACAGAAGATCCATACTACCAACCTGAGGCTCTTTAGGTCTGGGAGCATGCCTTTACCCTGAGTGAGGAGAATGTAAAGCTGCTGGAGCAGAGCAACTTTTGTTGACATTTTTAAAATCTGACACAAACAGGGTTCCCTAGGCAAAAGATGGGCCAATATCAGGATTCTGGTTCTGTCTATCCTAACTTTTGAAGCACTCTTGTTAAGAGGGTTAAGGGTGGGAAGGCATAAATTAGGCCTCTGTACCAGAGGACAATGAAGGAATTCAATGCATGTGCTTTCTAGTAGAGGAATCTGGAAGAAAACCTTTGCAGCTGGTAATTTTTTAAGAGTTTCATTACTTTAAGAACTGATTTCTGCATAAGTGATATGAAAATGAGGGAATCTAGCTTCCAGTCATGAATGCTGATACTGGTCCTACTTAATTTGTCTATCACCATGTTTTGAGTTGAGAGTTTGTAAAATAACTGAAGGTCCAAGCTCAGTTGGACAACTAGTTCCCATACCAGTACAGCAAGCTCCCAGTGATAGTACGGATGAATGCCTTCTTGTTTCTGTACTACATAACTGTCACTGCTCTTGTGGCACCTGGCATCTTGATCAATTTGAATAATCTTATGATCTCCTTAGTGTTGATGCACTTGCAAGAGTTCCTTTCTGAGTCCCTTGAAGTTTCCGCTGCTTTAAATGTGCCCCTAACAAGGTCAGAGGCATTTTTAGCAAGGGATCACTTTTCTCACAGAACTATTATAGGCCTTCCCTGACTGAAATCCACTGCTGGGACCACAAAGTAAACTTTTTCCTGATGGAAGGAATGACAGAAGTAAACTGGTGAAAGAGGTGGTTGTTCTGATATCTTTAGTTTTAGTTTTAGTCCATGGCTCTGATGCCAGTTGTTTGTCTGTATCAGCCCTTCCTGGAGAAAATTTCTGCCGGTGTGGGATTCAATGACAGCTCCTAATTTTTAATCTGCAAATTTAGTCAGCCAAGACCATTGACATTGGCCTTGACTTCACAGAGATAAATGCAAAAAATGTGCAGTCCAAGGGACTGAGTCCCCTGAGGGACTCAGCTTGTGACTGGCTTCTTTGTAGAGGTGGACTCTCCAATTCTAACTACCTGGGTCCTGCATGTGAGCCAGTTGGCTATCCACTGGGTGACATATGGGTTTGTACCTAATCCCCTGAGTTTGTCAACAATGCTCAAGTGGGGTATTGTGTCAAATGCCTTGGCCACATCAAGGTAGGCAGTGTGAACCATTTTGCCTTTATCCATCCTGTGAGGCAGTGTCAAAGAATAGAGCAAGTCCATATTTACAGGCACACATAGAAGCTGCCTGATTAACATCTTCTGTCACTGGTTAAAATCCAAGTAAAGCACCCCTTCACATCATGATCTTAGAGTAGCTCAGCTGTATTGCAGGTGTCCACTGCACTGTACTCACATGATTTTGTCTACTTACCCACACTGAAGGCAGTTTAGGTCAATCTGCACACACATTAATGCATAACTCTTAACTGTCACTTACTTAGCCTCATATTTTACCCTGTCCATCACATAAACACATATGTGTGTGTGTGTGTGTGTGTGTGTGTGTGTGTGTGTGTGTGTGTGTGTGTGTGTGTGTGTGTGTGTGTGTGTGTGTATGCATCTATATATATATATATATATATATATATATATATATATATATATATATATGTATATATATATGTATATATATATATATATATATATATATATATATATATATATATATATATATATATATATATATATATATATATATATATATATATATATATATATATGTATATATATATATAGTGGTGGTGCTGTGGTAGCATTGTCACCTCACAGTAAGATGCTGTCCGGTTCGATTCTCAGCTAGAGCGTCTTCTGCGTGGAGACATGCGTGAATGGGCGTACCTTCGTTGAAGGTTGTGCGTCAGGCCTGGCAAGCCGGTACATAAAAATCAACTGCCAATCATTAGCAGACTGGAGTTCCGCTGTGGCGACCCCTAACTGGGAAAAGCCGAAAGACACAAACAAACCGGGGATTTCAGTCAGTAAGTAATACCATGCTTTAAAATGTTATACATCTTATTGATCAGAAAATGTATGTTGATACAAAACTGGTTTCTCTATCAAATTGCAGGGTTTAGAGTAATATATAAAATTTGTTCCTGCTTTTGGGCCTTTGTCCACCCATTATTCTGGTTTTGTCCCTGATTCCTGAGCAAAAAAAAATTGAGAGCTATGCTTTAAGGATTTCTCAGAAATCTATGTCACATTTTGCAGCTGCTTAAGAATTTTGCCCTGGTATTTAATAATATGTATTGGTAATTTATAGCTTGAAACAGAGTAGAAGAGGTGTATACAATTCTATCTAAAGCAATTCAGAACCCTGCTTTCACTATTCTGGAACAGATTCATCTCTGATGCCAGCTTAGTATCTCCTCTCAGCTTCCAATAAGACAGTCTATGGGTCTGCTGATATTTTATGCACAGGTATTTATTGTTCTGTCTTGGAATTTATAAAAAACAGACATTTTGGGCACAGGTGGTTGGGAATTAGGTCCTAGGGATGCCAATTTAAAGGCATCTTCATACAATTAAAAACCTGAGGGGAACCACTAGGGGTTTGGCTTTATCCATGACAGAGGTATCCAAAGTACTGTTTTGTGGATTTTGAATCCTCATTGGAGACCAATTTTAGGTGTTCTTAAATGCTACCAAAGCAAATATACTCTGGGGAACAAAAAAACAATGTGTTCATTGGTACCATATGTAAAGATAGGTGAAGGCTGCCAGCCTAGCCAGATAGAATTTTGTAGATAATTCTGTCATTTGTAAATATTAATGCAAGCCACAGGCTTGTTCTCTTAAATGTGAAAAGACTGTATTGGATATTGAACTGCAAAAACGTAACAACAGTGCACTCTGCTGTAAGAAAGCTAAGTTAAGCATTTCATTACTGTCTTTGATGTTAAAATTTGAAGCTGATATGTCTAGATGAAGGCATCCTGCCTATTGTTTTAAGGCCAGAGTTAATGGCTAGAATTTGCATGTATAAATGTCCTTTATTGCTCTGGTTTCTGACCAGGTGTAAAGAATGTAAATGTAGTTTCTGTTAGCCTGGGAACACCAGAGAAGTGTGAAGAATGATGTCATGTGAAGCAGCTCTGTGTTATCAATTTAAAGAGAGAGAATCAGAGCTCAGAGCATTTTGTCTTGAGAACATTCATCTCACCAGCACTGTCTTGCTCTAGATGTAAGTTATTTAGAACTGTGTTTTCTCTTAGAAATAGCTAGGAATTAGAAAGATTATACTGTGTTTTTCTGTGATGTCAGAACTTTTCTACTGTGTTATATTTCTCCGTGATCTCTGAACTCTTGATTAGCACTGTGTAGTAAGAAGTATTGTCTTGTGTTTATTCTATTTATTATTAAATATTTTTAAACCTTTCAACTGTGGCTGTTTTGTGTAGAGATAATTTAAGCTCTTAAGAGTACTTGCATGTCTTTGGTGAAACTGTACAAAGCCACCCCAATAGCTTTAGCTCTGGGCTACACTACTTATTTGGATAATAATATTGCACAGTAATAATTGGACACACTTTAGCAAGGGCCTTTCTAGAGATGATAGGAGTAGGTGGTGGCAGGTCAGTACTACCTTATAATTTGGGTAGAAGTGGGCATAGCTGGAGAACCTGTGCCAGCCTTCCCCAGGAGTGTTTGTGTGTCTGTATATAATTCATATCTCA
The DNA here is from genome assembly GCF_019279795.1 of Protopterus annectens. NCBI lineage: Eukaryota > Metazoa > Chordata > Ceratodontiformes > Protopteridae > Protopterus > Protopterus annectens. The sequence continues at coordinate 1,833,916,643 of NC_056731.1, forward strand.
AAGTGTGTGTGTGTGTGTGTGTGTGTGTGTGTGTGTGTGTGTGTGTGTGTGTGTGTGTGTGTGTGTGTGTGTGTGTGTGTGTGTGTGTCAGCTACTTGGGCAGGGACATGAAGTACTGGTAGGACAGAGAGGGTACTGGAAGTTTTGGCTTGCCTATTTGGCTGGAATCTTAACCCTATAGCTGTGCCAGTGGGGAGTCTTATTGGGGACCTGGAGAGAAAAGGAGAAACCAGACCCAGACTGACTGTGATCTCTGTGTGCTCTTAAGGGAAATTGTACTTTACTGTGTGTGTATTTATTATCCTTTCCCTATATGGATGCCCCTCACTGGTGTTAGTGGTGAGGATTGAGGCTCCTTGATTGCTGGGCCAGTGCATGGGCATCACATATTGTTTGGCAGTGGTGGGATATCCACACCACATATTAATTCGTTGGCAAATACTAATTGGCTTGTAGTGGTGTGGGTAGAGTGAATTCCTGTAGCTTGTGTACAGTGACCACTGAAGGTATTTTATACTCTAAATCAGCCATGCAGTAAATACTCAGATTTCATATCACAATTCTTTTATTTCTTTTGTTAGCTTAGTTAGTCAGGGAGAGCAGGCAGCATGTCAGCAGAGGAGTACAGAAAGCTGACAAGGAGCCAGCTGGCTGAGATGTGCCAGGCTAGGGGACTGATGCATGGAAACCTGACTAAGGCAGACCTGATTGCAGCCTTGGTCACAGCTGCATCAGAAAACAGCAACCAGGAGGACGATCAGACTGGCAGTGGGCATGTCCCACCCTCAGAGAATGGACAGCTCAACCTTTCTGCAGAGGTCTTAGAATCCATGTGGAGCTAAAAAGACTGGAGTTGGAGGCCAGGCATTTGGAAGTAGAAGCAGCTGAGAGACTGAGATGTCTGCAGGCTGAGGAGAATGAGAAACTGCTGTGCCTGGAAGCTGAGGAAAAGGAGAGGCAGCATGAGAAGGAGATGCTGACTATTTGCCAGAGTCATGGAGGTAATGGGGAAGGAAGTAACTGGACTCCAGAAGCACAAAAGGTCAGTAAATTTCTTCCGCGGTTTAAAGAAGGGGATAATTTTGATAGTTGCATTCATATGTTTGAGAAGGTATGCAAATAGTATGATGTTGTCCAAAGGCTCTGCGTACGGTTCCTGACCCCCTTACTCCATGGTAAAGCTGTAACTGTGCTGTCTAAACTTGCTGATATTGAATCTTTTGATTATACTGCTGTTAAAAATCATGTATTAGAATTCTTTAAACTAACACCTGAAATGTATAGGAAAAAGTTTCATGAGCATAGACACAAGGCAGATAAAAGTTTGTGTGAATATGTTGCTGAACTGAGCACTTCTTTTCATATGTGGATGAGTGGATGTCAGATAACCACTTTTGAAGGGCTGGCAGACCTTTCAGTGAGGGAACAAGCCCTTTGCACTTTGCCTGAGGACATAAGGATCTGGCTAGCTGATAGACAATGTGCTACTTCAGATGAGTTGGGGAAGAAGGGAGACCTATACCTAGCAAGCAGGATATCCCTTCACAGGAAAGGGGCCCCCAGTACTGGTCATGGGTCAAAAGGAATACATGGTGGGCAGCACAGACTGCCCCAACAGAATCTGCCAGTAACAGGGGAGGCCACTAGTCCAGGTACACATCCAGGACCTAGGGTTAAATGTTTTGAATGCAACCAGTGGGGCCATGTGGCATACAGATGTCCACAGAGGCAAGGTAGGGAACAAATGGTGAGAGAGCCAGTAAGTGGGAAAGACAAAATGCCAATAGTAGGTTGTCTTGAGACAACAAGGGTACCGAACTACCATCCTGCAGATGTCCTGATAGGGAAGGATTTGGATGAGGCAGTAACTTGTGCTTATGCAGTTACATGCAGTCAGGCTAGAAGACAAGCATGTAGGTCTAGTAGCCTGGGGGAGACCCAGACAGACTGCATACTTGCAGACAGGACTGGTGAAGTGGTTACTTCAGGGAAGGGGCTACTCTGTTGCAGTGAGACTGAATGTGAGCCAGAGCTGCTTGTGGGTACTGGTGTTCCCTTGGACAGAGTGACTGCAAAGGCAGAGGTGAGTAGTAGTACCCAGGCTGACAGTGAGGCACCACTGTCAGAGGATGCCAGACTTCTTGTGGAAGGGGAGCTGGGAAGGGTTACAAAGAGAGAGTTGAGACAGGCTCAGCTCTCAGACCCTACATTGCAAGGCCTTAGGCAGGTAGCTAGTGAGGCACCTGATTCTCAAGGGAAGGGGGAATCTGTACACTGGGACAAAGCGTTACTGTATATAGCGTGGTCCCCTGACAGAGGGCTAGAAGGTGAGAGAGTACAGCAGGTGGTAGTGCCTAGACCCTACCGTCTGGCATTTCTAGCCACAGCCCATGATATTCCCTTTGCAGGTCATATGGGCATAAAACATACAAAGAGACATATTATGCAGAACTTATACTGGCCTTGACTTTCCAGAGATGTAACAGGGTACTGCAGTGCCAAAAGGTAGGCAAGGCAGGAGACAACGTGAGAGCTCCTTTGATTTCTTTGCCTGTGATTGAGGAGCCACTTCAGTGGGTAGCTATGGATATTGTGGGGCCTCTGAGTACCCCCAAGTTCCACAGGGGAAAAGTATATCCTAGTGGTAGTGGATTATGCTACACGATACCCTGAGGCAGTGGCTTTGTCCTCCATTGAGGCAGAAAAGGTGGCAAATTCTTTGTTAGAGATTTTCAGCACGGTAGGTTTCCCAAAAGAAATACCAACTGACAGAGGTGCCAATTTCATGTCAGCCCTTCTGGCTTGTCTGTGGAAGTACTGTGGGGTGAAGCACCTGAAAACCACACCGTACCATCCCCAGACTAATGGTCTTTTTAAGAGGTTAAACTCTACAATCAAGTCCATGCTATGGGCATTTGCAGACCAGTTTAAGAGGGAGTGGGACAAATATTTGCCCCATCTGTTGTTTGCTTACAGAGAGGTTTCCCAGGAATCCACAGGTTGTTCACCCTTTGAGTTGCTGTATGGGCATAGGGTGAGGGGACCTCTAGATTTAGTTTGAGATGAGTGGGAAGGTGAGTGTGAATCTCACAAGGAGTCTGTTGTGGCATATGTCCTAAACCTCAGGACAAGACTCAGGGAACTCATGGGCTTGGCCCAGGAGAACCTGGCAGAAGCCCAACAACAGAAAAAGGTGTGGTATGACAGGAATGCTCGAGATAGAGAGTATGCTGTGGGGCAGCTGATAATGGTTCTCATTCCTGTCAGACACAACAAGCTGCAAGCAGCTTGGGGGGACACTAAAAGGTGGTAAGAAAGGTAAGTGATGTTAACTACATGGCGGAACCCCCTAGGCTGATCTGGTGACTGATCTCCTCAGTGAGGCTTGGACTGACACCTCAGTGGAAGGGGTAGCAATGTCCCAGCTGCTATCTCCTACCTAGGTTCAAGAAATCCGAGCAGTGTTACAGGAGTTTGGGGACATGTTCATTGGGAAGCCAGGGTGCACCCACCTGGTGCAGCACCAGGTGGATAAAGGACCCCAAAGGCCTATTAGGCAGGCCCCTTATAGGGTGCCTGAGAGAGTCAAACAGACTCTGAGGGAGGAGATACAGGAAATGTTGGAACTAGGGGTAATTCAAGAGTCCAACAGTCCCTGGGCCTCCCCAGTGGTGCTGGTGCCAAAGAAGGATGGCAACACCAGGTTCTGTGTGGACTACAGGAAATTAGTCACACAGAATCAGATGCTTTCCCCATGCCTAGGACAGACGAGGCCTTAGAGCAGCTAGGTGGGGCTAAGTATCTTACAACCATTGATCTTACCAAGGGTTACTGGCAGGTGTCCTTGACTCTCAATGCTAGAGAGAGGTCAGCCTTTGTGACTCATTTTGGCTTGTATGAGTTCACAAAGATGCCCTTTGGGATGAAAAATGCCCCAGCAAATTTCCAGAGACTGGTAGAACATATCATAGCAGGAGGGTTTGCCCTTGCTTACCTAGATGATATTGCCATCTACAGCCATTCCTGGTAAGAGCATCTTCATCATGTCAGGGAGGTGCTGGGCAGACTACAGAGGGCAGGGTTGACCATTAAGCTGAGCAAATGTCAGGTGGGTATGGCAGAGGTATCCTACCTGGGACATAGAGTAGGGAGTGGTAAGATCAGGCCAGAACCTGCCAAAGTAGAAGCCATTCAGGCATGGCCTGCACCTGTTACCAAAAAGTAGGTGAGGGCATTCTTAGGGACAGCAGGGTACTGCAGAAAGTTCATCCCCAGTTATAATACCATAGCTACTCCCTTCACAGACCTGACAAGGAAGAACAGGCCAGATAAGGTAGTGTGGACCACAGCATGTGAGCAGGCATTCCAGAAGCTTAAAGAAGCTTTGGGAGGACCCCCTGTGTTAGCCAGTCCAGATTACAGCAAAGAATTTGTTGTGCAGGTGGATGCTTCAAACCATGGAGTGGAGGCTGTACTTAGCCAGATTTCTTCAGAGGAGAAGAGCATCCAGTGGTTTATCTTGGTCATAGGCTGCAACCCATGGAGGAGTGCTATGCACCTCTATAAAAGGAATGTCTAGCCATAGTGTGGACACTGCAGAAACATCAGCCTTATCTGTATGGAAGAAAATTCACTGGTTGCAAGCATATATGTCAGTGCAGCACCACGGTGGGATTAGCAATGCCAATGCAGATGGGCTCTCAAGACAGGAATGGGGTAAGGTATACTCAGATAGACCCAACCTTCTCAAGCAGCATTTCTCAAGGGTCACTTGAAAAACTAGCTTGAGTTCTCCAGGGGGGAGATGTGTGAAGATAGGTGAAGGCTCCCAGCCTAGCCAGATAGAATTTTGCAGATAATTCTGTCATTTGTAAATATTAATGTAAGCCACAGGCTTGTTCTCTTAAATCTGGAAAGATTGCATTGGATGCTGAACTGCAAAAATGTAACAACTGTGCACTCTGCTGTCAGAAAGCTAAGTCAAGCATTTCATATCAGCGGATATGTCTAGAGGGAGGCTTCCTGTCTATTGTTTTAAGGCCAGAGTTAATGGCTAGAATTTGCATGTATAAATATCCTTTATTGCTCTGGTTTCTGACCAGGTGTAAAGAATGTAAATGTAGTTTCCTATAGTACTGTAGTACCTATATGGATAATAATATTGCACAGTAATAATTGGATACCCTTTAGTAAGGGCCTTTTTAGTAGCTGATAGGAGTAGGTGGTGGCAGGTCAGTACTACCTTATAATCTAGGCAGAAGGGGGCATAGCTGGAGAACCTGTGCCAGCCTTCCCCAGGAGTGTCTGTGTGTTTGTATATAACTCATATCTCAAAGTGTGTGTGTGTATCAGCTACTTGGACAGGAACATGAAGCACTGGTAGGACAGAGAGGGGACTGGAGGTTTTGGCTTGCCTACTCGGCTGGAATCAGTGCCAGTGGGGAGTCTTATTGGGGACCTGGAGAAAAAGGGAGAAACCAGACCCAGACTGACTGTGATCTCTGTGTGCTCTTAAGGGAAATTGTACTTTACTGTGTGTGTATTTATTATCCTTTCCCTATATGGACATCCCTCACTGGTGTTAGTGGTGAGGATTGAGGCATCTTGATTGCGTGAGGATTGAGGCTCCTTGATTGCTAGGCCAGTGCATGGGCATCACACCATATACCAGCGGTGAAGAAATATGGGAATAGACCTAATCTTCCCATTCATCTTCCAAATTTGAAGTGTTAGCGGGGAATCTTTTTCTTTGGTGGAGGAGAGCTTCCACAAACAGAAAGCTGTGGTTTTATTCTTTGCCACCTGTGACATGTTATTCAGCAAAGCATTTGTAATTAAGGCCCACCTAGTACATCAGTGTGAAGACTGAGGCTTGGGCCTCAGGCATAGTTTTTTTTTTTTTTTGCTAATCATTCTTTAAAGTTGTGCCTACTGAAGTTGCTGAACAAGATATACTGTTGTCATTTTTATGAGTAGGAATTTCTAATATTTTACATATTTCAGGAGCTACAACCAAAACTTTAGAGGAGCAGAAAGTGCCTGGAAACCAGTGTCCAGCCTAGAATTCTGCAAGTTCCTCAGAGGTCTGAATGGCAGTAGAAAATATAATCCCTCTACCTAACTCTGAAGAAATGAGGCCAGGTGGGGATTCCATCGGAGAAAAGTGAGGAAGAGCGAGCACAATAGGTAGAATACCCGATCTGATATCTACAGGACTGTCAAGTTTACTAAAGCCTCTCACTTTGCCCACTGTGTCCTTACATTACATTTTCTTGGGTTGCTCCACTGTCCTTTGTTTTTTAGTCTGCAGGCAACTGGTAGAATGCTGTATATGGACATCACTCATTTAAATCTAGGCCTCAAAGATACTTCTGTTCCAGGTAGACTTTTAGAATTTAATCCCTACTTGCTAAGGTCTTCTTTCTAAAAGTAAGACAGAATACACAAGGACATACGGTGGCTGCATTTCAAAACAAAACAATACTGCAAATGGAAAACTTTTTGTGAAAACTGTTTTCTGCACTTTTAGTTCAAGCCAAATTTGTACAGTTATCTATCAATACAATGAAGATAAAACAGAATTCTCAAATTAGGTGAGTACTGTTTTCTGGAATGGGCTTGGAAAGCACTAGAGGACAGACATGTAATAGATTCCTTCTGCATTAAAAATAAATGAATAATGGCACAAACATTTCCTTCTTTTAAGCTGTATATTGGGCCAAAGCCTGGGAAAGAGAAAGAGATAATTTAATAAGGGGTTTCCATGAAGCCTTCTGAAGTCAGACCTGTAGAGTACACGTATGCCTTCAGCTATAATTATACTGCAGCACTGATCTTTACAATGAGAATTGGGTGGGGCTTTTCAACAGCTGGGCCCTGAGACAAATCCAGATGATGTCCCAACAATGAGGATGACATCCTTGGCTAGTACCTGGAGAATTCCCATTAGAGGCAGGGGCAACAGTTTCCAAATCTATGCTCTTCTAAACCACTGGGTGTGATTAAAATGAGGTTTTACTCTTTCTTTCTTTTATGAACTTTGCAATGAGGCATTGATTTAAAATGGTGGGGATATACAAATGCATCCATTCCCACATCTTTCCCTGACTTCATTTTCCTTAAGTGCTGTTCCTACTTCTTCTAGGGTGGGCTCTTTCTCTTCTTTCATTGTAGGTTGTATCTGGGGCAGTAGAGCTGCTGTGGGGTTTTCTTCACTCAAAAGCTGCTGGAAATACTCCTTCCATCTGGCTTTGATGGCCTGTCCACTGGTTAGTAGGTTATTGCTGACATCCCTTATGAAGGATGTCTGATGACTACCTTCTTTACCTTTCTGTCTTTGCCTTGCAACCTGATAAGAGTATCCCTGTGTCATCAACTGAGTCACTTTTCAAAAGCTAGTAAAATGCTTTGTTCTTCATTATGTTAGCTGCTTTCTTAGCCTCTGTTAGCCAAACAGTTTCCCTTCTTAGCCTGGTCCATCTTTTCTAGCTCTCATTTTTTACTTCACTCTTCCTTTATTTTGATGATTTCCTTGACTTTTGCACTCTACTACCAGCTAGCTTTCTTTATGTACCTTATTTATCTATCTGGCTCAGCCACATATCTGTTCTATAGTCAGAACACATGCTATTTTGAGGTGCTGCAATTCTTCTTCAACTTCATCTATTTTCTCTCCTTGCCAAGATACTAGAGTCGGAGTATTTCCTTGAAATCTTGTTCTTTCTCTCCAGTCAACTTTCAGGTCTTCAGCCTAGTTTGTGTTGACCTTAGAGCCTTTTCTCACCACTCTTTGCACCTGATTATAGCAACCACTGGTTTATGCTGTGAAACGACTGTTTCATTGAGGATGACTTTGCAATCTCTGATTCTAGGAACCAAGCACAAAAATATTTGTGAAACACCACAAAATCCAGTTGAATCTGATTCAAAAAGCAACAATGACCAGGTCCAATCTGTAAAAACCTTAAGTAAACTTTAATACTCCGATAAATACAAATAATTGTACAGGATTAAGCGCTTTTGTTTTTTGACAGACTTCTTCAGAATCACCAATGCACAATTCTCACACCATTAAATACCCTACCCTTAATAAACATATGACTGTAACCAACCAATAATCATAAAGCCTTAATTAAAAATTAAAAATTGAAGAATTAAAGACAATAAAGTACTACCAACGTTTACAAAATTAGTTTTTTTCAAACATTATAAGACTTCAATCTCAACACACAACTAATAGAAGTGTGGTCATTTAGATGGGGGGAGGGGCTGTGGCATTTAACCTGAACTGCCATTGCAACTCCCTCTCTTCTATCAAATCTTCCCATGCCCCCCCCCCCCCCCCACCGTAGGATTTTTGATAATGTGTTCAACAATAAAAAACAAAAAAATGTGGTCAGGATAAACCATCAGATGTTTAACCAAAGCATTTCCTGTATTCAGCTTCCTTATATTATATACATGTTCATATATTCGTTCTCTCAATTTTCTTTAGGTTTTACCCACATAGAAATGGTTAAATTTCTGCCAGATGGTTACATACACCACTCCTTGAGTATTGCAATTACAATAAAACCTAGCTCTAATTGTTCTACTGTTAGCATGGTGACCATCTAGAACATATTTACACTGGTTGCAAAAACCACATTTGTATGTCCCTTTTTTTATGACTATATATGGACCCCAAATAATTGGAGTCCTGTTCCAAATATTTTTTTATTTATCTACCTCTCCTGAAAACTATTACTGGGTTGTTCCCAGTTTTGTACATTACATCATTAAAACAGGAAAAAAATAATTAATGTTGTAAACTTTGGTAGCACTTTATTGTCTTTTATTTTTTTATTCTTCAATTTTTAATTAAGGCTTTGTGATTATTGGTTGGTTACAAAAATATGTTTATTAAGGATAGGGTATTTAATGGTATGAGAATTGTGCAGTGGTGATTCTGAAGAAGACGAAAGCACTTAATCCTGCACCATTATTTCTATTTATCAGAGTGTTAAAGTTTACTTAAAGTTTTTACAGAGTGGACCCAATCATTGTTGCCTTTTGGATCAGATTCAACTGGATTGTGTAGCGTTTCACGAATCTCTGATTCTACCCCAGTGTCCTTTTCTTACAAGGAGGAAGTTTATAACAGTTGCATGTTGATCAGTCTTGCATGTGATCTTGTGAATGTCTCTCTTGCTGAACCATGCATTGGCCATCATCAAGCCATTTGTCAGACAGAAGTCTAGAATGGCTCCTCCTTCTTTATTCCTGTTACCCCACCCATGTGGACCCAGGTAGTCCTCATATCCATTTCTGTGTGCCTTGATATGTGCATTCAGGTTCCCTATTATCAACACCAAATGAGGTTGCCCTGCTTTATCTAGTAGGTCCTGCAACCGCTGCCTGAATGCACTCTTTTCCTTGCTATCATAATCCTTCTGTGTTTAAAGAGTTACAGTTGGCATAATGGTTAAGGTCATCAGCTTCTCCATGCACAAGGTACAAGATTTGATCCTGATTGCCAACCAGTGCCTGTAAGGAGGTTGCATATTCTCCTTTTTGAGTGATTCCGTTTCAAACTCACTCAAAGAATGGAGTTGTGAGCAGCAGCACAGACTCTAGATGGTGCCAACTAGGGAAGAGTTTTAAAGACTAACCACTTTAGGCTTCAAGTACACGGTATTCTCTAAATAGGAGAACACTGTTCACAGACTGTGAGCCGTGTCAGGGCTAGGCACTCAGTGTAAAAATTGGTTCTAGGATCAGGTCATATTGATTAACGTCACCACTGCCAAACATACATCCACCTCTTTTTGTAGCGGGGAGTGGGTATTGGGTGGGTATGACCACATGTCCCACTACCTGATTAGGTACCACAAATTGGTTTGGTTGCTTGAAGAAATAAATGGCATATTTAGAAGCAGCTTTGTCTCCAATACTTTAACCCCAACAAGACTACCATAGGTTTTTAAATGGTTGACGTAGAAACACACATTCTATTTATTTATGGTTTAAGTGGGATATTCAATTGTGTTGAATCCCATTTCGGTGCAGGCCCGAGAGAAAAGATCCACAAATCGAAACTGAAACATGGCACCAATGTTCAATACAAATATGGTTTGAGCATGTACTAATGGGACAACAATACATAGTATAAACAAGACTCAGTAAGCACCCATCACAATGGGTATAAATATCCTGAAAATAGCTACACATTTCTAGATCAGAAAGGTAGGTAAGGAGGAATACAGAACCAGTGATTAAAACAATAGTTTATAAACATTAGTGAAAAGATCCTGGAATTACATAAAAAACCCTCTAATTGCTTATAAGGGGTTAAGTTTTGCCATGTATGGTAGATTTATGAACAAAACACAGTTAATGCCAGGGTGATACTGAGAGGTTGATAGACAAAAGAAGCTTTGGTAGGAAGAATTTGGAAAGGTGACTGTAGTAATAAAGGAAACATAGAGAGGATGGGAAGAAGAAGGGCAACATTCATGGGCGGGGAAGGGTGATCTTGTGCAACATGTTGGTCCTTTGGATTGGTGTAGAATGAAATTCGTGCTGAGGCGTTTTAATGACAGCAATTACTAACTGCAGTATGGTGTCTCAGTAAGCTTGTTGTAAGTTATTCAACAGTATTACTTATTTTTAGATTGTCAGCAATATAGCTGAAGGTGCATCCCTATACAGGTTGTGACTTTGTGAATGGTTCAGTGCTTATGCTACTGATGAATGTCAAGGCTTCTGGCTGTGCAGTATTAGATGAGAAAGGCATAGCGTGGTGCTGTGCTGACTTGACTGAGAGCAGACAATGGAAAGGAGAAATAAAGTTGAATGCAATAAAGTCTGAAATGACATGTAATCAAATCTTTATCCATGTTTTAAACCATTTGTTCTTTGGGAAGGGGTTGGGGCTGTGATAGTAGCATGCACAGCCCAGACAACAATCTCAGACTCATTTTTATGGCATCCCCAGATGCCATCACACAAGCTAAAAGATATAACCCCCATGTCCTCTATGTCTACTCTATGATCTCCTGCTGGTGTGCCATGCCTGATACACTTCCCATTGGATACACTCAGAGTGCATCCTCTCAAGGTATCCATACTACCTCAGCTGATTACTTTTAATTCATTCCTTTCATGAGACCTCAGGTATGCTGACTATTAACTTCCTCCAAAGGAATAATAGTTCATCTTGATCTGTTTACTGAAAATCATTTTCTAAAAACATACTTAAACAATTTGGCAAGATGATGTCTAGTTTCAGTAACTTGCAGGACTGCATGCCACAGTCACAAGAACCATTCAGCTCCTGAAACTTCCTCAGAGAATTGCTCATTTTCATGCTCCTATGATGCTGCTCTTCTTCCCATTCTGCAGGTCACCACTAGCACATAGTATACAGGCCCCTCAGCCTGCCCCTGAAAGACTTCGCAACACCTTAGTGTTTATTTAAAGTCTATGCTTGTGGAGCACTGACTTACACCCATCAATGGCCATTCTGCGTGTGTCCTATATCTAAGAGAGAAGCATAACTCATCCTATTGCACAATGTACAGGGATTTCAATAAGGCTTTGATTTGTTGGTGTCTTTTCTTCCTTGATACAAAAAACCTTCACTGCCTGATCCCTGTTAAATGACTCAGGTGATTCCAACACCATGTCTGGTCCTTCAAGATCTTACCATTCAACACAGGTCGACTTGGCTAGCCAGAAGCTGGAAATGGTAGTAAAGAACTTGACTTCAGTGCTAATTTCTTCAAAAAAAATCCCCCAGTGTTGAAGGGTATTTCAATACAGGCTTCTAGTACAAGTTCCTACTTTGAGGCTGTTTTGATATGAGGAACACTTTCCTAGCAGAGGCCAGTTATGGACTCTGTCCTGCCCGTTACTGAGGATATGACAGTTATATCTTATAACAATGACAAATCTGTAAGTAGCAGGTCCATCCTCTGCAAAATTTTCAATCACCCATCTCCCTTTCAGTAGATGGGGCAGCCTGACATTCTTTGACCCTTCCTTTGTCTCCTCTACATATAATTACCCTGCTCTGACTCTCCTCAGATGTTGTTTACCCTATCCTTGCCCCTCAGAACAACAGATAAAGGGAAAACAATTTTATCCAAGTGCCTGGCAAAGGGAAACAAGAGGACCATCTCACATAGAGCTTTGGTGCTGGTCTGCACAGTCAACCAGGAGCCACAAATGACAATTTGGAGGGACACAGAGTGATATATTGTTGAAAAGGACTGAAGACAACACAAATCTGTTATGGTAAGTACATAACTTTCATAACCAATGTTATCTTTTTGTCACTATCAACCTGTGGGATAGAATCCCCCTGCCAGTAACAACTCCAGGGTGTTCTCAGGAGAGACCATTCCACAAAATGATGGAATCAAAGCGGGATCTAGACCTAGATTGAATGTTCAATTTGTAACAGGACACAAACGTATGACTCCTGGACCAAGCTGCTGCATAAATGTCATCAATAAAGCCTGAGTGAAAAAGGCAAATGAAGTGGCTATCTCTCTGGTGGAATTTGCCCTAGTGTTTAGTAGGCACAGAAATTCCTTTCAGGGACTATGACAGGGAGAATGCCTGTGAGATACAATCAGACAGCCATCTTGATAGGGGAAATTTGGAAACAGGCTTGTCAAGTCTAGTGTTGGAAAAGAAGACAAAAATCTGATTAGATTTTCTGAAAGTTTTGGTTCTAAACAGAATCTGTCGATGGTGGACATCCAAATATGTATATGCTGATTTAAGTTAATTTCAGGCAGAACCTTTGATAGTAAGGAAGGGTTGTTTTTTTAAGCAATTTCAACCCTCTTGTAAGATCAGATAATGGGAAACAGAGGACAAAGCCTGAAGTTCAGACCCTTCTTGTTGAGGTAACAGCTACCAGAGTTTTCCAAGACAAAAACTTTAGAGAAACTGTGACTGCCAGTTTGAAAGGAGGTCTACTGAGGATTTGCAAGAGCAGACCGAGCTCCCTAGAAGGTACCATATCATGAACAGGTGGTTGTAGCAAAAAGCTGACTCTCAGAAAAGCCTTGGAAAGCTTAAGAACCACCATCAGCATATTATCCATGCCAAGGTGGAAATGCTGGCCAACTGAACCTTAATGGAGAAGTAACTGAAACCAGAATGCAAAATATCAGCCAGGCAATTAAGAATAGGATTCAAAGGTGCAGAAAACGGTGTCCAGACCCTTGGAAGAGGCCCATATGAAGAACCTCTTCCACTTGCTGGTGTGCACCTTTCTAGTGAAAGGCTTCTGGAAGGAAGAAAGGATGTGAATAACTCTCAGAGAACTTGGGATCTGTGGCCATCCCAAGAATTGGAGGAACTGTGCGGTTAGTTTGAGGGAGTGAAGATTTGGGTGAGGAAGGTTTGAAGAATGAGAAATGAGACCTGGGGCAAGGTCCAGTACCCAGGTAGGGTGAAGTAGGTAAGGCCACAGAAAGTGTAGCCAAACTTGTTTCAACCAGAATGGGACAATGAGGATGACATTGCTCTGCAATGGGCTGCCATCTGAAGAAATACAAATATCAATGGGATCAGGGATAGGAGTATAGAAGACTCAGGGGCCAAATATGTAGAAGAGTGTATATTGGTGACAGTATCCCTCTGGAGGGATCAGGGCAAAGAAACTGCTGCATTTGGTGTTGGATGGGGAAGCATACAGATCACACCAGGGTTACCCTAGTGACAGAAAATATACACCTCTATCTCCAGATTCAGAGACCACTAGTGAGGCAGAAGAATATGTCCACTGAGGCTGTCCTCCAGGATGTTGCACCTCCCCAGGATATGTGTTGCGATTAGAAACCGTTAATAGGAAATTGCCCATTGCCAAACTGTCATGGCCTCTCAATACTGAGAAGAGGACTGGGTTCCACCTGGTTTGTTCAAATGCCATACCACTAATGTTTTGTCAGTCTGACTGGCAATCACACCCTTGGGGAGAATATCCTGAAAGACCTGTAACACTAGGAGGAGTACTGTCATCTCTAAGATGCTGACGTGTAGAATGGCCTCTGACTAGAACCAGGTTCTCTGAACAGTCTTCCCCTTGAAATGCCCCCCCCCCCTGCCGCCACAGAAGGGAAGCATCCATGGTCACAGCAGCCTGAGGATGTGAAAGAACAAAAGGTTGGCCTGCAGTGACCAGAGGTGATTCTAGCCACCATCAAATGTACTGGCACCAGATGTTTGATACAGAAACGGGAAACCAGATAGAACCACTAAACTGCCAGATCACATTGGAGGACACAAATGTGAAATCTTGCAATAGGAACTGGACAAACAGATAGCCATGAGTCCAAGGAGGTGCACAGCTGAGGATGTGGAAGGTTTGCGAGACTGAAAAATGTGAGAAGCATCCATACAAAGACAGTGGCAGTTTGGCTGTCAGACTGCATCATAATGGCAAATGATACATTCCAGTACTTTAACTGGTTTCAGACACAGCTGGAGCACAGAATCTCTGACTTTGATAAGGGACAACCTTGCAGAAGCCATCAGGAGCCAATTGTCCAGGTACAGAAAGACCTGGAATCCCTGCAACCTGAGCCAGGCTGCTAAACACCCAAGGGAGCTGTGGTGAGACCAAAGAGAAGTGCTTGAAACCTGAATAACTTGTTTCCAGCTGAAAGTGCAGGAATTTTCTGGACTGCTTCACTATCTTTATGTCATGGTAGGCATTGAGATCTATTGAGCACATCCAGTCAACCTTCCTCCTAAGAGGTAAAACTGCACTGTGACCATATGGAACTTTTTTTCATAAAACAATACAATTTGCTGAGATTCAAAATGGGTCTGAGGTCCTTGTTTTTCTTTGGTACTAAAAGGAATTTTAATTAGACCCGGAATCCTCATTGGTCTAGTGGGACCCCTTGGATTACTCTGTTGAGAAGCAGTTTCTGGGATTTCTACCACTGTTTCCCTTTGCTGATAAGGGTGGGCAGGTTGGGAGAAACAGTCATCCCCAGACTGCTCTAGTGAAGCAGTTTTGCAACTCATCAATGGTTCTGGAAGGGTTTCCCAAAGAATGCACCACAAAAGTCCTGGTTCTGCAGACCACCCCTTCCCTATGAGTGGTGCCCCCTCTGCCTCAGTGGGACTGTCACTAGGGGTGTCCTAGAAAGGTTGTTGTGACTTTCAAAAAAGAGGTGCTTCCCTCCCTTCTGATTTTTTGAAAAGGACCTTTGAGGGGTAGAGAAGTGAACTCTTAACAGCAAATAGCATCTTAGCATCTTTCCTTCCTGTTCATTCATAGTTAGCATCTCTTTGACCTTTTGGTTGAAAAGTTAAATGCATATGTGCCAATGCATGCTCGTTTGCTTTTGCTTACTGCTGTATTGGTTTTGGTGCCTTGCTGAAACAAAGTCTGATATGTGCACTGAACTTTGCAGACTATTAATCTTTTTAGCACTATATATTAACTTTACTCAGTTACTCATAAAATAACTTGTTTATGCAACAGACGACACATATAGTAGTTTACCGCTTTTAATGTCTCAGATTAAGCTTTTCAAACAGCATGGATGATCTGCAGTATACAGATCTAACAAGAAATCAGATCTAAGATCGTACACTTTTAATGTCCTTTATACACATACTTTGGTACCATCTGGATTTTGCCCATGAAACAGTCTGTTAATATTTCTGAAATTCATCTGTCATGCATGTTCATTTTATTTTGTTTCAAGGTGAATAACATTTAGGGATTTGTTCTTGTTTCCAACCCAGTAGGGAGATGTTCATTTTTTGCACCTAGGTCTCAGGGATTAAGGAGTTATCCTTATCAGCATTTCCTTGAAGTTGTACCAGACACAAAAATGTTTTGTATTACATACAGTTGGATGCCTTTCTGCTTCTCAGCTAAGAGCAGTTTAACCCTTTAATGTATACATGCTAGCAAACAGAAATGTACATGCATCTCAGTGACTATTTTTTCCTACATATATTCTAACAAACAGAAGTGTACGTGCATTTAACTAGCAAAGAGTGTACATACACAGTTGTATTTATATATATATATATATATATATATATATATATATATATATATATATATATAAAACAGTTCTCCCTTTTTGTTTTAAAACATAGAAAACCGTTTACATTGATATATATATATATATATATATATATATATATATATATATATATATATGGTCAGATCATAATTTTTATGATTTATTGAAAACACATTAGGAAACAAAACCTTTATTTTATTTTTTAATACAAGTTAACACACAGTTTTATATGGTTAACACAATGATAACCATTACTACTAGAATTGGATGAATTATTTAATTTAACAACTTTTTTTTCCTTTTGAAGACCATTCTGTGAAAATGTCCCACCAGTTATGAGCTGTAATTTATGACTTAGGATTGTTTTAGTAACCTTTTGTAATTGCTGAATTGTTTGCTTTTATTTATGACTCTATATACTGATGTTTTATACAGTGATTTTTAGTGAAAATTTTACATTAATTATTGACAATGCTTGGGGATTTATTGCATATGCATTGTAGCCTTGTTTTCTGGAATAAACACATATGTGTTATAAATGTTAAGCTTTGATTTGTTACTATACATACACATGAACTGAGGAGCAATTTCTGTGAACAGTTTAAAACTTGACAGCAAAATTGTTCATTTACACAGATAGAAAACATGGTTTATACACTGAAGAATGCTGTTTACATATTAAACCATTTGTTATCCAGCATACTCCGAGCATATTTATAAAACATTGCAGAAATTATTTATTTATTTATTTATTTACATTTGTTGACAGGGCTAGTCTAACTGGATACATGTCCATTTTCAGTAGAGGCCCGGGGAGAAAAGCTCCAAGCATAGACAGAAAAACTTATTATACAATATTAATATAAAAAATAAGCTATTATTAAGTACAGATAATAACAATATTGGTATATTTGTGAAAGAAAAAAAGAAAAAACAAAAAATATTCCCCCGGATTCACAAATCCTCTGTTTAAGACTAAATAAGTCTTACTCAGAAACTGCAGTTGAATGGTATGACGTCAGTGTGCCATGCATATTCATGAGAGCATGCTGACTCCACTCCAAGTCTAATATGGACTGTGCAGGAAGGCAGGGGGCGTGTCTGACGGCCGAGCAGTCCAAAGGTCCACGCCCCTGCAAGTGTCTGAATTGTGAAATGTCAACACACATGAGCGAGTCCGCTCAAATGTCTACGTACCCAACACTACACTCCCTGACATTGTAAACCCCCAGTACAGTTATAAAAAGTAAAACTTTAATTTTTTTTTCTAATTCCCGATATAGCTGCCCGTATTTGCGTGTGTTTGCGTGGGTGTGCCCATTGTTTAGCTGCAGTTAGCAATCTCGACATTGAAGAGCATAATAAGGAATGTTTATGCAAATTAAGCCAAACAGCAATAGCATAGTGGTACAGCCTTCACACAAAGAGGAGGCATTCACGGTTCGAGTACCACCACTCCCCTTTCTATTTTATGTTTTAAATTAGTATTTGAAAATATTCCTGACATATATGATTAAAATTTTACTAAAAAGCATTGAAATGGCCTGTGTATCAGTGAACAAAATGTACATTTATAAAGGATCCTGACATATAATTGTCTGCAATTAAGCAACGCTTTACCCAGTGCAATATAGTTGCCCGTAGTTAAGCAGCGCTTTACCCAGCGCAATACAGTTGCCCATAGCTAAATAGCACTTTACCCAGCACAATATAGTTGCCCATAGCTAAACAGCACTTTACCCAGTGCAATATAGTTGCCCATAGCTAAATAGCGCTTTACCCAGTGCAATTGGTTTGCGCGGAGGTGCGCGCCGCACTAACCAGTGCACCTTCAGGCAACATGGAGCAACGTAGAGCAAAGTTGCCTAAACACAGCCACACCCCCTAGCCTGTCTGGACAGTAGTAAAATAAAAAGCAATGATAAGGTTCGAACCCAGGACACTGTGCACCATAATCAAAGTACTGAACCACTAAAGCATGACAGCTTAGGATAAACAGCCACTGTTAACATACATATACTTATAAATGGTAGATTAACCATTGCTAAGCAGGTCTGCAGTCAGCCGAGATTTTTCAAAAATGGCCAATCACAAAAAAGTGCGGGAAATGCGGCATATTTAAGCCCCATAGGCGGGAATACTCACCATAACTGATTGTAGCTCCCATCTGTAGTTAGAATGGCTGGTGCTGGAGAGGGTACTCGCTTTCGAGTGCAACACTGGGCATCGAGGAGTCAAAATACATGGTTTGACTCCTTGTCCACCGTCATGAGTCAAGACTCCTGCAAGGCTAGTTCCAAGGGACGGAGTACAAAGCAGAGGCTTGGAACCGGTTAGCTCATGATCTCACCAGTGCCACAGGCGATCCTCAGACTGGTGAGCAGGTCTGTCACCACCATGCAGTCCTGAAGAGATGGAAGCAGGACCTACTGAACCAATGGATACAGGAGGCCCGTGACATGCAAGATACCCCACTACTGAGTAGGTAGCCATGGAATGCAGTATGTAAGACATGCTAATTTAGTCTATATAATGGATAGGTATGTCTCAATATCCCTTCATTTACTTCACAGCTACAGGTGTCTGTGCTGCGAATCAGCAAGCCTATGCAGATAGGCTGCTAAGGTTGTGCCACCAGGCAGGTTAGTAATTATTATGCATGTATTGTTATATAAAATAGGTGAGAGAGCCTGAAAGAAAGTGTTGTAGCCCAATAATACAGCCATAAAATGCCCTGAATAATTCCTCTGCATGTACTGTTATATAAAATAAGTCAGAGATCCAGAAAAAGAGTGTAGTAACCCATTAAGAAAGGTAAAATATGTCCGGAATAATATCTCTGCATGTACTGTCATATAAAATAAGTGAGCGAGCCTGAAAAAAATTGTTCTAACCTTTTAATAAAGGTATAATATGTCTTGAATATGTCTTCCGAATGCACTGTAATATCAAATAAAGGAGAGAGCCTGTGGAAAAGTGTGTAATGTAATTAATAAAGGTATAATACTTGGAGTGTGTCTGTGTCACTTACTTTGAAATGTTGTTTTACCCTTGCATTATACAAATAGTACTGTTGTAATAAGTGCTGTCAACCCACAGTTGGGCAGTCCCATATAAAGTGGTTGATGGAAGTGCCAGTAGCTGTGAAGCATATATACAGTCCTCAACAGTCAGTTAATGGCTGGCATGCATAAGTAAATCTGGCACACGAGTAGCTTGTTAATCTGTTCCCCAGAAATGTGAGTGTGCTACACGAAATTTAGGGTTCTGCAGAAATTTAACTGAAAATGTCACGTGAACACATCCAGATATGTAGATATAGAAATATAAATAAAATAAATAACTATGTAGCAGTAGCATCTGCATCTTGGACAGTTAGTATGTCAGATATAGGTCAGGTATATAATGAACTAGCCAAACCCATTACACAACCTAATGCATGTTGCCAAGAGTAATAATACATGTAGGGGATATACACATGCAGTCAATAGGAATGTAGTGTACACTAAAAGTACTTATAAGATGTTAATTGAGGTTTCTTTCTACACCCTACTGTATGTGTATAAACAATGCAATTCCACGCCTCAATGGGTATGCCTAATCTCAAAACATTTGTTGGGACATATGTCCTATTGTTCTATAAATATCTGCATTTACTTTGATGCATGTGCCCTGTTCAAACACGACAATCTTGGTGGCCTGTTGTCACCAATCATCCCTGCATGCTGTTGAAATGTCCACTGTCGTTCAATATATGCATGTGTTATGCTTGCTGTTCAACTGTTGGAACCTTGGTGTGTTGGGTTAATGGGAATATTACTGCATGCTGTTACAACTAGTTTGGAATGCTGTTGTTTATGTTGTAATTAAACACACCTAATCACAGAACGTATGGGAAGGCCGGTCCCAGCGGACTCACCTGTCCCTCCTCAGCTGGCAATTGCACCTGGCACCAGCAGGTCCGGTGCCCAGCCCGGGCTCCCCTCCTCCATTGGTCCTGTGCCACCTTTGGGTGGAAGCAATGCAGGGGATGGGGCTCATCCCCCCTGTGCAAGCGTGGGCAGAGAAGGGCCACCTGTCACCCTCCGAAGGGTCCGGGCTGTGGTGCGTAGGGAGATCCAGCGTTCAGTCGCTGATCCCCTACACCAGCTCGAGGCGAGAGTGGCGCGATTCACTGGTGAGCCTGCCCCTCCTAAGCAGCCCCCAGCACAACCACCCTCGGGGCTGTGAAGGTGCAGTGGTGACTGCCCATGGGTGGGGATCTCAGTTCCACTGTTACCATCTGTGGGCTCACGGGCTTGCGATTTCCAAACATCCGTCCATGTCAATTGTGTTCACCCACCCCATGTGTCATACTCCACCCCTATATGCATCTTGTTTGTCTTGTCTGTTTACCTCCCCAACATACCTCCCCAAATATACCTACTTCCTCTACCTCACTTTCCACTCTCACCTGAAAAAAAAAAAAAAAGGGCAATCTGTTCCCACAAAAGATTACGCCCCATACATAGCTGCCCATTTCGCACACATGTCCGCTGGACATGTAAACTGATAATTATAATTGGCAGTACAACATACTTTGTTGTCCTCACCCCTCTCTCAGGGGTGGAAGGTTTCAAATTTCACTCCAAATTTATTGCATATGCACAGCTGTTGCTGGTAAAGAAATGGGCAGCTATGGACCTTCCCTACACCCGTCCTGCACATCCCGAGCTTGTTTCCTACTGTCTTTCCCTCTTTGTGCCCCCTTTTTCACCAGTTTCCTATCTCCCCATTTTCTTTTCTTTTAAAGAAATTAGCGTGGGTGTTAGCGGGAGTAAGCACTTTTAAGCAGTAGTTAGCGGGTTTAAGCGAGTGTGCGCATGTGTGCGCTTAGCTAAGCATCACTAAGCATCATGCAAACCCGCTTACAGCTGCTTAAAAGTGCCTTAGTCACTCTGCATGGCAGGGCCCTTGTTCTGCTGAGCAGCAAAATAAAACACCTCTGTCAGTCTCGAACTCCGGACCTTGGACACACTAGACTGCATTAAGTACCACTAGGACACAGTAGATTTACAACAAGTTGGTGCTGTAATAAATATATCATACATTGCAATGAGTGAATGTAAAGGGAAAATAGGAATGTCATAACACAAATCTTGTTCTGTGGATCTTTACCAGCAATTGTTGTGGAATTGCATGACATGACTGTGAAAAGAGAACCAGCCATTCTAGCAGGAAATAATGTTACAGTAGCACTTTACAAACCCCACACAGTATCAGAGCAGGATAAACACTGGCATATTTGAATATGGCAGAGGCCATACTTCCCAACTGTGACTGTTTTTCAGGGATGTCCCTGATTCCTAAACAAATGTTAGCTTTGTCCCTCAGAATCCCTCTGAAAAGTACTGACGGTAGGCCAAAGAGTGGGGAATTACACTTAATGAATAATGTCAATAAGTAATAGTACACACTTCATGCACGTCAGAAAAGGTGTATTAATACATATGCTCTGATTCTCTCACAGTCTCAACTTAATGTCTGTAATATATTACAGGTGTACCCCACTTATATGTACCTTTCCCTGAGGCTGTTCAAATATATACCTGAGTGTATCAGAGGCCTGGCAGAGGCAGAAACACACAGGCATTTCAGCTTGTCTGCTGTTACACACTCTGCAAATAGCTTTGGAACAAGTCTCACAAGCATACCCTTATGTAGGAGCACAACACAGAAATATCAAAGGATGTAGCCATGTACTGTTAGCAACCAACTGTGACAATGCCATTGTTCCAGTGCAGAAAAGACTGGTGTGGTGCACAGACAAAGAATAATAGGCTAACCTCTGGCTACCATCTGGATATGTCCACAAGTGGGAGCTACGCAGACAGACTACTTGCCTTGTTAGACTAACAGGTACACAGCAACCCTGTATGTTCAGCAAGATAAACATCACACAATAATATATAATGCTCTCTGTACTTCTGCACCCCTACCCAAAAGGACAATATACCTGTGTATTCAGGCTCTACCAAGGGTGTAGGTAGGCATACTCAGTACTGAAATGTGTCCAGTTGTCTTGAGCAGCCCATGCTAATGTCAACACAAATAAACAACAAACTGTTCAGAAGTGAGGTAATTAATATTTACAGTATAGTAGTTCACAAACAGTTCATGTGCCAGAGGAATACATTGCAATAACTACTTTTGTATGGCAGTTAATTGTCTAATTAGAAAAGAAAGTACATACTCCCATGTATCTTGTGTAAGTGTGTGGAGGGATGAGTAAAATTCTACACTGACAAGTGTGTACTAGAAGCAGCAACATTCAGGTTTGAGTACAATGTGCAAATCACTGGCTACAACCCTAGCTTCAGCGATAAGAAGTATACCAACCTTCTGACTGACACAACGGTGTCCACAGTAAACAAGCATGGGCCCCACTTTGGAAAGCTGAAAGGGCTACGCCTACCTAACCTAGCATTTTATAGCAGTGGGCTGCTATGACAGTGAGTAGTGCAATTACCACACAGCAGGCTGCATGCAATTAGTAAATGGTGGGCACCAATTGGTGCAGAGGCCATCACATGCACATGTGCAGATACCTATAAAAGCAGGCTGTACTTGCTGTCTACACATGCAATAATCTCATTGCAGCAAGAGAGAGGGAGAGAGATAGAGACAGAGGCAAAGACACAGACACAGACAAAGACAGACAGAGAAACACAGAAAAAGAAAGAGCAACAGAGAAAAAAACAAACATTTCCTTTAAAAACAAACGGAACACAGCAATACAAAAGAAAGGTATGTAACACATATGTATTTACTGGCATGTAGTAGATGTTTATGAAAAGTACTCTACATACTGTGAATCATCCATATGTGGCAGCAGTACATATCTCTATGTATCTGTACATGTGCATAGGGCAAGGGACATACTGTAACTGTTTGTGAAGGGTGTACATATATACGTTGTTGAATGTTGTTATGTGCATATTTCTATGTAGGTTGTAGTGTGTGGAAAAGAAAATAGCATGCAGTGCTGGTATAAGACATGTGGTGATTAAACGCTGTGGGTATGCTCTGTCAGTTTTGCAGTGTTGTAGCAAGTGAGGCCTGCTAAAGCTACTTGGGCTGAGGACACCTTCAATGCAGTCTACACAATACTATGCAATATTATTACATAACTGTATATCTCACAACTGTCGCATAAGTGATATTCCCACCATGAATAGTGGACTGTATATGTGCCTATATGTACATCTATATGTACAGCAATGGATGTTTATATGTATGTGTGTATGTATGTGTGTATATATATATAGATATATACAGATATATATATATATATATATATATATATATATATATATATATATATATATATATATATATATATATATATATATATATATATATATATATAGATAGAGGGAAAGAGACATGGGGAATACTTACTGCGACAGGTGCCTGGCGACCAAGGTATGGACTGAAGCTCAGTGTTGACACTGCAGTGCCATCCCTTCTTGCCAGAACACTGTACCCATTAACTACCACATAGGTGGTAGTCTACCTAACACTGAAGGTGTGATAAGGGAACATGGGACACAGGTGGACAGTAGCCTCCCCTTTGATAATCACAGTGCCACGCTGATCATGTACTCTGTCTACGTGGTACACGTCATCACAAAAGGTGTGTCATCTAGGGAACTATAGGTCAGTGTTCCCCTCTACTTATCACACTTAAAACCCATTAGAGAGTACAATGCCAACTACAGCAACTGGGAAGGCCACAGACATACCTCACAAAGAGTAATACCAGCCTCAAACAGATGCCCTATGCAGACTGACTCACAAAACCACAGCTACACTGTGTTGCATAGCGCCTACCGAGAGGTGACCTCTGCCTAACATACTGAGCTATGTTATACCCATAGCTGTTGGACATCCTCCATGTAAACATATTACAATCCCTCCCAGATACACGCTCTAGGGCCTTACACCTTGTCAGCTCACTATACAGCACATGCTGGAGGGATAGAGTCCTAACTCAGAGACATGCCATACTCTGGAACAAACCACCTATCAATAGCAAACAAAGCTCCTCATTAGCAGTTGTCATAAATACTCCTGATGATTGTTTGGGAGATAGGAAATACACCCCGGGAATCACCTCTGTGGCTCTGGTTGACAGGGGCAAGTGAAATTAAATTACATGTGTGTCAAAGGCCAGGGTGGCGTATGGCTAGGTTGCTGTAGGCCCTAGGGCCAATAGCGTATTACCTACCCATGACACGAAGCACACACACATGTACTTACTGCAATAATTGCTATGTGTGGTTGACTGAGTGTGATGGTTAATGTGTTGGTGAATGTGTGCAAGGTCTGTAAAGGTGTGATAGCTTAGTGTGAAATTGTTTCTGTCATGGTAGTTTGTGTCCTAGCTGTGATCCCAGCAAAAGATGTGTATGCTATTGCTAGGCAGAAAAAGTAGTATGGCATATGGTGTGACGTAGTCCCTTGTTGTCGACTGTGGTGTCCCATTGTAGGCTAAAGCAATACATGTATGCTTAGTGAGTGGTACTGCTGGTGAATCCAACTCCCACATGAACTGTAGTACTACCTGAAGCTGTAGGCCTAAACAGTACAGTATGGTGTATGGTCACATTGCTTGGAAACACTGTTTTGTGTCTTCCCTGTAGTCCTCACAGATTACATACCTCAGGCATAAGGTTTTGTAAGTAGTGACGCACAGTACTGTATGGTACACAGGTAAAGCTCATCTGGGTTGGCATACATGTGTGTGTTGTATGTATGTCTGATGTGTGTGTAATTATAACTGTACCATGCCCTCAATCATATCTGTGTTACAGGGTATACGTGTGTATCTAGCAACATGTATAGTCTAGTACAGCAGTATGCCACCTATATCAACAACTGTGCACATATGTTAGGCAGGGGTTTGGCATCAAAGACTACTGTGGTATACTGGTAATACTGTAACTGTACTTTACATTCATTGCAATGGATGACATCTTTCTTCATCCATTAGCTTGATATATATAACTCCTGTGGCTACGTGGTGCATTGTGTCACATACAGTGTGCCATGTACTGTTGTATAGTCTTACATACTGGTTTCACTTTGTTGCTATGCAGAACATGGTTTAATATATAGAATGTGCCAGGCACTGTCAGGCAGTTGTGGGCTGAGAACTGATATGTGGTATTAAAAGTGTGTATCTACTGACAGCCAATAGGTTACTATCTATGGCATTTCATTGATGTCTGTACTTTAGAATGTTAAGTGTGCCACATGACTTGCTCACAATTATTGTTTTATTGTCTTCCAGGGACATGTCTCACAATCGCAAACCTGCATATTCCCCTGAAGAGGAGGAAATAATCCTAGACGCCCTACTACAACATCACACCCTGCTGTTCTCCAGAACCCGCCAGGACCAGCATGGGCGCACTGCACTGTGGCAAGATGTTGTCCGTCAGGTGAATGACGTAGGCATGCATAACCGGACTTATGAGCAGGTACGCCATCACTGCAGTGATTTAATTAGACATGTCCGACAGCATGCCTCCGATGTCCACAGACAACAGCTTGCCACAGGTGGTGATGCAGCATCACATCCACCCCTCACCAGAGTGGAAGAGCTGCTCCTCAGCGTGGTGGCTCCTGGCCAACCACTACAACAGACATGTGTCATCATGGAGGCCGGAGTCACCCAGCAAGTTGACTCAGAGCGTGCAGGTAACATGGCATATCTGTAGACTACTGTTAGCTCGATTGTTAGAACATGCATATGTCAGATGTGTACTGTGTATTTAGAAGATGTGGAGCCTGGTGTTGTGCAATACTGATAATTTGGTACATAATCTGTATGCCTGTGACTGTCACCCGTTGTACTACTGTAAAATTGCAAACTCACAGCAACAATGCCATAGTTGTTGACACTGACAAACTGTCTCATATCCTTGTAGGTCCCTCTGGTGTGTCAGCAAGACAGCAGACCCATGCTGGTGAGTGTTCTACATTTAATATAGCAAATAACATGTGCATGTCATAGGAGAGTTGTAGGCCATATACACATGTAAAACACCTACACATAATGCATGCTCTGCATGTTTTCTGTGGGACTATGCACATACCAGTAACATGAGTAGCTGCCTCAAACACATGCAATAGACAGAGCATCCCAACCAATTGTGGTACACTGTAGTGGACATTGTATAGGCAGAGTCAATACACATGCACACAACATACACCACTTTGTCATATGCAGTAAGTGTTAATATGATACACATGGCGTATTTAGACACCTGCTGTAAGGTCAGACTCCAGTATCCCAAATGTCATCCACACAGCACACATACTATACCTGAGGGGTAGAGGCCTATCATGGGGTGGTGCGACACTCTTCAACACACAACACATTCATGTTAGGCAATGCTCCCTAATGAACACCTTACATACCCATGTAACAACTGCCTGTGAAATAGTTAATGTAGCCAAAGTGGTGCAGGTCAGGTACAGCAAGATAGTTGCCAGTGTGGCACACATTAGTGGCCTTGAGTGACCACATGATGCTGCCTGATGATGGCTCATGGTACTACACTACATCCAGTTACAGTAACTACAGCACTACACATAGCATTCATTGCTATACACCTGACAGTTGTGTGCATCCGGCCATGGTATGTATACCTATGAGTGATGGTGCACAGGACTTTGGAAAGCATTTAATACTTGCACAGCAATGTTGTGTCTATGTACACATTGTGTTCCAGGGTGAGGCCAATCATTGAACAACACACATGCATCAAAGACATGTATACTGTTATTAACAAGGACTCTCTACACTCGCACTACATGCTATTGAGCAGCACACATCCTGCATGCTGACACGTGTGATAGGACTCTTTGGCTTTTGATACTGTACTCCACCATCAACCACTAATGAGTATGTTCTGGATTGCTGTTGGTGTGTGTGTGTGTGTGTGTGTGTGTGTGTGTGTGTGTGTGTGTGTGTGTGTGTGTGTCAACTTTACTGAGTAGTGTATTTGTATGCATGTGTTCATGTGTGCATATGTGCATGTGTTCATGTGTTCATGTGTGCATGTGTGCATGTGTGCAAACATCATGTACAGATTGTAAAGTGTGTTTCCTGTCTTCCTCTCACAGGTGCTGAGGTTGTGTTGGTTGAGTGCAGTAGGGTACCTGAAGACACTGCCACAAATAGTGGAAATGATGATACATGTGTTGTGACACAGGCAGGTTTGACCGGGTCTGTCGTTGGTCCGCCAATCGACAGTACACAGCTTTCCACCCCATCTATGTGCACATTCATACTGCCAATACATCCCTCAACACCAATGGCCTTAGCTGAGGGACAGCATACAGTAGGCATTGACCAGGATAATGTGGCATCTATGGCACATGCATCCCCTCACAGCAGCCATACCCAGACACCTGGAATGGTACCACATAGGCAGATGTCCAGGGGTTCTCGTGGGAGCACTGCTGGTCGTAATGCCCCTGGCAGATGTGCCCCCACAGGTCTTACAACCTCAGGTATGTTCCGGGCTGTAATGCAGGCACAGGCACGTATGGAACGGTACACCAGATATCGACTAAGGGCGCAGAGGGCCCATAACACCGCTATCAATGACAGTATCCATGACCTTGCCAGTGCCGTCCGTAATTACACAGAGGTCATTGATAGACATTGGGGGGAGACACTAGATGTCCTCCGCAATGCCATGTCCATGTGCCAGGAAAGTGCAGGACGGCTGAGATGTCAACGTGGATGTATGCCAGCAACATCATCAGCTGGCAGTCATCGCGGACAACACACAAGTCACAGCCGCTCCCGTAGTGGCAGTACCAGCCCCAGCAATGTTGGGGCTGGGCTGTCAATAGACCGTCCTAGAAGACCACGTGCACGTGGCTCTGGCCAGTCCCAGCAGGGACATGGGTCCAGTCGACATCCCTCTGCCTCTGATGATAGTACCCAGTCTGGCTTAGTACCCGATACTGTCCGTGGCACCCCTGCCAGGCACAGGTACTGTGTCCATGGCCAGAGACAGTGATCTGTACAGCCTGGCAGGTACAGTCTGTGGCTGTCCCACAACCTCCCATATTTGGCAGCCACATGGTGGAACTGTGTGTATGCAGACACACACACACACATAAACCAAACACCTAGGGCTAACACATACACACACACATTACATCAACATTGACCCATGCTGTACTGTTGTTCCTCACACACACACACACACACACACACACACACACACACACACACACACACACACACACACACACATGTCGATTGGATGGGTCATTGTCGGGCTCTGGCAAACCAACAACACACCCTGTGCATATGATGAAACTGTGCCACCTCCTGTCATCTGTAACACTGATGCAGGAACAGGCTAACATGGTGCTGATGCACAGGGTGACTTAATAGCAGTGTAGCAATGTTAGCATGTTGTCAACAGTAAAGTGTAATGATATCCTTGTAGGTATATCTGAGCAGGCATGATGCATTAAAGCTATGATTATCAATGTAGTATTGTTTACACCAGTGTTAATTCCAAAAATGTATTGTCCGCCCATGTGCCACTTGGCTGATGTGTGTAGTTCTGGCAGCATGTGTTGGTGAGTGGACAGTACATGTGTGATGCGTGCAGTACAGATTTGCAGGTGTACATTTGTGAACATGGTGGAGGTGCACTGTCTGCATGTACGTGCATAGTGGACACATGGGAAGGGTGACATGCCCTGTATTACACAGTGTTAACACTTCATAGTTTCTATTGGTGGCCAGTATGCATTTTACTACACATATGTTTCAACTTGGGTACACGTATGTATGACATGGTTTGACACTATGCTGTGGGTGATACTGTTAATATCGGTCATTGGTTTACATTCTGGTAGTATACACAACCTCAACAGCCTGACTATAACCAATCGTTAGATGATGTCTTAACAACTGACACACAGATGTAGGATACACAGTAGCATTTGGATCCTTCCGGTACTATACTATACCAGTAACCAGCGGTATTGACCGCCACCCATTCCTAGGACCACTCCTGTTTGGCATGTAGCCCTTTTAGGTACAAGCAAACACACTAGGGATATGTCCATCCACATCTGGTAATGCATACAGTGGCCTACAATGCATTCTCCGGATGAGACACTTATCCTCCACAAGGGTATCATACAGACAGATACCTGTTGACCAACCCATGCTGTAAAGCTATAAGCCAACTATAGCATAGTCATCCACATTTACTAAACATAGTATCCCGACAGTACCACATAGGTAGTAGCCCACAACATGTAGAAGGGGTACCGATGTGTACATACAGCCACATGTTATGTCATCTGTCCTTTGGTATTCACATTTCCAAAGGTATTCTGAAGTCCCTCGTGTATCACATAAGCAATAAGGGGTCTGTATGCATATCCACAAAGTTGTTGTACACCTATAATGAATGTCCATTATTAACAGACTTTGTTGTGTTTGAACATGTCTGAAATATACCCCAGGCATGAACCCTCACTCACACTATTCTATAGAAACTGTCATGGGTGTGTGTGACACAGATGACCTAGGCCACAGATCACTACAGTGGCTGGCCTTGTCACAAACATACAAATGTGACCTAAGGTCTGAGAAGCAGTAGCACAATCTGTCAAAGGTAACAGATGTAGTCATGTAGAAAGCAGGCTTCACACCTATGAACTAATTGAGGTCACATGTACATATATGTATTTGTCACATAGATACCTGAAGTGCGCAATGCACATACTGTTGTTTTACTGATATGTCATACAGTAGTAAAAGCAAAACCCACAACACATTGCCCAACAGTGTCACACACACACACACACACACACACTCAGCAATTGCAGGATTCAAACCCCTACCTAACTATGTTATGATACTAGAGAGATACACATTAACACAACGCGCTATATGCTTTACTGGGAGTTTTCATTTCCACTGCTGTATTTGTGGGATGCTGACATCATCAGACTTGCCAAAGAGGAATTTACCTCTTTTAATGTGTTTTCCTAGTCTCCAAAAAGGGCACTCCTCTCAAAGGAAATCACACACAAACATACACCCCCCCCCACACACTCAATCAGCAATTGCAGGATTCAAACCCGTACTTAACTATGATATGATACTAGAGAGATACGCATTAACACAACGTGCAATATGCTTTACTGGGAATTTTCATTTCTACTGCTGTATTTGTGAGATGCTGACATCATCAGACTTGCCAAAGAGGAATTTATCTCTTATAAGGTGTTTTCCTAGTCTCCAAAAAGGGCACTCCTCTCAAAGGAAATCACACACACACACACACACACACACACACACACACACACACACACACACACACACACACACACACACACACACACACACACACACTCAGCAATTGCAGGATTCAAACCCCTACCTAACTATGTTATGATACTAGAGAGATACACATTAACACAACACACTATTTGCTTTACTTGGTGTTTGCATTTCTCCTGCTATATTTGTAGGATGCTGACATCATCAGACTAGACAGGGTAATGTGTGTGCACTTTGTTTTATGCAATCCCAGGACTGAACCATGGAGGACAGCAGGTGTTAACAGCTTGAACAGGACTCCACAATTCTTAGCTTGTGTGATCTATCTGTGGACCAATTGCCAATCCATCATATGACAGTACATATTTATGCACAGATTGTTGATTTTGTGGATACGACATGTGTCTGGGATGTTGGAAAAGGGCTATTCACAGTCTATGTGGGATGCGTGTGGCTCATTTCAGTGATGTATGTCCTGGGTGGCTGCCTTGCAAACAGTCTAGCAGGTTTGGGAACCATGATCTGCCCATGACCAAACCAAAGTTGGTAGGGTTGTGTGTTTGTTGGCTTCCAATAGCTCTGTTTATGACTTCAATCATGATGGACTCCATGGCCTTGCAGATCAGACTTCATAGGCTTATAGGACTATAGTTCCCATGGTCTGTTGTGCACCAACACTTGTGGGGTGTGCCATATGTTGCTGTAACTCATTCAACAGTTTCATATCCTGTAGAGAGGGTGAGGCTCAACAGACTGTTCAGGTGCAGGGTCTGTTTGTTCTGCAGTTCACTTATGACACATATAGGGAAACAATGTAATCCAACTGAAGCCACGTTTTCAGCTTTGGAAGGAGCTGTTTACACATTCTACATGTGATATCTCCTGGTATGATGATAGGGCCTTTTGTCAGTGGGAGGTGGGTATGTATGTATGCACCTGTCTGACAGGATGTTGGCATTGTCAGTCATTTACAGTTGGCCCTGACTCAGGACATATATGAGTGTACATTGCTATTTATGACATAGTTGAAGGAAGTGTCATGGTTCTGTCTGGACTCCTTCGCAGATAATCTTTCCAAAACACCAACAAACTTAAGCACTAAACCCTTGTTATACTCTTTTACACACTTAACACTCTACTGATCCTTTTTGATCAGTCAAAAGAGTATTTCATCATAATATCCTGACATGTCCAAAGGTCAGTTTCGTGTGTACTCTCCAGTCCAGCTGGTGAATATGGGAATTTTGAGGCAATGTTACAACTGCCTTATGTACACAGACAACCCTCTCCTCCACCCAACAAACTCAGATATATGTGAGAGATGCAACTATATAGACAAACAGGAGGCTGAGTTCTCTTGACCCATGACTGGCACAGTCTATCAGGAGGAGAAGGTAACCACACACACCACAAATCCAGTCTTACATAGACCTATAGCAACAGCAAACCAAACACATAAACACACAAAGACATACTCGGAGGCTCTAAATAAAAATCTTCCTAAGCAGCAGAGACCTCCAAAGTAGACACTCAAACAACTGCTACCCCACAACAATACCCACATATCACATAGTTCACAAAGTCAGTGTGCCACACAGCCACTGCCCTTAAGGCTAAACAACACACCTAATACACTTGTAATAGGTGACTCTATTGTCAGATACACTGATGTCCCACTCACCAGGTTGAATAAGGAGAAGGTCACTGTAAGCTGTCTGTCAGGTGCCAGGATCCGCCACATAACACATGCACTCAGGTCACTCCAAAGCAAGTACAAATATGGCTCCGTCATTGTCCATGCTGGTGTGAATGACCTGAAACGTTCCTCCCTGGACTACATGAAAAGAGATATAGAGGAGCTCTCTGATTATGTAGCCCAGGCTGGTATGACCCTGACCTTGAGTAGCATCTTACCTTCACCAAGAATGATGCCACAGTATAAAGACAAAATGATCAATTTTAACAGTTGGCTAACATATTGGTGTCATTCAAAGGGGATCCAGTGTCTGTCAGCCTGGGATGACATGCTCGACAAGCCATGTTGCTTCACTAGGGACGGCTTGCACCTGTCACCCCTGGGCTTTTGAATACTGGCCAAGGCTCTTGCCACCCCCATAGTGCCTTTTTTAGCAAGGCTCAAAAGACAAACCCACCTCCATAGACAATACAAGGTAAAAGAAACTAAGGGTAATGCTGCTCAATGCCAGAAGTCTAAACCTCAAGATGCACGCACTCAAGGCTCTCCTCAGTATGGAGCATATTGCTACCTGTGCAGTAACAGACACCTGGTTCAAGGCTCCCAAAAGCACCCCAGCACTACCAGGTTATACTTCATACCATGCTTTTCGGCCACAAAACTCAGACCGAACCACAAAAATAGGGGGAGTATCCATATACATCAAAGATACACACACCTCCAGGTTAGTAGCACTGCACAAAGCATCAGAGACCATCCATGTGCAACTAACAGTGG
This sequence comes from Protopterus annectens, assembly GCF_019279795.1. Lineage (NCBI taxonomy): Eukaryota > Metazoa > Chordata > Ceratodontiformes > Protopteridae > Protopterus > Protopterus annectens. The sequence goes on from NC_056731.1 coordinate 1,833,949,545, forward strand.
GCAAAACTGCCTTTCAGTTTGTAGCCTGCTACAGACCACCCTCCCAAACTTAGGAACCCCACTCGGCTTTCCTGAGAACACTGGAGAATATGAAGGTCTCTCCAAACACCATTATATTGGGTGACTTCAACTACCCAAACATTGACTGGGAATACTACTCAAGCCCCAACACCCTCGCCCAACGGTTCCTAGAATTTATAAACTCAAATGCTATGGAAAAACTGGTCACCACCCCCACAAGAGGGGAAAACATATTGGACCTGGTCATCACCAACATGGGGACTCTATGTTCCACACCAGAGGTATACCCCTCATTGGTAAGGTCAGACCATAAATTTATCTCACTGGACATCCATATCCCATCCCCACCCCCAGCCAAGGTAATCTCGGTGAAGAACTTCTCAAAAGCAAACGTCACAATTCTCAAAACTGAGGTGGTATGCTTCAAAGAACCCGGGCTAGTGGAAAATATGGCTCAAACCCCAGAATCCTTTACAAACACATTCTATGGACACCTACATGAATGCATGGATCGTGCTATCCCAAATAAAACCAAGACTCACTCCTCCAAAGGCAGGGGACCTGTCTGGTGGACCCCGGCCATAAATAAGCTATACAACAAAAGGAGGAGGCTACTACATGATAGAGCACAATCCCAAAAAGGGAATGCATCTCTGATCAGTACTAGCAAGAAGCTACGATCACTCATAAAATCATCTAAGGCCAGCTTTGAAAGAAAAGTTGCACAAGACACTAAGTACAATCACAAGGCCTTCTTTAGTTATGTCAGGAACCAGGGTGGCAACTCCCAGATATGCTCTGAGTTAGTGCAAAATGACAAAAAATACACTGAACCCACAGATATTGCCAACATCCTGGCAGACAGGTTCAGTGTAAATTTCTCCCTCCCATCCCCCCAAAAGAGCAAATGTCCATCCCAACAGAGTGTAGCCTCCCTGACATCACAGATGAACAGGTGAGAGCTGCACTCTCCAAAGCAAAAAACACAGCATCAATGGGACCGGATGGTGTCCCGGGCTGCATCTTACACGAGCTTCATGAAGAACTTAACCCTCACATAAAGTCACTGTTCAATATCAGACTTACTACAGGATATGTACCCAAGGAATGGCATACAGCAACAGTGGTCCCGCTCCACAAAGGTGGTGCCACAACGGACCCAGGACACTATCGCCCTATAAGCCTGACTAGCCTGGTCTGCAAAGCTATGGAGCGTATCATCATGGAACTCATAAACAAAGACTTCAGGAACCTCCAGACACTGGATCCTACCCAATTCGGCTTTGTTAAGGGCAGATCTTGCCTCTTGAACCTGGTCGACTTCTTTGAAACAGTTACCAGGGCCATAGACGTAGGGAAGGTAGTCCACACAGCCTACCTGGACCTCGCAAAAGCCTTCGACACAATACCCCACCCAGGCATCATAAATAAGCTCACCAGCTTAGATATCAACACATATGTCACAAGATGGATTGCAAACTGGATCAGGGATAGCACCCACATGGTTGGAATTGCAGGTGCCATGTCAGACTCTACACCAGTTACAAGTGACATCCCACAAGGCTCAGTCCTGGGACCTCTCTTGTTCAGTATATATTTCTCTGAGGTACAGGCTAACACGGGAGGACTATGGCTGACCAAGTTCGCAGATGACTACAAACTGGGTGCCATAATCAACTCTCCAGCTGACACAAGCATCCTCCAAAAGCATCTCACAGAGATGGACAACTGGTGCCAGAGCCATGGCCTAAAGCTAAATGCCATAAAATGCATAGTCATCCCCTTTGGGAAAAACAAAGTGCCCACAAATTACCACATAGGTGGTAATCCATTAAGTACGGGAGAAGTAATTAGGGATTTGGGGACCCAAGTAGATAGTAATCTCTCCTTTCACAATCACGTTGCCAAAGTGGTTAGAAAGACCTTCTATATAGCCCACCTTATCCCAAAAGGTTTCACATCTAGATCAAGAGAGGTCATTGTGCCCCTCTACTCATCAGGCCCATAATTGAATACAATGCCCCATTTGGGATGCACCTTACCCGACACCTGCAGCAACTGTAATGACCCCAAAAGTACCTCACCAAGTCGATCAAGGGACTCAAACAGATGCCCTAGGTAGTTTGGCTAAAGAAACTCCAGCTTTACTCAGTTGCTTACCTCCTACTCAGATGCGATCTGTGCCTGACGTATAAAGCCATGTCCAACCCAGAATTAATGGACATGCTCCACCTCAGGATATCCAAATCCCTTAGAGCTACACGCTCCAGGGACTTAAACCTCAGCACAGAAATTAATAGGACATGCTGGAGGGACAGATTCATATCCCAGAGGCTCCCCTCACTCTGGAACGAAATCCCAGTCCAAGTTAGGCAGAGCCCCTCACTGACCCTCTTCAAGAGAAATTTTGATGAGTGGATGGGAGATTGTAAGTTTACCCCTGGGATCTCTTCTGGGTCCCTGCTAGACAGAGGCACAATAAACTAACCATAAAAGGGCTATCTTGTGTGACCTACTATTCAAAGGCACAGTCTACTAATCTAAAAGGGTGGTGAAAGCCAAACACACTCTGCCTAGGCTTATAAATGCCCTAGGGCAGATAGCCTAATATCAACCTATGAACCTATGAACCTACGATAATGTTTGGAGTGCACATTGTTTATTGATGATACTGATTGCAGGTTTTTTATCTTCTTTGCTTTCCCACTTTCTATGAACAACCTAAGTATCTGTAGTACATATTTGATTATGACAGGGTTCCAATATATTATATATGTGTCTGTTGTCATATAACTGTGTGCACAAGGCAGGATTGGTGAATAGTGAGAGGTTCGTGGGTTAACAGATGCAACTGCCAGATATGTGTGGCCCACTGCTGTACTCAGTCATGGCCTAAGTGTGTGAGCATGCCCAGTTTGGCCTTTCATTGTTTTGTTGCCTGACGTTTGTCTCATTTATTCAAGTGTGTGAGCATGCCCAGTGTGACCTTTCAGTATGTTGCTGTCTGAAGTCCACTACATTTGTTAATGTGTGTGAACATGCCCAATATTAACATTTATACTATATGTGTGTTGAAAATCAAGTTATATTTTTACTGCAGGGCTCACCTTTGTGTCATAACTCAACAGGGATTATGCTGTGCCTGCAGGGTTTCCATGAGACACTTTGCATAGACTTATCAACATTTCTTCATACAGACTGACCAGTGATATGCTGTCATGGTTTAGTGGTTCAGTACTGTGACTATAGTGCACAGTATCCGGGGTTCGAGGCCTGTTACTGCTTTATATTTTCATACTGGGCAGACCAGACTGCTTAAGGACCAGTAAAGCAAATATGAGCATGTTTACCTGCTTTTGCTCAACTATGCCCAACTTTGACCAAACTTGCCCAACATTGCTCAGCGTTAACAAACATTGCTGAATGTTGCCCAATATTGCTCAACATTGCCCAAAGTTGTGCTAGTTAGTGTGCGCAATTTTGTTTACATATACTAAATAGTGGTAAAAGCTGTTTAGCACTGCTATATATTGCTTAAAACATGGCAATCATGCCTCAGGTGGTGCTGCAGGGCTGCCTATGTCAGATGCACATAGTACAATCCCTATACATGTTTGAAAACAGGAAGTGTCAAGTTAGGCATCCCTTTTACTATATGTGCGAGTCAGAGAGAGGTATAATTTCCAGGGTTCCTACTGAGCCAGTGTCTGTGCTATGCGTTGCCTCTTTGCCAAGGCCAAAGCATACTGGGCACACCTCCTTCTGCCTACTGGGGCAGGCTCAGGTTGTTCCTCCTCTGAGTCATGCTCTGCCTGTGATGGCTTTGGCAATGGTGGGGGGCTGTTTGGCCTGGACCTATGCTGCTCCTGCTGCAGCTGTTTTCGCAGAATCATATTATGTAGCATAGCACATACCATGACAATTTGGGTACATGTAGTTGGTGCGTACTGCAAGGCTCCACCAGATGTGTCCAGGCACCGGAACCATGACTTGAGCAGCCCAAACACATGCTCATTTACATTTCATGTTTGTGCGTGTGCCTCATTATGGCATTCCTGTTCAGGTGTGTGTGCATTTCTGATGGGTGTCATCAGCCACAGCTCTACTGCATATCCAGCATCCCCTACTAGGTGACCATGAGGGATGTCCCCATTGGAAAATGTCTGGTACAGCTGTGTCAGATGCCAGATATGGGAATCATGGTAGCTTCCAGGGCAGCCAGCACACACATTCAGTATTATGCCCTGGGCATCGCACATGACCTGGCATTTGATGGAGGGGAAACCCTTGCGGTTAAAGTAGGCCCTACCCCGCTCACCAGCTGGTGCTTTGATGCATATGTGCGTGTAGTCTATTGCACCAACTACCTCAGGGTATTCCACTATTTGCTGGAAAAGACGCATAGGTTCATAGGTTCATACTAGGCTATCTGCCCTAGGGCATTTATAAGCCTAGCCAGAGTGTGTTTGGCTTTCGCCACCCATTTTAAATTAATTTTGCTATGCCCTTTTTTGAGGTTAGTATACTGTGCCTCTGTCTAACAGTGACACAGAAGTGATACCCGGGGTAAACCTACGATCTCCCATCCACTCATCAAGATTCCTCTTGAAGAGAGTCAATGAGGGACTCTGCCTAACCTGGACTGGGATTTTATTCCAGAGTGAAGGGAGCCTCTGTGTTATGAATCTGTCCCTCCAGCATGTCCTATTTATTTCAGTGCTGAGGTTCAAGTCTCTCAAGCGCGTGGCTCGATGGGATTTGGATTTTCTGTAGTGCAGCATGTCCATTAATTCCGGGTTGGACATTGCTTTATACATCAGGCACAGATCGCCTCTGAGCAGGCGGTATGCCACTGAGTAGAGCTGGAGTTTCTTTAACTGGACAGCATATGGCATTTGTTTGAGCCCTTTGATCCTCTTGGTGAGGTACTTTTGGGGTCTTTCCAGTTGCTGCAGGTGTCTGGTAAGGTACATCCCAAAAGGGGCATTGTACTAAATTATGGGCCTGATGAGGGATGAGTAAAGAGGCACAATGACCTCCCCTGATCTAGATGTGAATCCCTTCATGATTAGGTGGACTATATAAAATGTTTTTCTAACCACTTTGGCCATGTGGTTGTCAAATGAGAGATTGCTATCAACTTGGGTCCCCAGGTCCCTAATTACTTCTTCTGTACTTAATGGATTACCACCTGTGTGGTAATTTGTGGGCACTTTGTTTTTGCCAAAGGGGATGACTATACACTTTTTGGCATTTAGCTTGAGGCCATGGCTCTGGCACCAGTTGTCTGTTTCTATGAGGCCCTTTGGAGGATGCTTGTGTCGGCTGGAGAGTCGATTATGGCCCAGTTTGCAGTCATCTGCGAACTTGGTCAGCCACAGTCCTTCTGTGTTGGCCTGTACCTCCGAGAAATATATACCGAACAAGAGAGGTCCCAGGACTGAGCCTTGTGGGACGCCACTTGTAACTGGTTTGGAGTCTGACATGGCTCCAGCAATTCTAACCATGTGGGTTCTGTCCTTGAGCCAGTTTTCAACCCATCTAGTGACATAGGGGTTTATATTTAAGCTGGTGAGCTTATCTATAATGCCCGAGTGGGGTATTGTATCGAAGGCTTTTGCAAGGTCCAGGTAGGCTGTGTGGACCACCTTCCCCTCGTCAATGGCCTTGGTGACTGTTTCACAGAAATCGACCAGGTTTAAGAGGCAGGATCTGCCTTAACAAAGCCAAACTGGGTAGGATCCAGTGTCTGTAGGTCCCCAATATCTTTATTTATGAGGTCCATGATGATCCTTTCCATAGCTTTGCAGACCAAGCTAGTCAGGCTTATGGGGCGATAGTTTCCAGGATCCGTTGAGGCACCACGTTGTGGAGAGGGACCACTGTTGCTGTACACCACTCTTTGGGTACATATCCTGTAGTAAGGCTGAGATTGAACAGTAGTTTTATGTTTGGGTTTAGCTCTTCTTGGAGTTCATGTAGGATGCAGCCCGGGACACCGTCTGGTCCCATTGATGCTGTGTTTTTTGCTTTGGAGAGGGCGGCTCTTACCTGAGCATCTAAGATGTCAGGGGGGCAGCACTCTGCTGGGATAGATATTTGCCCTTTTGGTGGGGAGGGGGGGAGAAGTTTGCGCTGAATATGTCAGCTAGGATGTTGGCAATGTCTGTGGGTTTGGTGTATTTTTTGTCATTTTGGACTAATTCTGAGCATATCTGGGAATTCCCACCCAGGTTCCTAACATAACTAAAGAAAGCCTTGTGATTATCCTTAGTGTCCTGTGCAATTTTTCTCTCGAAGCTGGCCTTAGATGATTTTATGAGTGCCCGTAGTTTTTTGCTAATACTGATCAGAGATGCCTTCCCTTTTTGGGATTTTGCTCTATCATGTAGTAGCTTCCTCCTTCTATTGTATAGTTTGTTTATGGCTGGGGTCCACCAGACAGGACGTCTGCCTTTGGAGGATTGGGTCTTGGTTTTATTTGGGATTGCATGATCCATGCATTCCTGAAGGTGTTCATAGAATGCGTTTATAAAGGATTCTGTGGTCTGGCCCATATTTTCCACAGGCCCGGGGGCTTTGAAGGATTCCACCTCAGTTTTGAGGAGTGTGAAATTTGCTTTAGAGAAGTTTTTCACTGTGGTTTTCTGGGCAGGGGGTGGGGTCGTGATGTGAATATCCAGTGAGATTAGTTTATGGTCTGATCTTACCAGTGAGGAATACACTTCTGGTCTGGAGCATAGAGTCCCCATGTTTGTGATGATCAGGTCCAGTATGTTTCCCCTCTTGTGGGAGTGGTAACAAGTTGTTCCATAGCATTTGAGTTTATAAATTCTAGGAACCTTTGGGCTAGGGTGTTGGAGCTAGAGTAATGCTCCCAGTCTATGTTTGGGTAGTTGAAGTCGCCCAATATAATGGTGTTTGGAGAGACCTTCATATTTTCCAGTGTTCTCAGGAAGGCCGAGTGGGGTTCCTGGGTTTGGGAGGGTGGTCTGTAGCAGGCTATAAACTGGAAGGCAGTTTTACCCACTGTTAGTTGCACATTGATAGTCTCTGATGCTTCGTGCTGTGCCACCAACCTGGAGGTGTGGGTATCTTTGACGAATATTGATACTCCCCCTACTTTTGTGGTTCGGTCCAAGTTTTGGGGCCGAAAAGCATGGTATGAGGTATAACCTGGTAGTGCTGGGGTGCTCTCGGGAGCCTTGAACCAGGTTTCTGTTACTGCACAGATATCGATGTTCTCCATGCTAAGGAGAGTTTCGAGTGCGTGCATCTTGAGGTTTAGACTTCTGGCGTTGAGTAGCATTACTCTTAGTTTCTTATCCCTTGTGATACCTATGGAGGTGGGTTTGTCTTTTGAGCCTTGCCTAAAAAAGGCACTATGGGGGTAGCAAGAGCCTTTGCCAATATCCTAAAGCCCAGGGGTGACAGGTGCAAGCCGTCCCTCGTGAAGCATCGTGGCTTGTCGAGCATGTCATCCCAGGCTGACAGGCATTGGATCCCCTTTGAATGACACCAATACTTAAGCCAATTGTTGAAATTGATCATCTTGTCTTCATATTGGAGGTACATCTCAGGTCATTCACACCAGCATGGACAATGACTGAGTCATATTTGTACTTGCCTTGGAGTGACCTGAGTGCTTGTGTTATGTGGCGGATCCTAGCGCCCGACAGGCAGCTCACCGTGACCTTCTCCTTGTTCAGCCTGATGAGCAGGACGTCAGTGTGCCTGACGATAGAGTCACCTATTACAAGTGTATCAGGTGTGTTGTTTAGCCTTAAGGGCTATGACTGTTCGGCACACTGGCTTTGTGAGCTATGTGTTGCATGTGTTTTGTTTTGGGGTAGCAGTTGCTTGGGTGTCTGCTTTGGAGGTCTCTGCTGCTTAGGCAGATTTTAATTTAGAGCCTCAGTATGTTTTGTGTGTTTATGTGTTTGGTTTGCTGTCGTGGTAGGTCTATGTGAGACTGGAATTGTAGTGAGTGTGGTTTCCTTCTCCTCCTGACTGGTTACGCCAGTACTGAGTTGAGAAAGCTTAGCCTCCAGTTTGGCTATATGGTTGCATCTCTCACATGTATTGGAATTTGTTGGGAGGAGGAGAGGGTTGTCTGTGTACATGAGGCAGTTGTAACATTGCCTCAAGATTCCCAGATTCACCAGCTGGACTGGAGAGGAGATTGACAAATGACCTTTGGACATACTAGAATAGTATTGGGAATTCCTTTATAATTGAAAAAAAGGGCCAATGGGGAACAAGGTACTCAAGGGGAGTTTGTGAGGGTGTAGTGCTTTTAATTTTTTTAGCGCTGACTTATATAATTGCTTTAATGAGCAAGTGCCAGATAACTTAAATGCAATGTGTTACAGGTAACTTAAATGCAAAAACGACAAACAGTAACTTTCTGGCCAATACCTCACAGGAATTGGGGAAATATACATGATCACTGACATGTGCTGACATGGCATTCAGGAACTGGTGCAGTACCCTGGATGCTGATGCCTGTGATATCCCCATCATATCACCAGTTGGTCTCTGGAAGGTACCTGTTGCTAGTATTCTTAGGCCAACACATACCTTGGTTTCCACTGGGATGGGTTCCCCTCTGTTGGTTCTGTGTGTGAGGCGTGGCCTGCACAGCTCAATGATTTGCTGCATGAGGTCTCTGTCCACTCTATAACTCTCCTGGAGATACCAGCTCATGTAGCCCCTGGTAGGTTACCCTGGGCCTGTACACTCTTCTCCGTCTCCTCACTGTGGGTTGCTCAGCAGCATTCGCATTGTCACCACATTCAGCATGTTGCATATGTCGCCTTATAACAGCAATGGCAGCCCCTAACATTTTTTTGTCTCAGTAAAGCTTTTTAAATTTTCACTTCTCTTAGTTTACTGCAGTGTTGCAGTGTCTCTGAGGAAAACATGGTGGAAAGTTGTTTGCAGAGTTTTAAGTGCTGGGCTGGGCTGGGCTACTGTACTGCCTGTGTAATTGCCTGATTCTGATTGTTTTCACCTGCTGGCTCTGCTAGTTCTCCCTGGTTAGCTTCCTACTATTTGTTGTGCTTCCTTTTCCCTTTCTGTTTCCACAGGGGGGCAGCGCCGTGCAAACACGCGCACACCAGCTCACATGTGAGCACACATGCTTACACGGCCTAACACTTGCTAATTCCTGCTTAAACATGCGCACACAGGTGCAAACACGCTTACACAGATTTCAACAACCTTACACATGCTTACTCCGGCTTAAACGCGCGCACACAGTCTTACTCGGATATACAGGCATGCACCCACGTGCAAACACGTTGCAGGCACTTCATCAAGAAACTTTAGTGTTATCCATGGCATACACCTTCAATTTCTTGCCTTTAGCTAGGATACCTGTTGACACACCTCTTCCAATGATGAGTAACTGACAGCAAACACATGCCACTCTGCTCCAATGAGCTTACATTCTTTCATACATACTCCCCTCATGATGTCACCTATATTCTGCTCTGATACTCCCCTTACCCTACTCATACACCCCACTGACTGTGCTCATTTGCTATGTAAACTTGGGATTCACTATCCTTACCCTCATTTGCATGGGATTGCCTACTAATGCTTGGTTACATCTCTTAGACTGAGCTTCTCCCCCTTAGCAACCTCTACTCGGTAGCCATGTTGTCTTCAGCCTGCCATTCACTTGCATTGAAAATTATGATTTTCTATAAAATCCCTATTTGTGGCTTTTAATTTTTGTTTTTCTGGTTTTTAAAGTGCAGCACATTTGAGCGGCGCTGCTCTACTCTTAGACTTCGGAGATCGAGGTAAAAAAAAAATTTTTTTTTAATTTTGCATCGAGGCACATTGCCAATGGCCGTATATTTGGCCATTGGCATGCTTCCTCAACTGGATGCAGCCTTTATTTGGAGCTGTCCCGGCTCCATTTTGCTATTTGCAGAACGATACTCAGTTGTCAACGGAGTACATTTCTGCAAATAACACTACACTTACTCGGACAGTTAGGGTTTCCTGGATCACAAATTTACCTCATTTGCATAGCTTTCGGCAGCAAATGAGGTAATTTGCATAACCTAGCCCTGTCTGTGTAAGAGTCGTTTTAGGAGCTCTGTTGCACGCCCCTGCTGGCTGTTCCTGGATCGCTTGGCGGACATGTTGGCTGCATGGAGTCTTACTCTACTCTTAGACTCCGTGCAAGCCTTCATGAATCCGGCCCATTGTGTGCCGAGTTATTTAGAGGGGAATGAACTAAGAACAAATACAGAAGAATAAACAATATTTGACAGAGAAAAAAACACAGAGTAATACATTTTAAAAAAGTTATAAAAAGTTTTTTTGGGGGGTTTTTTTGTTAGTTTATTGTTAGTTTATTTGTTGGTACAGGTAGGAAAATAGTACAGCAAAAAGGACATTGAAAGGTTTGAGCAATATAGTACACTGGAGAAGTGAAGTAAAAGGGAGAGCAGGAATGGGTAAAGTAGAAAATCAGTCAGGGTTTGTGCAGCGACAAAGCCAGTGAGTTTTAAAATGTTCTTTGAGATGTTTTTTAAAAAGATGTGTAGAAGAGAGAGTAGAAAGTTCACTTGGAAGCTGGTTCCAGGCTTTTCCCACTGTGTTAGTGAAAAGTGACTCTCCAGCTTTGTTGTTAGATTTAATAGTGGAAACTAGAAGCTTATTGGCTGAGCGAAGAGTTGTAAGGTTTTTGTAAGGGGTAGTCAGATTAGTGAGGATTGGGGTATTGTTTTTAAATGTTTTTAAAGTTAACATGCTCTTTTTGCGATGCCCATATAGTAGGTAACCACTGTGCCTGTAGATGTACAATTTGTGAAATATCCTGACCTGTCACTTTTAATCTATTTGCCAGTATTTTGTGCCAATTGCGTTTAATGCCCCTAAGCCTGTACCCATACCTGTACTGTACCGGGCTCTTACAGCCAGTAATGTCAGGAAAGAATGAAATATTAAAATGTACTACTGTTTTTTTTTTGGTAGTTTTGCCCCACTACAGTACATGTTGATGGTACCCTAATCACTTAGGTTTTAACATGTCATTTTTGTCCCTCTGGACAAAAGAAATTACCTTGAGTTTTATTTGTAGTATTATGTACCCAGTACAACTATATATTAGTAATATTACTTTTGTGTACCTTTTTTTGCTGGCTTCTCTGCTATTTTTGGTGCTATTATAAGACTACAAAGAAATTGTAAAAAAAACAAAGAGTGATATTGGTTTAACTAACACATGCTTAAAACAAATATATTTACATTATTTACATTTGCTGTTGTCTGCATTTTAAACAGATGCATTTTAGGTGAAAAGAAAGTACATGCATGTTACTCTTGTGACTATTTCTTTACTGCTTTTAACTACTCTCATTTGATTTCTATGCACTAGAACTGTTCTGTTATTTGAAATGGTGACTTTGAAATTATTTAACAGCTTAGCTATGAGACGCTGCCCCGTGTCATACGTCTTACTTTACTGTTTAATTTTATAAGGAGGCCCATATCTCTTTCAGAATGAGGCATATATAATCTTAGTATACACTGAGTTTTATATATCATTTCATAAGTGCAAAGCATTTTTCTTGTTTTCCTGTCCAACTGATTAGCTGCAAAAGGTATTCAAAGCTGTAATTTAGAATAGAAAGGGAGCAAATTGGTTTATAGCTTGCACTTTGTTCCTAGATGCCAAGACTGCTTTCAGTATTAATTTTAGTCTAATAAAATATTCCTTACTAAATTTTGTTTGCATTTGTTCATGTTTTATTGCTGATCCACCATCAGTTCCTAAATATTTATACACTCTTTCCTGCTGAAGTTCCTTTGTATCGTATTTCTGTTCCAGACTGGTATTTTCTTTGTGGTGCAGCTTTCCTGCTTTAAATGTTGCTTATGCACATTTATCAAGGCCAAATGACATTCTTGTATCATATGAAAAAGTTTTGACCACTTGCAGTTCTGCTTTCAGCTCCGCATCTGATGAAATGTGCAGTTTTAACTCATCCACAAAAAGATGATGAGAAATCTTCACATTTTGTTGTTTTCTGGAAGCCAAATTGTAACCATGACCATAATGTTAAGTAGACAGTTTAATGGATTAAGGGCAAGACAAAAGAGCAGCAGTGACAGTCACCCTAGAATGTACCCCTTGGAATTTTTATCCCTGGGATTATTTGTCCTTTATCATGGTTTAGCTTCAGAGTGAACTAATAACCAAAGTCCAGAAGAACAGTGCAAACCAACAAGTAAATGACCCAAAAGCACTATTTTGAGGAGAAGCAAAGCACCGGACAGCTGTAGGTACAAGTCCAAGTTTATTGAAAGAACCACACTCAAAACGTTTTGAGTGTGGTTCTTTCAATAAACTTGGACTTGTACCTACAGCTGTCCGGTGCTTTGCTTCTCCTCAAAACAGTGCTTTTGGGTCATTAGCTTCAGAGTGGTTTGCCATAGTTTCATGGTCACTGTAATGTAATTGATCAATGTAGGCTGTATCTTGTATATCTGTATGCGCTCCTTTATTCACTGAGATGCTGTCAAGTGCTTTTTTTGTAATCTCTCCATGCCATACTTTGGAGTCTTTCCCATTTTACAATTTCTGTTCTGACTTTATTTAACAACAAATGATCCATTGTTCCATATGACTGACTTTTACTATTTTGTTCTATTGCCATGATCGAGTTTTCTTCTAAATAACTCTATTGGCATCAATTCCAGTATGTAGTTTGTACATTGTCAGAAGGCAAACTATTAGTGTATAGTTTAAGATAGCTTTCAGGTTCACTCTTAAGGACGAGTATTGTTTTTCCTGTTAATCAGGTTGGTGTCTGTTCAGGATGTGCATGTAAGTAGTTCTTCCTTCTGGCTGAAAGTATTAACGTCTTTACACAAACCTTTAGTCCTAAGTTAGGTACTGCATCTGGCCTGGGGTTTTCCATTTAGGAGCTTTTCTTAATTTTGTTTCACTTTCTCTGGCTGTTACTTCATCCCATTTCATATCCTGTACTCTTGAATTCTTACTATTTCTTCTGTCCAGTCAGCGTTTTTATGTTCCACAGGGTCTTCATAGATATTTCTCCAAAATGTGTCGATTTCAACTTTTTTGGTGGTGTTTCTATTCCTTTTGCTTTGTTTCCTAAGTCTTTATAAAACTCTTTTGGGCTATTGGTGAATTTCTTATTTTGTACTTTTCCTTTATATTTATCTGCATATCCTCTAAGTTTTTCTGCCTGTGCTGACGTCTTTATTTTAGTTAACTATCTGCAGTAGTTTTCAATAGATCTTGGTCTGTTCTGATGCTGTGTTGCTTTTATCACACGATTTTTGTCGATCTGTTCCCTCTTCTAACAAGTGACTCTTCTTGCCTTAATTGCTTTATAGTTTTCTCTATTTGATGCTTTCATAATGACATTTGATTTCTTCTTTTCCTTTATTGTTGTGTTTTTGTAGTAAGACTTTATCTGTTATCAGTTTAGCTGCACAGTAATATATTTTGTATAGTTAGATTATTTTCATCTAAACTGAGGGCACAGTCTTTGTTGTCTGTTTCCTGCCAGTATTTTACAGAAAGTTACAGAACATCTTCTTGTGACAATTCTCTTCAGCTGCATCCTGCGTCATGGATTGCTGTTTCGTATGGGAACTCAATGGCATATCAATCCAACATGGACTGGTGTCCCAGTTGCCACTGTTTCCTTCTCCTTCTATGCTGTGCAGCTCCAACTGAACTTTTATACTGGTTTCATACTGAAGTCTCCAGAGTACTTAATGTCGCAAGTGATCAAATGTTTGACGTTCCACCTGTTTCTTATTACATCCGAGTGACTCCCCCAGGTGTATCTGCAGTTAACTCAACTGATGCCTCTAGGCATCATATATTGCTTGTTTATATTTGCATCAGTAATTCCGATATTGAGACAGCAAACAAACCAGCGAAACACGTAAAATTCCAAACGACAAGAAGAGGGATGCCAGCAAGTAGACCTGAACGCTTAATTTTATTAAAAGGCACAAGTACAACCAGCGTTTTCGCCACCATACACAGGAAGCTTCATCAGAGGTACAAAGCAGCGCGAGAATGCGCTTTAAATAGCAACTTTAAATTCAAAGTGATAATGAATCATTATAATTAAATGTGCTACACATAATTACATTTGACCAAATCGTTAAATAACAACTGTCTATACAATGAAGATTGTGACTGCTCACATAATGGACAATGCATTGGCTAGAAAAAAGGACTTATTCATTTAAACATTCTTAGGATATTAAAAAATTAAATGAAATAAATTACAGTAAACCGCTAAAAAGCCCCAAATAGGCGGTTTATTCCTATTTATATCCAACAACTAGAAGGGATGGTCATAGGATGTCTAAAAAATTAGACAGTCCCAATAGTGTTAAAGACTACCTGGGTTAAACTAAACCTTATGAAAACAGGGCTTGAATCAGGTAATACATATTGACCAGAAGGCAACCATGAAACTTTATAATACATTTCACATAAATTCAACCTTTAAAAATATGCATATATAAACATTTAACTAAAAAGCATTTTGATAAAAACGTAAATTTTACAAGTTAAATATTAACTATTTGGGAATAATAACCACAAAAAATATATATATGTGGTCATAGGTATCAATTAGAAACAAATAGAAGGGGGATCCTTGTGACGTCACCTCGTATGTGACTTAAATTTCAAGTAAGGTGCTATGTTGCAGCTTTCATTTAAGCTGGGAGCACAAAAAGCATTCAGCTTAAGCTGCCAGAGTAGCTCACGAACCTCCAACAACAGAGATGTAGGACCCCCTCTAACAGACACAGGTATATGATCTATACCCATAAATACAAAAGCATGTTCAGGGAACAAGTCAATATGTTTGGCCAAGGCGTTCTCGCTTTTACTGTTTTTAATTGCATAGATATGCTGGTAGATCCTGTCCTTTAACCTTCTATCGGTCTTACCAATATAGAAGGCTGGACAACATGAACAGTAAGCTATATATATAACTGACTTTGTGTTACAATTTATTCTGTGGCCAATACTAAATTTCTTGTTTCCCTCTACGGAGAAAAGGCTACCTGTTTTGATGTAACTACAGTAGTTACATGAGCCGCAGGAAAAAGACCCCTTAGTTCTAGAAGAGGTGACTCCAAATGTACTAATTTGGAGAAGGTCCTTTATGTTTCGTCCTCTTCTAAAAACCATCAATGGTTTCTCACCAAGTTTATCAAGAAGAGGTCCATTACTAGCAATAAAAGCCCAGTTCTTATGTAAAATGTCTCGTATTTCAAAGGAGTTCATATTAAATGTAGAAATAAAACTACATGGGAACCCCTTAATAGAAGTACTTTCTAAGTTACCAACAACAGGGCTCAAACTCGCACTTACTGCCTCAAATGGCTCCTCTTCACAAACAGATAGTGAAGTGGACAAAAGAAGCGGTTTGTAAACGCCCCTAAGTCTTTTATGTCTTACTTCAACTATCAAGTCATCAATCAAACTGTGCGGGTAACCCCGGTTAGAGAATAAGTTCCTTAAAGTCTCACATTCCAGTAGAAAATCCTCCAGTTCACTACACATACGGACAGCTCTCACAAGCTGTCCCTTTACTATGGCCCTTTTTTGTTTAGGAGGATGTAAACTGGAATAATGGAGAAACGAGTTTACATAGGTGACTTTCCTGAAAATAACAGATCTAAATGAACAAGGTTGGCTACCCTTAAACAACTTAACATCCAAATAGTTCATGACTTCTGTATCAAAAAGGTGTGTAAACCTTAGAAAGGAAGTTGTACTATTCAAATAGTTGGCAAATTGGTCTGCTTCCCTGGAGTCCCCTTTAAAAAGGATAAAAATGTCATCCAGAAAGCGGGTGTAGAATGTAATTTTGTTACTCCACTCTGGGTTGGTAAATACAAACTTCCTCTCCCAATATGCCATAAATAAATTTGCTACGGCTGCTCCGCAAGGGGAGCCCATGGCCACACCTTGTTTCTGTATATAAACATCATTTTCAAAGATGAAAAAATTGGAGGTGAGAATGATGTCAAGTAGTTCCGTGATGTTGTTAATCTCGCTTGACGACGCCCCTAATTCTAACAAGAGAAGTTCAATCCACTCAAGGGCTTCTAGATGTGGTATGGATGTGTATAAATCCACCACATCTATAGTCAAGAAATTAGTCCCCTCAACTTCTGTTAAGTTGTTTATTTCGGATAGGAAGGACCACGAGTCTTTGCATATGCTAGGCAACAGCTCAACATATTTCCTAAGTAGTGAGTCCACATATTTGGAACAAGGGTAGGTAGTTGATGCCCTACCGTCAATAAGGGCTCTCATTGGTGGGTCCACAAGGTTTTCATGAACCTTGGGAATCCCAAACATCACTGGTGTTCTAGCATACAAGATGTCAATATATTTGAAGGTGTCCTCATCAATTCTTCCACTAATAAACAGGTCTCTAAAATAACCTCTAGTTCTTTTTGAACAAGTGTTCATCTCATTAGTGGAAGACTTGTGGTAAGAATCAGAGTCCAACACCTTCAACATGCGTTCAACATAATCTTTTTTCTCAAAGATTGCCAACCCTCCCCCTTGTCCGGTTTAATAATTCTTACACCTGCAAAGCGCAAAGAATTTAGAGCTAAAAGTTGCTCTTTAGAAATATTAAACTGGCTGGAGTTGTCTCTATGTGAGTTAGCCATGTGTCTAATATCCAGTTCACAAACATGTTCAAACATTTTTAGTGTAACATGTAGTGGCGGATTAAAGACACTTAAAAGTTTTAATTTAGATTCAGGGGGTCTTTCAGTGTCATTGAATAGAAGTTTTAGGTTCAATTTCCTCACATAACACTTGAGATCCAACAAGACCCTGGCTACATCACATTTTTCAGACGGGACAAACGTATTGCCCAAAGCTAACAGTTCTACCAGTTCAGGTTCTAAACTTAAAGATGAAAAATTATAAATCGTAAAGTCACCTTTCTTGTTTAGAATAATTTCTGGTGTAGCTACAGCTGGAACAAGGTTATCACTGTCACCTAATTCCAATTCTTGTTCCCCCTGCGTTGTCTTTGTTTGTTCCTGTTCCCTAAAAAATTGTTATTCTCATTGTTGTTATTAACGTTGGTTTCATTAAAGGAACCGGAAACTGGAGGATCATTCTTAGCACCACTATTTTGCCCTCTATTTAGATTTCTATTACTTCTGCGAAGGGGTTGTTCACTCCGCATATTGTTGGAATCACCTTCCCTAATGTCTACGTCATCTATGTTTTCAACATCAGACGGTTCAAGTGTATCAACCTTGCCATAATTATCTTTGCAGCATAAATTAGGAAACGTCCTATCTTTAGAATAGGCAAGCCTATCCCTATATAATTTCTTGGATTTGTTAACCTTAAGCTTGACCATATAAGTATCTATGCTAGAAAAAATACGTGAATGGTCAAACCTAAGTTGTGCAAAAGCTCTATCAGTTTTAATTTCACTGTCCAACAAACACATTTCCTCAGACAAACATACAATCATATCAGAGTAGTGTTTGACTAGAAGTTCCAAAAGCTGAATCCCCTGCACTTGAAACAAGGTTTTTAAATCAGTAAAAAAGGCATTACTATTAATGAGATTAGAAGGAGTAAAACTAGATCTCAACCCCTTAGGGATAATGCCATCAGTTAAACATTGTTTGAAATACGCCACTTCCAATTGTAGTTTACGCAATTTTAAAGTTTTAGAATCAAGCAACTTCAATTTATCTGATAGCGAGGTTGCCGACACGGCAGCTAGGCCAGAACTCTGCACCAACGAGGAATCAATGTTCATTTTATTAAAGATGAAAAAGTCACCTGTGTTGTTTATCCATTCGGATATTGTCCCTTCGCCAATAAGTGCGTTTTCATTCCCCACATGGCCAGTAACAGCTTTAGATTGCGTGCTTGAAGTCTCATTAAGAACTAAACAGTTCCCAGAAGCTGGCGCTCTCACCGGCTGTCCTGCCGGTATAGATCCTTGAGAATCAGTCACTGTTCTACTAGGTGTGACACGGTTTAAAGAACCTTCTGTATTACCACCACCGTGCACTACGTATAAGTCCTCAAAGGCTTGAAAACGGTTGTTAAGTGTTTCAAGCTTTTGCATAAGTTGCAAAAGCAGGTTAGGAACATCCACGGCATCCGAGTTAGACTGCCCAAACATAACCGGCGTGGCAGGGCTCTCCATGTACTTTGAAACAAGAAGTAAACTTCACTCCGAAATTGAGACAGCAAACAAACCAGCGAAACACGTAAAATTCCAAACGACAAGAAGAGGGATGCCAGCAAGTAGACCTGAACGCTTAATTTTATTAAAAGGCACAAGTACAACCAGCGTTTTCGCCACCATACACAGGAAGCTTCATCAGAGGTACAAAGCAGCGCGAGAATGCGCTTTAAATAGCAACTTTAAATTCAAAGTGATAATGAATCATTATAATTAAATGTGCTACACATAATTACATTTGACCAAATCGTTAAATAACAACTGTCTATACAATGAAGATTGTGACTGCTCACATAATGGACAATACATTGGCTAGAAAAAAGGACTTATTCATTTAAACATTCTTAGGATATTAAAAAATTAAATGAAATAAATTACAGTAAACCGCTAAAAAGCCCCAAATAGGCGGTTTATTCCTATTTATATCCAACAGCTAGAAGGGATGGTCATAGGATGTCTAAAAAATTAGACAGTCCCAATAGTGTTAAAGACTACCTGGGTTAAACTAAACCTTATGAAAACAGGGCTTGAATCAGGTAATACATATTGACCAGAAGGCAACCATGAAACTTTATAATACATGTCACATAAATTCAACCTTTAAAAATATGCATATATAAACATTTAACTAAAAAGCATTTTGATAAAAACGTAAATTTTACAAGTTAAATATTAACTATTTGGGAATAATAACCACAAAAAATATATATATGTGGTCATAGGTATCAATTAGAAACAAATAGAAGGGGGATCCTTGTGACGTCACCTCATATGTGACTTAAATTTCAAGTAAGGTGCTATGTTGCAGCTTTCATTTAAGCCGGGAGCACAAAAAGCATTCAGCTTAAGCTGGCAGAGTAGCTCACGAACCTCCAAGAGGTGAATTTTGTTCATGCGTTTCTGGCATTAATATGTGTGAATTTTAGAGCCTGTAACTTGGCCCATATGCTATTAGTTGGTTCATTGACGGTGTTGACGCTTTGTGTACTAGGATTAGGCTATAAATCCCTAGAGGTAAGTAGGCAGATTGCGCAAGGTGTGCAGCAGTGTGTCTTTTTGTAAGAAATTTTGTTTTACAGTACTTGCTGCGATGGTAAAAAAAAAAAAAAAAAAACGATACTTTGCTTTGTATTGGGACTTCATGGTGAGTGTATGTAAACATTCACAAAGATCGTGTACACATTCTTTTGTGAAAAGAGTACAAATTCTTGACTATTTAAATAGTATAGATTTTATTGAAAATTGACTGCCATAATTCACTTGATGGCAACTTTCACAAGGGTAACCGAATTAGGATTGCAGGACTTGGCTTTATTTTATTGGTTAATATTGATTGCCAACATCCCATGATGATAGAGTGGGTTTTTCTATTGTAAAAGGGAGTTTGTGTATATATATACATATATATATATATATATATATATATATATATATATATATATATATATATATATATAAAATGTGTGTGCGCGCACCCATGCTTTCCCAAACGTGACTGTAAATATGTGTATATGCAGATTGAGATGGCAGAGCTTATTATGGTCATCAAGTTGGCAATCCGTTGAGCTCAGTTTGTCAATTCCTAGTTCACCAAAAGCTAGACTTGCTCCCCAAACCCCCTATTAATTTCTACTCCTGAGATTCAGTGGATTGTGATCTACAGTCTCTGAGGTGACATAGTACAACTTAAACAAAAAGAGTGAAATTATAGTGTGCATATATGATTTATATTGGCTATTTCTGAGCTTGTTTTAGTCAACACTGGTGATATTGACCAAAACTCATTGAATCACAAATCTTCCACCTCTGAAACAGGCTTTAACATGGACGCTGCAGAGGGGCAGGTCCATATTTCTTTGTTCCGTTTCACTTGATCTATTTGTGCTTTAGTCGACATTCATACCATCAACTAAACCTAATCCAGCAAATGGTTAGTGCATATAGATTAATATATTTGTATGTGTGTGGCTGTGAAGGTATGTAAAAATTTTATACTGAGAGCAGATTAATTCGGGATGCTTGAAAAATAGTTAAAATGGAGGGTTTCAACCTAGTGCAACGAAAATCTTTGCCTTTCAATGTAGTGGGAGTATATTGCCATGAGAAGGGACTCTGGGATGTTGGCAACAGAAGATGTATTCATAGGTGTTTACTAGGTTAATGACCACAAGGGCCTTTTTAAGCCTAGCCATGCATCCCAAATTTCTGACAAGTTCTGATACCCTCGATAAGAGTAACTATGGGCCTGGGAGATGAACCATTTACAGGTTACCTGTTTGTATTAGAGACACAGGTGCCAAACCAGGGATGAATTTCTAGTTTTCCATCCAATTGCCCAAGTTGCATTTGAATTGAGTGAGCCTTCAAAGAGAGCACTGACGAAGACTCGAAGGGCTCTGAAAAGTCACATAGGCACATCCAGGCATGCCTTCTTATGGAAATGCCTGAACCTGTTGCTCTAGTAGTTCCTTCGGCTGCATGTGAAATGAGCCTCATGGAAGAATTAGATATGGAGGCTAGGGTGGTCAACTGAGAGGCAACCTCTTCAGAAACAGCTCCTGAGAGAGTATCTGAAAGTTCTTTAATAAGACCCATCTGCGATCTAGTAAAGCCCGCCAGGTAATTCAAGGACCATACAGCAAAGGTCAATAATGCATAAACGTGCTTCCCAAAGGCAAGGTACAGCAATGGGGGCTGCCTTTGCTCCCAGTTATGCCAATATTTTTATGGGAATATTTGAGAATAAATATATATACACAAACTCATTCTATAATAAGTATGTCTATAGATATTTCCGTTATATTGATGATTTATTGTTTATATGTAAGGGTGGGCAGGATAATATTCATCAGTTTTTGGAACAAATAGAGAATAACAACATGAATATAAAATTTGATGGATTACAAAAGGGTAATACAGTACAATATCTGGATATTACCTTAAAAGGACAGAATAATCAATTGATAGAATATCAATTACATAGGAAGTTTCAGGGTTCGGGCTCAGTGTTGTATGGGACAAGTTATCATCCACCACATGTGATTAAATCCATTCCTTACACTGAGTTTAATAGAGTGAAGCGACTATGTAGTAACCCTAATATTAGGGAGAAAGAATACTTATTAAGTTACAATAAATTTAAGAATAGAGGATATTCTGAGAGTGATTTAAAATATAGTTTAAGAAGAATTAAGAATAATAGTAATAATAATAGTATTGGTAACAGTTGTAATAATAAGGAAGCAAAAGATATAGTATATTTTGTTTCAACATTTTCTTTATTGTCTGAACAGGTTAAGAGACGAGTAATGTTTAGCTGGAATGTTCTTAAAAAGGAATTGGAATTTTTAAAAAATAATGGGCTTAGTTTCTCCTATAATAGAGGAAGAAATGTTCAGGATTTTATAGTACATAGTCGATTTAAGACACCGAGGATGTTAATGTACAAACAAGTGAAACATCAAGGCACAAGAAAATGTGGAAAGTGTACTATATGTAAGTACATAGTTCCACAGTTTAAGGTTATTAATGGAACTGTTTTTGAAACTAGGGGAACTTTTAATTGTAAATCAGAACAGGTTATTTATGGTATAGAATGCCCTTGTGGCAAATTTTACATTGGAGAAACCAAAAGAACCTTGTGCTGCAGGTTAAAAGAACATGTTAGAGACATTAAAAATCAGAAAGAAAGTAGTCCTTTAGATGTACATTTTTATAAATATCACAATAGTAAACCTGACAATTTAAAAGTCACAGTATTGGATAATGTTAAGAATGAAGCATATTGTAGTGAACAACATGTAAAACAAATATTAAGGAGAAAGGAATTATGTCTTATACTAAAATTTAATACATTAAGTCCAAATGGACTGAACCATGACTGTTCTTGGAAAAGTTTGGTATAAGTTCATGATAATTGTATACATGTTTTTTTAAATATTTTTTTAAATATTTGTAATTTGTTTCTTTAATTTAAGTTGTAATTAACTGAGAGTAATTACTTAATTGTTAGTAGGGGTGTGTCTTTTGAAATGTATTTAAAGTGAGTTATTAGTCTTTGTGGAACTTTTACTCTGTAAAGGCAAGTTTTGCCGAGGCTAGAGAAAATTACTTGTGTTTTTTACCTTCAAGTGGATTAAATATTTATCCAGACGTGCAGTGGAGTTTTTCTTTCGTGGTATTACAAATAGAGTTTTGTACTTTTCTTTGGTGGTTATTGCATTCTTCATGGCCAGTGACTCCTTTGCTGCACTACCAAGAATGTTTAGAGAATCTGCTATGGACAATACCCAAAAATCTATCGATAGTTTCTTGGTTTCATCTAATGGAACAGTGGGTACTTTGAATGTGAATAATGTAATGGGCAGAGATGATGTTTCTGTTCCAGAAAGAGCTTCAGCAATGTATAATAAATGGCAGCAGGACAGAAAACTGTGGCAGCAAAATCCTTTTGCAAGAATTGGCAAAAAATCGGATACAACAGTTGCTCCTGACATTCAAGAACTATTTTCTCAGATAGAGAAATTGCTCTATAAAGAAACATCTGTTTTTTTGAACCTCCAAAGCCTACAGCGGTATGAGGAGTTGGACATCACTCCTCGGGGTTTACGAACTGTTAAGAGTCCATCCACACCGTTTGACCTGATGAATGCTGAGGATAAGCAGTTCCATGAGAGATGGATACAAGCTGCTCACCGGTGCAGTAGAGACTGGGTCTGTATACTAATAGAGAGAGATATTTTGAAAAAGCAGAAGTTAAGAGAAGAAATCAAGAACTTATGCATAGATATTTGCAATAAAATTAAAAATGAGGATTTACAACAATTTCTAGTACAAACTAATCAGCAATTATTAGACTATGAGTCTGATCTGATAGAGCGGAAGAAGAATAAGTTACATAGGGACTTGCGTGACTATGACAACAAGAGGGCGTTCCTATTGACGAACAACACTAAGGTGAACCGGAAGCGGGTACAGTTTGAACGAGCGGAGAATAATGGCGTGATAGGAGGAAAAGGGCAAGCTTCAGCTGAAAGCGGCTTATCGCACACGGAAGATGACTCTGATACCGAACAATTTCCAGCACTCCCTAACCCAGGAAATAGCAAGGGATTAAAGTTTTTTCAAAATGACCGTTCCAGTCGAAAGCGGAGTTGGAATGGACAGGGACCACAGAGGGGAGGGTTTGGGAATCAGCTGTATCATAAAAGGGGTAAATGGTACTGACTTTAACATCATAAATGGACATCAATCGAACTGTGAGTATGTAGTTAATTTGTCAGGAATTGAATTAACAAAGAATGATAGAAATGTATTAAATAAAGGGCTAAAATTTATTCCAACTGTTTTACCCAGAATTCACATGCTAAAGGCTGATGTTTATAATTTCACCCGAAAATTACATCTTATGGATTTTTTTAAAGATGATAAGGATATAAATATTGAAAGTGGGGGAAATGAATTTACAGATTTGAATATAACTAGTACAGAAGATGAGTTTTTTTCTTGTGATTCTGAATTAAATAGTATGGAATGTAATGAATTGGATACAAGTAAAGTTATAGTAAAAAGTTCTTTTACACCTCCATATCGTAACGACAACATTAAATATTTATATAAATCATTGTTACATAATTTAGAGGCTGACTTTTATTATTTCAAGCAACACAAAGCTCAAATTAAATATAATTTACAGAAGGAAGAATGGAATAGTTTGGTAAACTTGGGACAAAATGATAACATGGTATTCAAACCCTCGGACAAGGGGGGGAAATTGGTAGTATTGAATGTCATCCAATACTTGGACATGTGTCATGTACATTTAAAGAAAAATGAGATATATGAAAAGATCAAAATATCTGAATATGTGGATGCACAAAGGAAATACGAGTATATTATAGATAAAGGGTATAGGTTGGGATATTTTTCTTATAAAGATGTGAAAGAAAAATTTAATCTAAACAAACCAAGAATGCCATGTTTTTACTGTTTACCCAAACTACATAAAAATGAGTTTCCCCCACCGGGACGTCCTATAGTTTCAGCTACCAATAGTTTTCTACATAATGTTTCTATTTTTTTACATACATATTTAGTACCATATGTATACAGACTACCATCATATGTTAAGGATGTATTTTCTCTTATTGATTATATTAAAACTATAAGATGGGAAGAAAGTATGTATTTTGTGGTGATAGATGTAGTGAGCCTATACACAAGTATAAAACATGAGGATGGATTGTCTGCTATTAAGCAATGTATAGGTGACACAGCAGTTACTGAATATGTGTTAGAATTGTTACACATGTGTTTAAATAATAATATATTTGAGTTTAACGGGGATATCTATAGACAAAGGCAAGGTACAGCAATGGGGGCTGCCTTTGCTCCCAGTTATGCCAATATTTTTATGGGAATATTTGAGAATAAATATATATACACAAACTCATTCTATAATAAGTATGTCTATAGATATTTCCGTTATATTGATGATTTATTGTTTATATGTAAGGATGGGCAGGATAATATTCATCAGTTTTTGGAACAAATAGAGAATAACAACATGAATATAAAATTTGATGGATTACAAAAGGGTAATACAGTACAATATCTGGATATTACCTTAAAAGGACAGAATAATCAATTGATAGAATATCAATTACATAGGAAGTTTCAGGGTTCGGGCTCAGTGTTGTATGGGACAAGTTATCATCCACCACATGTGATTAAATCCATTCCTTACACTGAGTTTAATAGAGTGAAGCGACTATGTAGTAACCCTAATATTAGGGAGAAAGAATACTTATTAAGTTACAATAAATTTAAGAATAGAGGATATTCTGAGAGTGATTTAAAATATAGTTTAAGAAGAATTAAGAATAATAGTAATAATAATAGTATTGGTAACAGTTGTAATAATAAGGAAGCAAAAGATATAGTATATTTTGTTTCAACATTTTCTTTATTGTCTGAACAGGTTAAGAGACGAGTAATGTTTAGCTGGAATGTTCTTAAAAAGGAATTGGAATTTTTAAAAAATAATGGGCTTAGTTTCTCCTATAATAGAGGAAGAAATGTTCAGGATTTTATAGTACATAGTCGATTTAAGACACCGAGGATGTTAATGTACAAACAAGTGAAACATCAAGGCACAAGAAAATGTGGAAAGTGTACTATATGTAAGTACATAGTTCCACAGTTTAAGGTTATTAATGGAACTGTTTTTGAAACTAGGGGAACTTTTAATTGTAAATCAGAACAGGTTATTTATGGTATATAATGCCCTTGTGGCAAATTTTACATTGGAGAAACCAAAAGAACCTTGTGCTGCAGGTTAAAAGACCATGTTAGAGACATTAAAAATCAGAAAGAAAGTAGTCCTTTAGCTGTACATTTTTATAAATATCACAACAGTAAACCTGACAATTTAAAAGTCACAGTATTGGATAATGTTAAGAATGAAGCATATTGTAGTGAACAACATGTAAAACAAATATTAAGGAGAAAGGAATTATGTCTTATACTAAAATTTAATACATTAAGTCCAAATGGACTGAACCATGACTGTTCTTGGAAAAGTTTGGTATAAGTTCATGATAATTGTATACATGTTTTTTTAAATTTTTTTAAATATTTGTAATTTGTTTCTTTAATTTAAGTTGTAATTAACTGAGAGTAATTATTTAATTGTTAGTAGGGGTGTGTCTTTTGAAATGTATTTAAAGTGAGTTATTAGTCTTTGTGGAACTTTTACTCTGTAAAGGCAAGTTTTGCCGAGGCGCTAGAGAAAATTACTTGTGTTTTTTACCTCCAAGTGGATTAAATATTTATCCAGACGTGCAGTGGAGTTTTTCTTTCGTGGTATTACAAATAGAGTTTTGTACTTTTCTTTGGTGGTTATTGCGTGCTTCCCAAACCTATCCATCATCTGAGACTCCTTGATGGGAGGATGGATAAAGGAACTCTCCTCTACTAGTTTGTTCTTCTTCTTGGCTGCTGCCACCACAATGGCATCCACAGGCAATCCCTTCATCCAACAAGGTTTATCCTTAGGGGCCATGACAATTTTGGCTGGTCTCTTGGTGTTCAGCTCAATGGTGTCAGGCGCCTTCCATGCTCGCCAAGAGATCAAGTCAATGATCTAATGGACTTTCAGTCACCCCTCTGCTTAACAATTTCTAGGAGACGTCATCATGGGGTTGATCTGATGGACCCTTCGCCTTCCTCAAAATCCAGGTCTTCCATGATGGACTCTTCTGGGGAGTCCAAGTGCTTCCTCTTACACAGCTTCTTCCTAGGGATCTCCTCAATGGGGTGATCTGGGAAGATATTGGAAAGAGGAGGAGTACCCTGCTGGGTAATCTGAGGCTTAGGTACCCATTGTTCCTGCGGAGGGAATGGCTGAGGCTCTTGGCATGAGAGTGACAGGGATACAGGTTTTGGGGGTGGGATGGCCTAACTTGCTGACTAATGTAGCCATGGCCCTCTCAATAGCCTCAAAAGTAGGACCACTGATAGATAAGAGGGACCCTAGAACCGAAAGGGTGGACCTTGGAACCATAGTCCCACTAAAAACTGCCCCAAGGCTGAGCTTATCAATGCCGAAGCTCCAAGGTGCACCCAAGGCTCTTAAAAAACTTGAGATGACCCTAATCCCTCAGAACCTACAGACAAGTTACAGCATCGGGAGCTCAACAGCTCTGACCATACCTCTCAACCATACTCAATTCCTCAGTAAATACCGGTTTTGAGGGTAAAATATTGGTGTGCCATGAATTTCCGAGTGGCCACTTTAATTTCTGAATTTCCTGGGTTTTTTTGAAGGTTTTTTTTTTTTTGGACTGTTCCTGACATCATCACGTGCAAGGCATGCACGATGATGTTGGCACAAAGCAGACAGCTGCTGAGCCATTACTACTTAATTTAAATTTATCTTTCCCCGGTTCCAGGTAAGGCAACAAAAAAGACTGTTACTTCTCACTGCATTGAGTCTTTTATTTATGTATGTGCTGCATTGTGAATGTTATTACAGGATGGGCTCTGCAAGTGTAGTGATTCTTTGGCCCAGTTGCACGTGTACTTCTTGCTCTAGTGTGTGTGTGTGTGTGTGTGTGTGTGTGTGTGTGTGTGTGTTTGTGTGTTTGGTAGTTAGGGTAACTCTGTACCTTAGGTACAAAGAACAAGAGCCTAAATTCTCTACCCATACCACCACCTGTGATTCAAAGAGTTTCACAGAATGTTTGGCTCATACTGTGGTCTGTTCCTCTTCAAATCTGTGCTTTTCTGGCAAATCAGTGAGAACTAAATTCACTACATAATTACAACCATTCAGTCTTCCTCTCTTTCAGGAAATGCATGGTAACAAAAACATTTTATTCTAGCAACTTTCTAAGATTTTACAAGCGATGTTTAAAATGTGTCCCTGGTTTTGGGCCTTTGCCCCCTTCTCCCCAGTAAAGTTTGGCTTTTTCCAGATTTCTTGTGCTACATAGTTCTTTGGGGGGAGAGAAGTTTAGTGCTGCTTATGCCAAGTCTGTTAATGTGGTTAGTAGCACAACAGGTAGTATACTTGCTTTTGATCCAGAAGGCTGTGGGTTCTTCTCCCACAGTATGTAGATGGATTGCAAATACTCTACTGTGTTGTACTTTTAAAGGAGGTGGACTGAAAAATACCTTACTGTTATCCTTATTATTGCCTCTAAGTTGGCTTTGGTGGACTTCATTAGGCCCCAATTTGCTAACTGAGACTGAAAAGGGAGATTTCTTTGTCTTTTGGGTATAGCCCTGTTTTGGACAGGATGTTTTTTCTTTTGTTGTACTGTGGTACAACAAGGGGGCTTGTTTTTGGAATTTCTCCCAAGTTTATTTCGGTTTAGTACTGCTGTATCTATGCAGTTATTTAAATTATTCAGCCCTTGAAAAAGTATCAAGAGATCACACACTCACTGTACACAATGTATACTGACTTGAACAATAGAAGAAAATTAAAGATTTTTCCTCAAGAAGAAACTGCAGACAAAACATTCCTCATACTTTCAGAATTAGGACGAGCCTGACAGTTCAAAATTCTGAAAATCAATGTTGCAGATGCATACACTTTTTTCCTATACTAATCAATAATCTTACCACTCTTATAAAATAGAATGGGAATTAAGTGTTCAGCAACAGTAGGATTAATTAAAGCTACAGCTGCTAGATCAGGTTTGGGAACAGTGTACATAAAAACTTAAAAGCATGAGGATATCTATACATATTCCCTGCCTTTTTAGGGGCAGCTGGCTGTCAGGAAAATTGGAAGCATTAACACATCCACCAAAGCTGACAGAACTTGAGGAATGGGTGCAGATTCAGGAAATTCCTTCTGCAAGAACTGATAGTATTAGGACTGAGAAACCTCAGACCTCACTGTTTTCACACAGAAAACACTGGCACATTCACAAGGAGAAACTTAGCTCTCCTCTGCTTCCAAATCAGAAATCTGAGGAGAAAACCCTGTATCTGTCCTCCTTTCTCCTTGTCCAGATTCAGAATCTTGAATCTCTTCAGGAAACAGAGTTAAACCTCAAACCAGACCCAGTAAACTGCTCCTAAGGAAATTTGAGTAGTAGATACATGGTTAGTTTTCTGCTTCTTTTTGACAGGAAAAATGGGGCCAAAAGTGTAATTAGTGGCAGCAGTAGCTTCCCTAGAAAAAGGCACAACATTCTGACAAAACAGGGAAGCCTTCCATATTTCCTCTCCCAGGACTGACAAGAGTGGTTCTCCCTTGCCCACTGAGGGAGGTAGAACAACCACAGAGGGCATTGCTAACCTTCAGTCCATAGTGGCTGCTATACCAGAGGTATTCAGGGTAAAAGATAAGTGGTCTGAGGTACAACAAATGGCCACAGCAGTCTCACTCACCTGCAGCTGAGACAAACTGCTAGCCTGCTGTAGTGGCAAAGGCTGCTTAACTTTGTGTGTGTGTGGCTGGAAGGACGACTGACTATAGGGCTGAGTTTGTTTTTATGGTCAAGACAAATATTGTACCTCTTTCTCAGGGATAACAAGCCGTCTGCAAATGCCAGTAAAAATAAAGTCTTTAAAAGTCACTTTTTCTCCCAAATAGAGTAAAAAACTACATCTGCACATTACAAAAGCATTGTTAATTACTGATAATCTTTTGTATAAAAGGCACAAGTCTGCCAGCCAACTGTTTAGCAGATAATTTACTATCAATAAGTATTAGAGATGAGTCAGAAGTTTGCACAGGTCTCCGGTGATTTCTTAAGATTAGCTAAAAACATGCAAAAGCTAATTGGGTGGCCATAGGAAGCTTTGTAGCTTTCAACTAAACATACTGAAAATATTTGAATAAATATAGTACTATCTTTTCTTGTAATAACACTTTAAAACATTTTGCCAGCCCCATAAAGTAAAATTAGAAGTTATGTACTTACCATAACTAGGTATCCGCACTGTCCCTTTTCATTCTTCCTCATTAGTGGGTCTCCGATCTGATATCGGATCTGAGTTAGCTGCTTTTCAAGACTTTAGGATCTGAGTCTCGAGCTCCTCCCTCTACCCACAATGCACCATACCATCCTCAACTTCCCAGATCAAGTTTGCTGCCCTATAACTGAAAGGATTATAGCAATACTACAGAGAAAGAAATGTATCTGTGGCTCAAAAATGGGACCCATGGGTTCTGAATTTCTTCTAAGCACTTCTCAAGGGCACCAGCCAGGGGGATGGCCGGGAGGGACGTGAGGAAAAATGAAAATGGCAACACAGACATCTAGTTACACCAAGTACATAACTTCTAAATCTGCTGTCCTTTTCATTCTTCTTCACTGATGGGTCATAATCCCCAGCTACGTGATCCCTGGGTGGCCCTCAAGGAAGGATGTGCTGGAGCATGATTGAGCCAAAGAATGCCCTGCTCCTGCAAATGATATCCAATTTATAATGTGAAACAAAGTTATGAGTGTTAAACCAAGTGGCTGCAGCACAAATTTCATCAACTGAGGCTCTGGAAGAGAAAGCAGATGAAATAGCCATAGCTCTGGTGGAACGAGCCTTGGGAGGTTGAGGCAAATCTATGCCTTTCTGGAAATAAATGAAAGAACTACTGAGGAAAAATGAAAATGGCAACACAGACATCTAGTTACACCAAGTACATAACTTCTAAATCTGCTGTCCTTTTCATTCTTCTTCACTGATGGGTCATAATCCCCAGCTACGTGATCCCTGGGTGGCCCTCAAGGAAGGATGTGCTGGAGCATGATTGAGCCAAAGAATGCCCTGCTCCTGCAAATGATATCCAATTTATAATGTGAAACAAAGTTATGAGTGTTAAACCAAGTGGCTGCAGCACAAATTTCATCAACTGAGGCTCTGGAAGAGAAAGCAGATGAAATAGCCATAGCTCTGGTGGAACGAGCCTTGGGAGGTTGAGGCAAATCTATGCCTTTCTGGAAATAAATGAAAGAACTACAGTCCATTATCCATTTAGCTGAAGTGATTTTTGAAACTCCCTGACTTGACCAGTTTGGTGAGAAAGAGACAAACAGCTGATCGGATTTCTTATGACTGTCCTGTGGAGGTAGAAACGTAGTTGCCTGTGAACATCTAGGAGATGCAAAATATATTCACCTTTGTTTGAGAATTTGGGGAAGAAAACTGGTAACTGAACGGACTGGTTAATGTTAGACTCCATGGCCACCTTAGGCATGAAGGACGGATTTGTTTTTAAGGATACCCTATCTTTATGAAAAATGATGTAAGGTGTTCTGGCTGACAAAGCTTAATCCTCTGATAGTCTCTTAGCGGAAGTAATAGCTACCAAAAGGATTGTTTTCCAAGAGAGAAATTTCATGTCACAAGAACCAGCCAGTTCAAAGGGCAAGGCCTTGCAGTACAAACGTGAGAGTCCAAGGGGGAAAAAAATCTTTCATTGGAGAATTCTCTTCATAAAAGCTTTACATAATTTAGAAGCAAAGAGAGAGAAGGCTCTCTTCTCAACATGAAAATTGGATATGGCAGCCAGTTGAAGTTTGAGGGTGGAGAACCTGGCTCCTTTCTAAAAAAAAGAGCACTGAGAAAAAGGAGAATTGACACTGTGGATGCTGGGAAATGATCAATGTTCTCCTTTGATGCCCAAATTGAAAACCTCTTCTGCTTGCTGTTGTAGACCTTTTTCGTGGAAGCCCTCTGAGAGGCCAGGATAATGTCACGGATGGAGGGGGTAAGCCTGGACTTTCTGACAATTACTGGAAGTGGAAAAAAACATGCGGTCAGTTTTAGGGTGTGCAGATTGGGAATCTGTCTTTCTGATGGGTGAGAAATGAGATCTGGAATCCAAGGTGAATACTTGAGGTAAGACCGAAGGAAGAGGAACCACACCTGATGAGGCCAGAAAGGGGCAATGAGGATTACCAAGCTCTCTGACCTGCTGGCTTTCTGTAAGACTTTCGGAATCAATGAAAGTGGAGGGTAAGGATAAAGGAGATCCAGGGGCCAATCATGGACTAGAACATCCCTCGGTGACTCCCCTTTCCAAGAGTCAGAGAAGTTCAGGGGACAGGCAAAAAGGTTGCAACAAGGCTGGCACCAGTGGCTGAATATCTTGTTTACTCCGACTGGTTAAGGGACCACTCATGAGGAGTCAGAATGGAGCTGCTGAGTCTGTCCACCAGAATGCTGGTTACCCTCAGAATGTGTGTTGCAATCAGAAAACAGTCAGAAGATATTGCCCATTCCCAAACTCTCATGGCCTTCCTGCACAACAGTATGAACAGGTTCCTTCTTGTTTGTTGATCTACCAGACTAATGACATGTTGCCTGTGTGAAGTGCAATCACCCCCAGAGGGGGAACATCCTAAAAGGCTTGCAACATAAGGAGGATTGCTCTTATCTCTAGGACATTGATATGCAGTTTGGTTTCTAAAGGTGACCACATGCCCTGGACCATCTTCCCTTGGTAGTGCCCCCCCAAACTGGAAAGTGTCTGTCATTGTGGCTATGGTGGGGGGAAGAGAGAAGGGCCTGCCCAGAGGTTGTTTGATTGTATCGACCACTGTAGAGGATTCCTGCAGATGGAAGACAGTTTTACGGGAGCAGACAGTGGGTGAAAAATAATGGACCATTGAACCGCTATGGTCCACTGGAGAACCCTCATAAAAAAACCTTGCTAAGGGGACTAGAATGATTACAGCTGCCATTGACCCCAGAGCCCGTAGAACCAACCCTGCTGGTGACGAAGGAAGATCTAACAAATTTTGACCCTGCTGTCTCACAGATAATATGCGATGCATTGGTAAAAAGGCCACCTGAGTTGTTGTGTCCACTTGCATTCCTATGAACCATAGGTTCTTGACAGGTGTCAAGTTTGATTTTGCCACGTTTATTGTAATGCCCAGGTGGTTGAAGAGTCTCACCAGATATTCTGTGGACTGTAGCAGAAGATGCCTTGTTGGTGCAGTAAGGAGCCAATCATCTATGTATGGAAACTCCTGGAATCCTTTTAGCCTCAGGTGAGCAGCTATGACTAACAAACATTTGGTAAACACCAGGGGGGCTGTGGTGAGTCCAAAATGCAGTACTCTGACTTGGTAATGAAGGTCTCCCAGCCGAAAGTGCAAATGTCTTCTGGAGCATCTGTCATTCTTGATATGATAGTATGCATCCTGAAGATCCACAGAGCACAGCCAATCATCCATGTGCAAAAGTGGTAGACTGGATTGACCCATAACCATTCGAAACTTTGACTTCCTCATAAAATGAGTTGATGAGTCTAGAATAGGGCTTAGGTCCCCTGTCTTTTTTGGCACTAAAAAGAAGTGAGAATAAGTTCTGAATTCTCTTTGCTTGGCCGGGACCTCTTGGATGACTCTTTTTTGCATATGTTTTTGAACTTCTTGCACTGAGTACTCCCTCTGACTGGGTGGTACATCAGGGAGTTTTCTCCTTGGACCTGGAGGTGTCAGAGAAAAGGGAATGTAATAGCCTTTGGATATTATGTTTAGCATCCAGGTGTTGTTAGTTATATTTGTCCGGGCATCTAGGTGCAGGGACAGATGACTCCTGACTGCATCCAGAGATGGACAGTCAGACAGAGCTTCAGGAACATTGAAAAGGCCAATCAGGGAAAGGCTCCTTGGAGTCCTGATTCTGCAGACCCCCCCCCCCCACCTCTGGGACAGTGCCTGCCATTGAAACCTCTCCCTCTGGAGGAAGTATCACCAAGCAGATCTTGAAAAGATCCTTGAGACTTCCTGAATAAAGATGTCTTGCCTCCTTGCTGGATCCCAAAGAAGGTTCTCTGAGGAGTAGAAAACTTGATCCCCACAGCAAACAAGGTCTTTCCTTCTTGCTCATTGCAGGTTAATACGTTCTTCACAGACGGTCCAAACAAGGAGGACCGATTAAAGGGGCCATTAATGAATGATGCCTTGAAGGGTTCCGCAAAGTCACAAAACTGCATCCAGGCATGTCCCCTGATGGCTATGTCTGGACTGGCTGCTTGTGAGGTGCCTTCAGATGCATGCAAAATCAACCTCATCAAGGAACTGGCAAGGGAAGAAAGACATGCTGTTGGGAAGAAAACTTTTTCAAGTCCTCCTTAGACATAGTCTCAGCAAGAGAGTTGGATAATTCCTTAACCAGGTCTCTCTGCAAATGGATGAAGTGCGCCAAGCAGTTCAATGACCTCTGTGCAAAAGTAGTTGAGGTGTAAAAGTCCTATCCATGTCTGTTCAACATCCTAGACTCCTTGTTTGGTGGATGAAGAGTAAAGCTTTGCTAACTCCTTTTTGGTGACTGCTGCAACAACAATGGCATCTACAGGAACGCCTTTACTCCAGTGCATATGATCCAATGGCAGACTGAGGAACCAGGTGGGGCACTTAGGAATAAGCTTGACCATGTCCAGTTCCTTCCAGGCCAGGTGGGAGACCAGATCTATCAGCTCATCCACCAGGGGAGTCACCCAGGATGGAGACAGGCCCATCCCGAAAGCCTACAGGAAAAAAGATTCCTCATAAGGAGGAGGTTGGGCAGACCACCCATCTTTCTGCCAAAGAAGTTCTAGAATGTTTCTGAAGGAGATGTCCTCAGGTAGTGATCGGGGAGATCCTTCTCCCTCATCGAAATTTGTGTCTTCTGTTAAGGACTCCACAGGCGGAGCCCATGTGACTCCCTTTACACTTTTTCTTTCAAGGGACTTCCTCCATGGGGTGATCTGGGGAGGTATCAGAAGAAGGAGGACTCCCTGGGGGAAGTAGCCTAGAGGCCCCTCAGGACAGGCTGACCTATGGCAGGATTGATGGGCTCAGTGCTCAGATCCAATGAAGGATGGGGCAGTCCTGGGGTGTGAGGAGATGACTATGTAATCTTATGGAAAGCCCTTTCAGCAAACTGGAAAGCTGACAGACCCAGGCAGACCCCCCTCCCTTGGAGCCGACGTCAGCAGAGGAGAAAGAGTAGAGTCACCACCCATGGATCTGAGGCCTCTCAACAGAACCAGACCTGAGTTGTCAAAGACCAGAGCCCCAAGGGAAAGTGATGGATCCGACAATGTCAAAGTCGAAGGCAAACCCCTAGAGTCGGCACTGATGTCTCGGATCCAGGACCCACTCTGATCTGACAAAACTGGAGCAGGGCTGGTCAGGAATATAGTTGGAGTCAAGGGAGCAAGCGTTCTTGGATCTGACATCAACTCTCTTGGGTACCCAGGCTTCTGGGATTCTGAAACCAGAGGTCAGATTGGAAAAGGAGTCTGCAAGGTAGGAGGTGAAGTACTCATGGATACGAGATGGGACACAGATGGCAAGACCCCCCCCCCCCCAATCTGGATCTGTGCCCTGAGGAACTTCCACATCATCCTGTCCATACTGGCCTTGGTGAAGCTTTGGGAAGACCTGAAATATGCTGAGGAAGCATGCATTGACTTGGATGGAGTTTGAAGGACCTTTGAGGGAAAAGCTGAGGATACTGGTTCCACCTGAAAGGTCAGTGTAAGGCTCCTAAGCATTGGATCAGAAGTTTTGGAATCCGAGGAGGAGGTGCCTGGAATGGGGGATCCTGAACTCACAATCACTCTTTTTGGACCCATAGAGGACCTAGGATCTGTAGCTGACTTAGAGGTGCTCTGAGGTGAGGAAGACTGATCTGACAGAATAGAAGTTATGTACTTACCATAACTTGGTATCTGTGTTCTCCAATTTCATTATGCATCATGAATGGGTCTTCGGATCCACCCTCAGAGCCAAGCCATCCATTTCTACAGATATACAATCAAAGCCTCAAACTTCTTCAGCTCCCATGATGCCTCACTCCTCCTCAAACCTTCAGATTGAGTTTGCTGCACCCTCCTCAAGATGGTTATCATATAGATAATAGTAATATATATACAGAGAAAAAAGACCTACTGGAGTCCAAACTAGGAATCAGCGGGTTCTGTAACCTTCTAGATCACTCTCGCCCATACAAGGAAGGGGGAAAGATGGTGGGAAGTGACGCTTAATGAAACTGAACACAAATACCAAGTTATGCTAAGTACATAACTTCTAATCTGATATTGTCTATCTCATTATGCATCACGAATGGGTCTGAGTCCCCCAGCTACGTGAACTCTGGGAGGCCCTCAAGGAAGGATATGCCTGAGCACCACAGACCCAAAGGATGCTCTGTTTCTGAAAATAATATCTAACTTGTAGTTAGATATAAAAGTATGAGCCATTGACCAAGTAGCTGCAGGGCAGATTTCATCAATTGGATTTCTATTAGAAAAGGCTGAAGAGGTAAACAATGACCTGGTAGAGTGGGTGCTAACTGGATGGGGGAATTGTTTGCCTTGTTGAGAATAAACTGTAGAAATACAGTCCATAATCCATTTTGCTAAAGTAATCTTACAGATAGTCTGTCCCAACCTGTTTGGTAAAAAGGCAATGAACAACTGTTCTGACTTTCTATGAGGTCTGGTTCTATGAAGGTAGAAACGTAACTGTCTGTGGATGTTCAAATAATGTAGCATGTATTCACCTTTATTGAGTGTAGCTGGGGAAAAAAGACAGGTAAATGAGTAGTCTGATTCAAGTTTGCTTCCGAAGTGACCTTTGGAATGAAAGAAGGATTCGTCCTGAGAGAAACTCTATTCTTGAGAAAGGTTATGTATGGTAGTTGAGAGGACAGAGCTTGCAATTCTGAAATTTTCCTGGCTGAGGTAACAGCCACAAGAAAAGTTGTTTTCCATGACAAGTATTTCAGTTCACAAGAATTAGCAAATTCAAAAGGTTTCTGGGTGAGACCTTGTAGAACAAAAGTAACATCCCAATGTAGGGGAAGGATCCTCGATTGGAGGTCGTAGGTGAAAAACCCCTTTTAAAAATGCCCCTGAAAGAGTTTGGAAGACAAAAGGGTAGAGGGAAAACTACCTCCCTTCCCAACATGGAAACTGGTGATAGCCGCAAGTTGTACTTTTATTGTAGAAAAACTAGCTCCTTCATGGAAAACAGAGCACAAAAACATAAGGACATCCGAAACTGAGGCTGAAAAGGGATCTGTTTTACTATGTGAAGCCCACATGGAGAACCTTTTCCATTTGCTATGATATATCTTCTTGGTGGAGGGCTTCTGAGAAGCAAAGATGATGTCACAGACAGGAGAAGGAAGCCTAGAGTTTAACAATTACTGGAAGTGGAGAAACCAAGTGGTTAGTTTGAGGGATCAAAGGTTGTGGGTCTGTCATTCTGCTGGATGCGAAATGAGATCCTGCCTGGGATCCAGTATCCATGCAGGATATTTGATGTTAGACCACAGGAAGGTGAACCATACCTCATAAGGTCAATGAGGGGCAATGAGGATAAGACTGGTTTTCAACCTGCTGGCTTTCTGAAGGACTTTGGGTATCAGGCGAATTGGAGGATAAACATACAGGAGGCCCAGGGGCCAATTGTGGACTACAGTGTCCTTGTGAGACTCCTCTGCTGGGGGGGATCAGTGCGAAGTACCTGCTGCATTTGTTGTTTAGGGGGGAGGCCAACAGATCGCAGCAATGTTGCTCCCTGTGGCTGAAAATCTTGTTTGCTACTCACTGATTTATGGACCACTCATGAGGATTAAAGAAGGACCTGCTCAACTTGTCCGCCAGAACTCTGGATTCTCCTGGGATGTGCATTGCAATGAGAAAGCAGTTTGAAGCAATCACCCTTTCCCAGACACTCATGGCTTCTCTGCAGAGCGGGTAGGATCAGGTTCCCCTCTGCGTGTTGATGTACCATACCACTAACATGTTGTCCGTCAAGATTGCAACTGTCCCCAGAGGAAGTTAGTCCTGAAAGTCTTGCAACATGAGGACCACCCTCATCTCAGGGATATCTATGTGCAATTTGGTCTCTAAAGGGGACCACCTGCCTTGAACCATCCTTCCCTGATAATGACCCCCCAACCCAACAGGGAAGCATCTGTGGTCACTGTGGCCAAAGGAGGGGGAAGGACAAAGTGCCTGCTTAGATGAAGATCATCTGTGAACATCTACAATTGAAGGTGGCATCCGCAAATTGATGTAAGTTTGATCGGGGTGGATAAGGGATGATACCTAATAGACCACTGAACTGCCAGAGTCCACTAGAGAACTCTAATGAAGAACTTGGTTAGAGGCACCAGAAGACTGGCAGCCGATATGCGAACCAAGGCTATAAGAACTAGGCAAGTTGAAGGAGATGGCGTGTCTAGTAAACATTGTACCTGCAGCCTGAGAGACGATTGCCACCTGAGTTACCATGTTAAACTGGGTGCCGATGAATTAGATCTCCTGAACTAGGGTCATCTTGAATTTTGCCATGTCCATTGTGATCACCACATGGTGAAACAACTGCAGCATCACCTGAGTTGCCCTGAGAAGTTGATGCCTTGTGGGTGCTGATAGGAGCCAATCATCCAGGTAGGGGAACATCTGGAATCCTTGCAGATGGAGATGCTCTATGACCACTGCCATGCACTTGGTGAACACCTGGGGGCAGTGGTGAGACCAAAGGGCAGTGCTCTGAACTGTTAATTATCCTGGAGATCCACCAAGAAAAAACAATTGCCATTACGCAAGAGTGGCAGAATGGACTGTACCATCACCATGTGGAACTTTGTCTTCTTGACAGATTCAAACTGCTTAGATCTGGAATGGGTCAAAGGTCCGTGGTCATCT